>NW_026555336.1:28990665-29590665 GCF_029017545.1 Prosopis cineraria
GTTTCATCACAGTAGCTAAGGAAGATGGTTAAAAGTTGAGAATGCTTTGTTGAATGTCACTCCTCAATCCACCAATGAAGTAGTTCATTGCAGCATAATCCGATAAGTCCACTTTTATCAATAACTCATCAAACTTCTCCTCATATTCATCAATTGATTCACACATTTGAAGTTTCTTAATGGCAATCATCGGGTTGTCATCCTTAATATCCCCAAATTTGGCCTTCATTTCTTTGAAGTAGTCATCCTAAGAAATCTCCGATTGTTATCTCTGTTTCACAAAAGAGAGACGCCAATGCAATGCATGTTTCTCCAAGTGAATGCTTAGAAGCCTAATGCGATGTTCAAGAAGAGTTTCATCAACAGCAAAAAATTGACGACATCGATAAGCCCATCCTCTAAAGTCAGTGTCATCGAACTTAAGAAATGTGACTCTACTATGTTTGGTTGGAACTGAATATGGGGAAGGAGGTGTAGGAAGCAGGCCTTGGAATAAGCCAAATTGTGGTGGAAGAGCAGAAATGGTTGGTAGGGGTGTTGCAGCTGAAGCTAAAGGTGTGGCAGGACGTGAAAATGGTGCTTGAGGCAAAGTTAGAAGTGGAATGATGATAGTTGGGATGGAAGTGACATAGTAGGACGTTAGGCAGGGCCAATAGGAGGGTTTGAGGGCTCACCAATCTTAAAGGTAAGTGGCTAAGGAGGTTGAGCCGCCATGGTTGAAAGTTTAGCAGATATATCTACTAAATGATTGGAAAATTTGTCAAGCATCTATTTCATTTTTGAGCTATTATCTGTGTTCTGTCATACTAACGTAGATTGCATTTCCAAGCGGTGTTCCAAATCACTGAGCCTTTCAGTGGAGGATCGTGTCTCCAATTGAGCCATGGCCAAAGAAATGGCTCTAATGCCAAATGATAAGAGAGAAAAAGGGGAGAGAAGAAATGAGGAAGAAAGAGACTATTCCATTGATAAAATGATCAAAGAGGCAGGGCACAGCACATATACCCTAAATCTAAACACGTGTAAGGTCCTACACTGTCAATACTTTTCTAACATTCAGCAACAGATAAAGAGGCAGTAATAAAATCATGCATAAAGACAAGAAAGCCCTTAAATAAAGCAGTAACATATAACACACCCCCCTTCTTTCCTCTCCTCTTTTCTTCTCTCTTCTTCTCTCTTTCTTTTTCAGTTCTTAAAGAAAGAGCAAATGAACTCTAATTTGCTGAAGTGAACCTCTTAAATAGAGGGAAAGAAATGATCCTTGTCATCCTTTAAGCTTACCAATAGATGACACCTAGAATCTACTAACATCTTCTCTTCTATGCTGCCGCCTCATCCAAATTTACTTCCCATGATGACATCTCTTAACCTACTAACTCTCCCTTCTCTTAAGCACTTAAAGGCCTTAACTTAGCAGCCCACATTTTGGTCAAAGTAGGCCTTATGTATTGCTACACATATGTTAAAGTGTGACATATAATGTGACACCACTTGATTTATATAAATTTTCAGTTAATCCCATTAAGTAAAGGGAAACATATATATTTTATTTATTTATTTATTTATTTATTTTTTAATGCTAATTTAATCACAATAATAATCAAACAGTCAACTATGCAAATACACTACTTGTAGGGATGTTGCATGCGACATCATGTAGTAGACACACTCAACGTTGAGCTTGGGTTACGTTGCCTGCAACTTGTAGAGAAGAACATCTAATTAGTAGCGTGATCATAGCCTCCTTAACTAGAAAAAAAGAACTATTTTTTGGGTGCGCCCCACGTAGGCTCCTTTAACTGGTATGGTTTCTTTTTTTTTTTTTTCCTTCTAATTTTTTTTATTTTTTATTTTTACCGTTACCTTGGGTGCTACCCACGTAGGCTCCTTTAACTGGTATGTTTCTTTCCCTTTTTTTTTCTTTTTTTCTTTTTTTTTTTTGGCTCTCTTTCACAGTTTAGTATGTCACCATAGCCCTGTTATCAAAAACACACAAGGAATTAGGTTATATAGCATAATAGTAGTATGTCACCATAGCCTTGTTATCAAAAACACACAAGGAGTTAGGTTATATAGCATAATAGTAACGTATGCATCACACAAGTAAAAGTAACTTACGTGTTCATTGTTTTCTTCATTTCCTTTTGTTTGGTTTCTTCATTTGATCTAGACAACTGGATTTTTTTTCCCCTTGTGTTCTCGTTGGTGTTTCATCGTCTCTGTTCTTGTTCTCTCTTGTTAATGGAAGAGGGAGAAGTTTTTTTCAGTGTTGCTTGTAGACGAGCATGAATCCAATATGAGTTATGAGTTATGATGGGGAGAGAAAGCTAGCTTTGGTTTTCTTTAGCTTGTTGTGCTGTTCTTCCGGATTTCATTCTTAGAGAAGCAAAGGAAGAGATGATGACAGGGAATTTGTGATGAGTGATAAGGAAGATGGGGAAGAGATGACGTGAACTTTTTTTTAATTTTTAATTTTTAAAATATGCCATGTGGCATTCCAAATCATAAAAAATGGTCAAAATTTCAAAGTTAATAGTCAAAGTGGTCAAAGGGTAATAGCAAGGTGACATTAATTGCACCAAAATAAAAAATATTGGAGTAAAATTACAGCAAAAAAATACTTTAAAATATGAGGTGTATCTAACTAAAACTTTTTAAGAGTATATTTGAATTTTAACCCTTTTGAATAATATATGAATGTTGAAAATGACGTTTCAAAAATGCAAGTGAAAGATAGTCCAGATGGTTATAAACCTGCAATTTTACAATGGGCCTCATGCATAAGTTGCCCACATCCACCAGGCCTTTTTAACGGTCCATGTACATCTATTTTCTTTCTATCACCAAAACCCCGAGCCACCTTCAAGGCGTACATCTACCCTCTTTCCATCAACAAAAAACCCCTGCCACCTCCAAGACGTCTTCTTTCCCTTTATTCTGTCGTTTATCCCTTTTCATCACTCCCTTTTTCTCTTGTCTTTTCATTTCTCCAATGGTTTACTCACGCTGCTCCCTCCTGCAGAAGACGCTCTCCAATTCTCCCTTCCTTGTAGCTCTGTTTCTCCCAGTCAAATGATGAAGGGCATGATTGCAAGGTGGTGGGAATGGTACCCAAAGATGCTCCCCTTTCAGGTGTAACCTTCAAATTACATCCTAGTAAGTATTGTTGAACTTTAATTTTGATGATTATAAAAATAAAAAAGTTTTTATTTTGTAAATAAGTGTTACTAGCAATTTAAGGAAATGAGATTTATATGCTTAAAATATTTAATATTCCTTATTCTTAATTATTTTCTATTTGTTTAGAAATAATTATTTGAATTATTTGTTGTCCTTGGATTGATTGCAGCTTGACTTGATTAGAATTAAAACTTGGACTAAAATCTATCTTGGACATACTAGTAGAACTTATTCCTACCAGTATAACTAATTCCTACCTGAAGATTTCTCTTCCTACTGTATATCTCTTGTTCTCTTGTTCATGAGCTTTCTACTGGTATATTCCTTTCCTACCCAAATACATGTGTTCGACCCAAATGTCCTATCTCATTCTTTGTCTTCTGTTTTCCTAGTATTTCTACTGATATGTTAGACTTCTATCCAAATGTCTTTGGTGCTATCAATAGATATCTTCAAAAATTAACTTCTTTTACAACAAATCATTCCGGTATATTTCTCTTGTAACATCCTAATTTTAATAATTTGTGAAAAATCGGTTTATAAATTTGAGGGTGTTACATCTCTACTACCCATATATAGTTTTTCACTATCTTTCATAAATCATTTATACTTTCATTGATATGTCCCCACTTTTACTAGTATATCTTTAAAAAATTTTGCATTATCTTTTGTTGCTTGAACAGAGCATCTTGAAGCTCTCCTAAAGTCTAATCTTTTTGGCTTTAAAATCTTATGTTCATTTTCTTATCATCCTAGAATACTCTTAAATACAGTCATGAATGAAATCAAACTCTTATTCATTCCTTGATTTATCTTTCCTACCTGTATGTCTTTGCTCTACCAAAATATGACTTTCTTTTACCTTTTGTCATAACATTTAATGCATATATTCATTACTTTTCTTAAGGTGGCAACTACACACAAATCAGTTGAAAAGTATTGTTTTATTGCCACAAACAATGAGAAACTTAGAAGAAACAAAGATGAAGTATTCAACAGCAAATACATAAGTCTAATGAATCTATTTCAATAATCATCTATAAATAAGACTCACTTATAAAGCAGGAAGAGAGAGAAATTATTGAGTCAATTACATACATTTATTTTCTAACAACTTTTTAATATCACATTCACAATTCAAAGAGTTTCATTGATTGTATATCTACGTTAAGCAGAGAGTTTTTATTACAATCGTAATTCATCATTGAACTCACTCTGTTCATCTTATGTCATTTCTGAAACAAAGTAACTTAAGCTTGGGGAGTATAAAGGGATTTATAACCACCTTTATAAAGAGAGAGTTTCAGACTTAGTAAGAAATCTGTATTGTATTGAAGTGGCCAAAAGTCTAGTTTAATCTTGGTGGATTTAATGAGAAATCTCAAGGGTAACTTGGAGACTAGAGATAAACTCAAATGAATAGAATTGAACCAAGATAAACTCTCTTGCACAAAGCTTTTCTTCCCTCCACTCAGCTTCATTTGGTGATATTATTCTTAACTTATCACTATACCTACTTAAATTATTTTAATTTTTAATTAGCTCAATTCACCCTCTCTTAGGCGAATTTTAAAAGTATTTCCTTTAAATTCTCATTGTTTCTATCTCCTTTTAACAGTATTCTTGTCAAAGATAAATTAATTTGTCCATGGTTAGTGACGCAGAGGAGCCGCCTGATTATCAAACCCTAAATGATGTCGTCTTTCAAAGAGGGTGATGACAATCCGACTTTGGCTAGGCGTAAGTCACGAAAGAATTTTAGTTCATTGTAACACCCTTGACGTCTCATTGCAAAATATTGTTGCATCCTACAAGTTTCTCGTCCTAATGAACTGGATATTAAGGGTTATGTAATATCTCAAAAAAATTAAAAAATATAAATCTTCATATAAAATGAAGGATGAAAAAAATTGGAAGAAAAAAGAAGATGAAGTTAAAAAAAATAGTGACAAATTATATTAACCAAAATATCTATTCAAAATCTGCATTAGAAAATAAACATTATCATAACACACGCATATACATATAAAGAAACAAAACTCAATAATGGAAAAAAAAATAGAAAAGTGATATTTAGCAAATCTTATCGGATATTAAATAATTCTTTTATTTACTTCAGATTTAGATTGATATGGAAAACCTAAACCTATTATCTCTCGTCTCTTTGCCCTCCGGATCACCAGCCAACAAAGACCCATGCCACGTACTCCATTATATTCCAAATTATTAATCATAATTATATATTATTTATTTTTCAATAATTTCTATTTTAAGACTAATTAAGTGTTCTAAAATTTTTCTTAGTCATCCTTCTTCTTTGGTTTCTGATTTTGTAGTGGTAGAAAATTTAAGATCTGGAAGAGGGATGAATTTATGTTGAATAAATATGGTTTTTGAGGTTGTTAGTAGTATAATAAATATTCTAGAGTATAAATTTATTGGTGATCTTTGAATTTGTGGCTTATGGATCAAATTCTAGACTAGATCTGAAAATATATGTTGATTTATTGAGGTTTAGATGATTATTTGGGATGAGAAATGAATTATTATGGCTATAGGATTATGATTCTAAGCTAGAGACTTAATTTTTAATTTTTGGGTATTTTAGGTACGAATTTATGAAATAAAAAGAAAATTTTGATAATAAAAATTAGTTTAGAAGTTGATTTTTAGATTATTAATGTTTATTGATAATTAAAAGAGGAGTTAAAAATTTTACTTAATAGTATTGACTCTAGATTTGTATTAAGATTGAGATTAGAAATTATGTTATATTTTTAATTCTATTATTAGAATTATTTTATTAGTTTCAAAAATTGAAACTAATATTTATAAATAATATGTTATTTGTAGATTGTATTACTGGTGAAGATTGTGGTGAGAGAGAAATTTTAAGGAATAATTTATTGAAAAAGCCACGAGGTAACCATGCTTTTAATTTGTGATTAGTGTTACTTCATGTTAATTGGGTGATTATTGAGAAAATTATGAATTTTGTAATATTGTATAATTGTGCAATATTATTATTAATTTGTTTGATTATTGTGGGAGGTGTTGGGAGACTTGCTATTGTTGTTGTATTTATGTGCCATGTGGCACGCCCCTATTGGAGCTCAATAGGTGGCTTGTAAGGGCTCGGGCTAATCTATCTTTGGCCGGGTAATTTAGCACCGAGTGAGGGCTACGGCTCGAGGTTAATGGAGGGATATAAGGATGGTTGTTTGTGTATATTGTAATATTTCTTATATTTGTTGGAATTATATTATTTTTAATTCTCACTTAGTAAGCACACACTTAACTGTTTGTATATACTATCATAAATTGGCTTTGGTTACTGGGACTTTTGAGTCTCATTATGTGGTTAACAATTTTCAGGAGAAGAGCCACGAGTGACACGTGGAGGAGTCCCAGAGGCTTAGTGGTATAGATTCACTTTCTCTTTTGGGTATTTAATTTATGATTTATAATGTGTTATATTGCCAATATTAGGGCTTTTTGTTTATTGTCAATTATATGAATATATAAATGTAATCATGCCTTTCAAACTATTTTTATTTTTGGTACAATTTAGATGACTGTAATTTTAATATTTGGTTTACTTTAGATTGGTTAACATGGCATGATTATAAGGCCAAATAACTGGCTTGTGTTGAAAATTTATTAAATTGCTTATTTTACTTGTTGGGAGTATAAGGATGGACAAATGTGATTTAGCCTAATGGCATGTGCGAGGTAAAAATTTATCTGAAATGTTATAGTGTGTGAGTTGAAGCCAATTATAAAATATTTTATATTGAAATTATTGATATAAAAATGTGTTGGGTGGCTGTAACCCAACTATGGTTGAGTTAAATTATAAAAAAAAAATTTGGTGTGTTACAAATTTAAGATAAATTTTTACCTCGCACATGCCATTAGGCTAAATCACATTTGTCCATCCTTATACTCCCAACAAGTAAAATAAGCAATTTAATAAATTTTCAACACAAGCCAGTTATTTGGCCTTATAATCATGCCATGTTAACCAATCTAAAGTAAACCAAATATTAAAATTACAGTCATCCAAATTGTACCAAAAATAGAAATAGTTTGAAAGGCATGATTACATTTATATATTCATATAATTGACAATAAATAAAAAGCCCTAATATTGGCAATATAACACATTATAAATCATAAATTAAATACCCAAAAGAGAAAGTGAATCTATACCACTAAGCCTCTGGGACTCCTCCACGTGTCACTCGTGGCTCTTCTCCTGAAAATTGTTAACCACATAATGAGACTCAAAAGTCCCAGTAACCAAAGCCAATTTATGATAGTATATACAAACAGTTAAGTGTGTGCTTACTAAGTGAGAATTAAAAATAATATAATTCCAACAAATATAAGAAATATTACAATATACACAAACAACCATCCTTATATCCCTCCATTAACCTCGAGCCGTAACCCTCACTCGGTGCTAAATTACCCGGCCAAAGATAGATTAGCCCGAGCCCTTACAAGCCACCTATTGAGCTCCAATAGGGGCGTGCCACATGGCACATAAATACAACAACAATAGCAAGTCTCCCAACACCTCCCACAATAATCAAACAAATTCATAATAATATTGCACAATTATACAATATTACAAAATTCATAATTTTCTCAATAATCACCCAATTAACATGAAGTAACACTAATCACAAATTAAAAGCATGGTTACCTCGTGGCTTTTTCAATAAATTATTCCTTAAAATTTCTCTCTCACCACAATCTTCACCAGTAATACAATCTACAAATAACATATTATTTATAAATATTAGTTTCAATTTTTGAAACTAATAAAATAATTCTAATAATAGAATTAAAAATATAACATAATTTCTAATCTCAATCTTAATACAAATCTAGAGTCAATACTATTAAGTAAAATTTTTAACTCCTCTTTTAATTATCAATAAACATTAATAATCTAAAAATCAACTTCTAAACTAATTTTTATTATCAAAATTTTCTTTTTATTTCATAAATTCGTACCTAAAATACCCAAAAATTAAAAATTAAGTCTCTAGCTTAGAATCATAATCCTATAGCTATAATAATTCATTTCTCATCCCAAATAATCATCTAAACCTCAATAAATCAACATATATTTTCAGATCTAGTCTAGAATTTGATCCATAAGCCACAAATTCAAAGATCACCAATAAATTTATACTCTAGAATATTTATTATACTACTAACAACCTCAAAAACCATATTTATTCAACATAAATTCATCCCTCTTCCAGATCTTAAATTTTCTACCACTACAAAATCAGAAACCAAAGAAGAAGGATGACTAAGAAAAATTTTAGAACACTTACTTAGTCTTAAAAAGCTTAAAATCACACCCTAAATATCCTATTAAAAACTCTTACCTTAAAAACCCAGCACCGGCGAACTTGCACACCGTTGCCCCCTCTGTTCGCGCACGAAGAGAAATGAAAAAGGGAGAAATGAAGAAATGAAGAAGGAGGGATGGGTTTTAAAAAAAATACTGTGGGTCCCACATTTTTTTAATTATTTCCTCTCTCTTCTTCTTTTTTTTTATTATTATATAAATATAATCATTGCACCAGGGAAGAGCACCGAAAGCCATCTTGTTCTCTTCTTTCTTTCCTTCTTTCTCATACTTTTTTATTATAATAATAATAATAATAATAATATTTTAATAATAATATTTTTTATTATTATTATTTTTTTATATTTTTTTAATTTAGAATTATATCCTAAGTTAGATTTAATAATCATCTCCTACTAATTTGCTTACCTCTAAATATTTTTTTTTAAAAAATTTCTATTTACCAAAAATTAACTATTAAAATTTAAATTGGGATGTTACAATTCTCCCCTCCTTTTAAAAATTTTGTCCTCAAAATTTGAAGTTAGTAACTATTAACTACTTACTTAATCAAAAAGACGAGGATAATCACGTTGCATACTGTCCTCGGTCTCCCACGTAGCATCACCTGGAGTTGTGCCCTTCCAGATTACTTTAACCAATCTAATGGTCTTGTTTCTTAATTGCTTGTCCTTGTAATCAACAATCCTTTCTGGTTCAGCCCTGAATGTCAAATTCTCCCTGAGTTCAATCTCCTCGGGTTCAATTATATGGGAAGAATCTGGTTGATACTTCTTCAGTTGTGATACATGGAATACATTGTGTATACCAGCAATTTGGGGTGGTAATGCTACTTGGTACGCTACTGGTCCAACTCGTTTTAAGATCTCAAAAGGCCCTATAAACCTTGGTGTCAATTTCTTAGCCTTAATAGCTCTTCCAACACCAGTTACCGGAGAGATTTTCAAAAATACATGGTCACCTACTTCAAATTCAAGCGGTCTTCTCCTCTTATCCGCATAACTCTTTTGTCTACTTTGAGCTGTGAGTAATTTTTGCTTGATTAAAGCAATCTTTTGGGTAGTCTCATCAACAATGTCTGGCCCCAAAACAGTTCTCTCACTTAATTCTGTCCCACACAATGGCGATCTACATTTTCTTCCATACAATGCCTCATAAGGTGCCATCTGAATGCTAGAATGAAAACTATTATTGTAGGCAAATTCAGCCAATGGCAAGTGACTATCCCAATTACCTCTAAGCTCAATGGCACAAGCTCTTAACATGTCTTCAAGAGTTTGTATGGTTCGTTCTGTTTGCCCATCGGTCTGGGGGTGGTAAGCGGTGCTAAAACTCAGACGAGTACCCATGACTTCCTGTAATGACTTCCAAAAGTTTGATGTGAATCTCGGATCACGATCGGATACGATATTTTTCGGCACTCCATGCAATCTCACCATTTCTCTTATGTAGATTTCAGTTAATTTTTTAAGAGAATACTTGATATTAGTAGCAAGAAAATGAGCTGATTTGGTGAGTCGATCTACGATTACCCATATAGTGTCATGACCAGAAGATGTTCTAGGCAATCCTGTAATGAAGTCCATAGAAATACTGTCCCATTTCTACTCTGGAATATCAAGAGACTGTAGCATCCCGGCTGGTTTCTGATGCTCAATTTTGACTTTCTGGCAAGTCAAACAACGAGTTACATGTTCAGTTACATCTCTCTTCATCCTTGGCCACCACCAATCACGTCTTAAGTCATGATACATTTTAGTTGCTCCTGGGTGAATGGTATATTTACTCTGATGAGCCTCCTCAAGTAAGATATTTTTCAATCGAGCATCATTAGGCACACACACTCTACCTTTATATCTTACGACATCATCATCGGTCACATCAAAATGTTCAGCCTTTCCAGCCCCAATCTCTACCCTAATCTTATTCAAATGATCATCCTTCTGTTGCTCAATTCTAATTTCTTCCCAAAAATTATTCTCAAATTCAGTAATGTGTAGAGCAGCCAAATGATTCTTGACTACTTCTACATTTACTGCATGGAAACTATTCCATGATTCATGTTCTCTGACCATCATGTGAGCAGTATGTACAAGCTTCCTGCTCAGAGCGTCGGCGACTATGTTAGCTTTCCCTGGATGATACTTCAACTCAAAGTCATAATCCTTCAAAAACTCAATCCATCTGTACTGTCTCATGTTGAGCTCCTTTTGATCAAACAAATATTTTAAACTTTTATGATCACTGAAGACTTCAAAAGAAGAACCATAAAGATAGTGCCTCCAAATCTTCAAGGCAAATACCAAAGCAGCAAGCTCCAAGTCATGAGTAGGGTAATTTTTCTCATGAGGTCTCAACTGTCGAGAGGCATAAGCCACTACTCGATCTTCCTGCATCAATACACAACCTAAACCTTTCTTAGAAGCATCAGTATACAAAGTATAAGAAGCAGTTGGAACAGGTAAGGTGAGCACCGGTGTGGTGGTCAACCTTTTTTTTAGCTCCTGGAAGGCAACTTCACACTCGTTCGTCCAAATAAATGGAGCATCTTTCCTAGTCAACTTAGTCAAGGGCATTGCAATTTGTGAAAAACCCTTAATGAAACAACGATAGTAGCCTGCAAGACCCAAGAAACTCCTAATCTCTGTCACACTTCGAGGTTGCTCCCATTTCATCACTACATCTATCTTACTAGGGTCCACCGCTACCCCTTCTTTTGAAACAACATGGCCTAAGAATTTAACTTCTTTAAGCCAAAAATCACATTTGCTCAACTTGGCATAGAGCTTGTGCTCTCTTAATATCTCCAAAACAATTTTAAGATGTTTAGCATGGTCCACCTCATCCTGAGAATAAATAAGTATGTCATCAATAAAGACTACAACAAATTCATCGAGATAAGGCCTGAAGATTCGATTCAAATAATCCATGAAGACAGCTGGGGCATTTGTTAACCCAAACGGCATCACTAGGAACTCATAGTGCCCATATCTAATCCTAAAAGCAGTTTTAGGGATATCCTCTGCTCTAACCCTCAATTGATGATACCCTGATCTTAGATCAATCTTAGAAAACACTGCTGAGTTGACTAATTGGTCTAACAAATCATCAATTCAAGGTAAGGGGTACTTGTTCTTGATGGTTACCTTATTCAATTGTCTATAATCAATACACAATCTAAGGCTTCCATCTTTCTTTTTCACAAACAGTATCGGTGACCCCTATGGTGATACACTCGGTCTGATAAACCCCTTCTCTAACAACTCTTCAATTTGTCTCTTCAACTCAGCTAACTCTGATGGAGACATCCTATAGGGTGCCTTAGAAATAGGCCCCGTACCAGGTACGAGTTCAATCGAGAACTCAACCTCTCGTTCTGGAGGTAAACCGATCGCTTCAGTAGGAAAGACGTCAGGGAATTCTCTCACTACTGGAATCTGATCTACACCTTCTTTAATCTCTGCCTTGATTGAGAAGAAAATCATAAAAGCTTGACAGCCCTTTCTTATACACTGTTCTACTTGAGCGGCAGACAACAACATAGGACTTTGAGACTCTACAGGAGTTACAGTAAGAGCTGAGAGTGACACACTCTTTTTCTGACAATTAAGTACAGCTCTATTTGCAGACAACCAATCCATCTCCATAATAACATCAATCCCAGACAAAGACAAACAAATGAGGTCTATGGTGGTCTTTCGACCCTCATACTCAACCTCTACATTTAGACATGCCTTAGCAGTCCTTACAGTCAAACCAGCAGGAGTAGAAATCTTCACATCAAAAGGTAAGGTACACACAGGCAATTTACATCTTTTCATACATTCATCAGACACAAAAGAGTGTGTAGCACTCGAATCAAACAAAGCACAAACATTATTATCAAGGATTTGGATTATACCTTGGATAGCATTAGGGTTATTAGTAGCCTCAAACCCAGAGAGGGCATACACTCGTGCTGGCACTGTAGGTCTCTGATCATTACCCCTATTTTGATTTTAATAGCAGAATCGAGCAATATGACCAGGCTTCTGGCAGATGTAACAAACCCAACAATCATCAGAATGAAACTTTCCACACTTACTGCATGCTTGATTACTAGCAGCACCGGAAGTAGGATTAAAGGTAACTGGGCTCCTGTAGGACCCTTGACTCCCACTCTGATTCCCTCTGTAGCTCTGGCTCTTATGATAGTAGCCCTTCTTCTTCTGATTTCTAAAGCCTCCAAAAACTTGACTGCTCCTCTTCTCTACTCCACCAATGGGTCTGGTGTGGATAGGGGGCTTCCCATGAGGTTCTTTCCTCCTCTCTCTATCAGCTTCTAATTTAGCCTCTCTCTTCCTCCGAGAAACTATTCAAAGCTTATTGCACATCTCACTAAATGTCTTGATCTCAAAAGGGGCTAACTGTTCCCTTAGATCAGGCCTCGCCTTCTCTAGCAATCGTTCAGCCATCCACTCTGTGTCTTCATGTTTCTGGAGGTAAGTAGAGTATTTAGATAATTCTGAAAATTGTTTAATAAATTCATCCTCATCTAGATCACCCTAGCGGAATGCATGAAACTCAGCCTCCTTTTCTGCTCTCAGTGCAGTAGGAAAATAATTCTCGAACAATATGGCTTTAAAATCTTCCCAAGTAAGAGAGGAATCATCCTTTGGTCCTGATGTTTCCCACTATTTCTTAGCACTCTTCTGTAGTAGGAATATTGCCAGCTGCACCTTTTGATTAGAAGTGCACACAACCATACGAAAAATACTCTCCAATTGATCTATCCATTCTTCAACCACCGCTGGCTTAAGATTTCCATCAAAAGTAGGAGGATTAAACTTCCGAAAAGTACTCCAGATCTTTGTGATCGTGGATGTCTGTTGCTCAGAGTGGAGACTCACATTCTTCGAACTAGTCTCATGGTGAGAATAGGAAGGTGAGCCTTCATCAGCAGATTAGCTCGCATTAAATACCTTGGTATGGCTTCCTTCTTGTTGGCCATTTCCCTCTTGGTTGGAATTCTCCTTATATTATCTTAAAGCGGCCAACTCTTCTTCTTGTCTTTTCATGCGGTCACTAAGATTATATAGTAGATCCATCATTTATCTCATGGTTGGCTCATCCTGCCTTAGTTGTGACTGTATGGGCTCGCCTTGCCCTATTTGTTGCTATGTGGGCTCCGGTTGTGGCAGTGAAGGTATGTTATTTCCTATTGGCTCTATAGAATCACCGGCAATTTCGCCACCTCTCCTAGTTTTGGACACCATCTCTCCCTTCCTAAAGGATAAAAGTCACATAATTAAGTTAACACTAACCTCAAGACAAGAAAAATAATGGAGAAGCATTATGATTTAATAATGTATATTGCCAATAAACTAGGTTAATGTATAACAATTAACAAATGAAATATATTTTTGTTTTACTAATTTTATGGTGTTCTTTTTATTTAAATTTTAATTTATTTTCATTTCCATTTATTTAAGCAAGGTGTATGTATTTATAGATGTATGTATATATGTATAGTTACACATACATATCTTATAATATTACAAGTGGAGAGAGCTTTATATTAAGAGATAAAGAAGGGGCCATTTAACTCAATGTCTGCAAAATCAAAAATTTTCTAATTTTATAGAAGTTTAGAAAAATCATGGTTAAATTAGCTCTTTTGATTTGTTTCACCCTAATTACCTTTTATTTTTCTTTTGGTGCTTGAATTATTTTTTGACAAGATTCAACTCTTGTCTTTCTTTTGCTTTTGCTTTTTCTTCTTTTATCATAGTTGTTTTTCACCCGTGGTTTCTTGTATCTTTTTCTATTTCAAAAAGAATTTGGATATTCTGCAAAAATATCTCTTTCAAATTTTTCTTTTATTTAATTTATTCTATTTTTTATTTTTGAGATTTCTACTTGTTCTTCAATTCTTTTAAATGTATTTCTTTATTTCTACCTTTTCTATTTCTCCTTCAGGTTCACTATTCTTACTTAACTGTAAACTGAGACTCTTAAGACTTATCTTATTCTTCTTTTTGAATTTAGATCCTAATATCTTATTGAACCATCTCATATTTCTATTTCTACAAGTTTTATTTTCTATTGATATTATTCTTCCTAAGCTTAACAGGAACATCACTTCCTAACTTTCCTATTCTTTCACAAGATTTTTAAATATTATATTTCTTGAATATTCTCTGTTTATTACTAAACTTACTTGGCAATATCATTTTTTTATAAGTTATATGTTATATTATGTTCATGTATCTTTGTTGATTTATTTCAAAAAGGATGTTATCTATTTCATTTTCTATTTCCTTTTCTATATTTTCTTCTGCTTTTATGTTACTAGTTATAACGAAAAACAATAAATTCTACTATTTTAACATATGGACAAATAATTAATATTATAAATATCACATGATTAAAATTATGCAATGAAATAAAAATGTAAAAAAAATACATAGTAATACAAAACAAGAAAAAACTAAAGTTAGGAAAATACAAGCCCCTTCTAGGAAAAATAAAAAAAATTATATATAATATTCTTATAAAAGATATATGAGACATACAAAATATTTCCTGAAAAAACATAGAAAAACCTTTGAAAAGATAATTTTAAAAAAGATAAATAAAAATAGTTTGTGATAAATAAGAAAGATTTGGCCATTATGCCAATAAATGTAGAATAGAAAAGAAAATTTGAGAATTACAGGGTGAAAAAAATAAGAAAAAGATATTAAGAATTAAAGAAGAAGAAGAAGAAGAAAATCCTAAACTTATAAGAAAGAGAAATTAGTAGTGAAACTTCAGATATAGAAGATGATGATGAAGAACGTTCAGGAAAAGCAATAAGTAATTTCTAGGAAAAAACCATGATTAAATTAGCTCTTTTGATTTGCTTAACTTTAATTACCTTTTATTTTTCTTTTGGTGCTTGAATTATTTTTGAAAAGATTCCACTCTCGTCTTTCTTTTGCATTTTCTTTTTCTTCTTTAGTCACATTTGTCTTTTACCCATGACTTCTTGCTTTATTTTTTAAAAAGAAAGGAAGAAAGTCACCAGTCAAAAGAAACAAAAGAAGAAAAGAACATAAAAAAGCAAGAAGTCAGGGGTGAAAGACAAATGTGACAAAAGAAGAAAAGGAAAAAGTAGAGTGGCTAAAGAAGAAACAGAAAAGGAAAAGAAAGACAAGAGTGGAATATTGTCAAAATAATTCAAGCATCAAAAGAAAAATAAAAGGTAATCAAAGTTAAGAAAATCAAAAGAGCTAACTTAACTGTACTCTTTTTGAACATCTATAAAATCAGAAGACTCTTGATTTTACAAGCATAGAGTTTTCTGACCCCTTCTCTTTTTCCTTGTAAACTTCTTTCCACTTGTAATATTTCTCTTTCTTTTAGAAGGAAGAAAGCAAGTCATTATTCAAAAGAAACAAAAGAAGAAAAGAAAAGAAAAAAGTAAGAAGTCACGAGTGAAAGACAAGTGTGACAAAAGAAGAAAAAGAAAAAGCAAAGGTGACAAAAGAAGAAGAAAGACAAGAGTGGAATCTTGTCAAACGATAATTCAAGCACAAGAGTGACAATATATATGTACATATATAATGACATAGAGTTTTACATAAGACTCTTGGTTTTACAAGCATCCAATTTTCTAACCCCTTCTCCCTCTCCTTGTAAACATCACTCGACTTGTAATATTACAAGTGGATTATTTTTTGATAAGATTCCACTTTTGTCTTTCTTTTGCTTTTTCTTCTTTTGTCAATATAAATGTACATACATATGTAGATATATATATATATATATAGTCATAAATTAAAAAATAGTACATAAATGAAGCAATACCTAAATATAAACATATGAATTTATTTAAAGTACATAGTTCTTACAAAGAATAGCTTGAGAGGAAAGGAAGAGGGAATTTTAAAAGTAGTAGTAGAAGGAGAGGGTTGTTTGCTCTACCTCTAGGACGAGGAATCTAACTTTTTTTTTTATAGACTTTTGATTAACTTCAAGTTGGCTTTACCTAACTTTGGTTGAGGTTCCTTTTAGCTAACTCTGATCACTTTAAGTGATGTCCTTTGGCTTTTTCTTTTTCTTTTCTCTTGACTCTTTTTATTTTCTTCTTTTACTTTTGACTAATTGACACATTTGTTAGCCACCTTTTTCTTTTTCCTTTACTTTTGTTTGTCAACAACCATTTGGAACTCTTCATAATCAACTCAAAATATGTCACCATCTTCTATTTCCTAAGTTAAGAACCCCACATCTAATGCAGCCTGAGATACTTAAGAAGCTATATCTTGAATTGTTGAGGCCTATTCCTCTTTTGTCTTAGCAGCCACCAATTGGGTCATTAGCTTGTTCTTTTCTACTAGAAAAGTTATTGATGCATCAGCTTCTTCTTTAATTTGCTTTGGAATTGTTTTAGTAGTGGTTTTAATCCACCCAAGAACTTCTTTTGTACTAGTGAATTCTTGATCCCACCATTTTAGTCTAAATCTTCTGACTAGATAGTTGATTATACGACAAGATGGTTTTCTAATTACCATTGAGAAGCACTAACTTATCACCCATGGCACTCTCATATGATAAAAGAAATAAAATGACTTCTCATTTTTTTTTGAAATTGGTTTTTCTAAAAAAACACTCATACCATTCCACCACTATCAGAAGGACTATTTTCTTTGCTAATCCAAAAATAGAGAACCATTCAAGGAATCATTTTAGAGAAGTATTTGTACAATCTTGATCAAACTAAAAAAACTAGGAATATTCAAAATTTTGGTAATACAAAACATTGTACCATGCCTCTTTATAATCAAACAATTATAAAGTAGATTAGGGTACTTTATTGGAAAATTCTTGGTTGTGTAAGGTGAATAACCCTAAGTGATTGGAGTTAATACTTTATGAACTTTTATTTGGCTGTAAAATCCTTCTTGTTTTCCTTGATGATTAATCATGGTGGATTGTGAAGCCACCAGGATTAATTCATAATATCTTTTGTCTTTTTTTCATATTGATTGGAATATAATTCCAAATGCTTTCCTTTTGATGAGGAAGAAGTATTGCCTGCATGATATGGGATATATTCTCTCTGTGAAATTATAGTTTTATCACACATACTGTCGTTTAGTATTCTTTAGGAATGTATTGGCTTGGTCCTAATTTAAATGTTTCAATCAGGTCTTTATTTGTTTGAATATTGATAGCTTATTGATATGTCTATGGTGGCTCAAGGGATTGAGAAATATAATCTTCTATCTTCAATGGTTGATTTTTTTTACTTTTGAGGAGTAGATGGCCAAATGGTTTGTTCGCTTTTTATTTTCCTTTGTCTTTTGAGGTTGTGAATTTACTCATTTTGAAAGGATTTTCCATGTAGAAATTCTCTTGTCAAAAAGTATGGAAGAGAATTATTTTTCCTTTTATAAATAGTATTTTGAAATCAAAACAAGATAAAACTACTTGCCATCTAGCAAAAATCTACTTTAAAACTAAATTTTTTACATCTTTCTATAAAACATCTTTTGTGGCTTTACAATCCACTTTTATAAAAACTTTTGATTTATCAAATCATCTTGAAATTTTGACATACATCAAACGATTGATAAAATCTCTGTTTTGATAGTAGAATATTGCTATTGAGCTTTTATCCATACCCTTGATTCAATTCTAACTATTTTCTCTTTATCTTTCTCTAACAATTGATAAATTCTAAAGCATTTGTCTCCACTATCTTAAAAGCTATAAGATTGGCTATCCCTAGACATAGTAGAATTTTGACTTTTTGTTTTACTTGCTTTATTATATATATATTATTTTGCCAATCCATTCTAGAGGGTTTTTCTATAGTTTTTTAAAAAAGTATAGCTATCTTTATTCTTATCTTTGGAAGGAAATTTGCTCAGGCATCTTAAAAATCCTTGTAATTGATTTTTATCTATAAATTTATTTGGGAATTTATCTGCAAATTCTATGACTCTGCTAGTTGGAATTATTTTCCTTGATTATCTCCATCCCCAAAAATTTTACTTTAACTTAGAATAGTCTCATTTTTTCAGTTGAAACTACTAATCCATTGGCTTTAACTATTTTGTAAAATTTACTAAGATGTTTAAAGTGTTCTTCAATAGAATTGAAAAATACTAAAACATCATCAATATAAACTATAGTGAATTTACTAGAAGAATTAAATATATCATTCATTATCTGTTAGAATTTTGAGGGTGCATTTTTTAATCTAAATGGTGTAACATCCAAAAAAAATTATCCCCTTGATTAACAAACCTAATGAAGGGTAATTATACAAATTTAAGTATAATTGGGTTTAAGAGTGGTTAGAGATAACTAATAGACCAATTGGGTTTAACTTTAGCCATTAAATTGGTTTTGGAAGTGAATTGATTCACCTGGGCTCAAATTGTAGATAGAAAATTAAAATTTGGCCAACTATGCATTATGTTATAACATATTAAATTTACACTGCAATGTAATATCCAAAATCATCTTTCTTAAAAACATGAAAAAAATGTCCGAAACAAAGAGAAAGGAACCAAATATAGAGAAAAGGTGACAAAGAGAGTATTTTCTCTTCTAGGGCATCAAATTTTGAGCATTTTAGAGGTGATTTTGATTTCACTTAGATATGCTTTCTTTATATGTTCTTCTTCTCTCTACATGTTTTAGAAGTGAGATTTGAGGTTCGGAGATGAGGATTTTCAGACATAAGGCTATGGGTTCGAACTTATTATTTTAAATAGGACTAATAGGAGTTGTTTAAGTTATCAAAGCCTAGATATATTAGTTTCATGCATCCATGAGAGTCTACTCTCAATTCTGGACTAATTTATGTAGCCATTAGTGATAAAATTTAGGATTCTTGGAAGCTACTGATGGTGGTAGTTGGGTTTAATGAAATTAGTTAAAGCTAGTGAGACTTAATAAACCTAATGTGATAATTAAATTCAAGAGTTAAGAGTTTTTGGTAATTAAAGTGCTGAAATTTGAGAGTTAGAAGTGAGTAATTTGTGACAATGATGATGATTTTGGATTGTTGGAAGATATACTAGTGATTATTTAAGTTGTTGAGAACTAAATGAAGTTTATTAAAGTTAATGAACTCATTGGATGTGAGGTTGATCTTATAGTTAAGAAATTTGATTATTAAAGTATGAAATTAGATATTGAAAGCAGTGACTTTGATGACTATTAGTAATGGGAATTAATATTAATTGTAGACTAACCTTGTAACGCACCGGTGAGCTTGAATTTAGCTCAAAATGTAAGTTGTGACTGAGGGGTAACCTTTGACTTCTCAAAAATTTAAGGTAACTACAAAGAATTTAGCTTGTGAATTTTCTTGATTAATTGATTATACGTGCATGAAGAATTATTTAAAATCCATGATATATTTTGTAAATCTATATTTAATGCACGTTGTGGCAATATGAATAAGTTTATGTGATGTGACTAGAAATTGTGAAGATATATGTTATGCATGATTGTTATTGTGAGTAAACATAAAAGTGGGTACAAGTGACTATAAAAGAGGAAAATTGTGAATTTGAGATGTGTGCTAAGCATGATTGTGTTGTGATATTGATGAGCATGATAATGACTGATGTCTAAAATTTGCATGCTACGTGTTGAACAGTTGTGTATGGCATGATCATATGAGGTGAGAATTCATCTATAAAGAGAGAAGTAGATGTTGTAAATCTATGTGGTATTGGAGGCTTATTGTTGGAATCGAAAGCTAGCCAAACTACTAAGCATTAAAATAGGGAGGTAGTCATTATCCCATTATTGTATAGGAATTGTCCTACTTGTTCTTCAAGAGATATGAACCTAACTAGTCTCTACTAATTTATAAGGCTAGATTAAGAGTACGAAACCTCTGGTTGTTAGTATTAAGGAAAATTGTATCGCATAAGTAAGTGTAGTAGCCTTGGCCAGGAAGTTCCTAATAAGTGGAAGACTTGGGAACTTTGAATTCATAGACATAGCCCATTAAATAGCTACCAATTTTATGTTAAAGGTGTAACACTTGCCCCGAGTGTTATCCAAAAATCACACAATTCAAATAAATTAAGTGTGGTTAAGGAGTTAATCCTAAAACTAACTTAGGAAACAAACCATTTAAATCACTAAGCAAATATACGATTGCAAAGTAAACATTTAAAACCTTAAAAAAAATTATAGGTTCTAACTATAGCGCACGGAAGCAAGTTAGACGAAAGAGAAATAAAAAGATACTGTCATGACAGCATTTAAATTGCTGTCATGACAACCCTCCCGAGTCAACTTCTGGGAGGCGTCGTTCCGCCATCCGACCTCCGATCAAAGTGATTTTAAAGCTCACGCGTCACATTCAAAGGGTACTATAAGTATACCAAATTTCAAAAAGATCCAACTGTCGGATTTAAAATTAGACATGTTAAAAATTTGATTATTTTTGCTGTCATGACAGCACTTCCGGACCAACTTCCGGAGTGCACCATTTCATCATCTGACCTCCGATCGGAGTGATTCCAAAGCCCACATGTCACTTTTAAAGAATACTATTAGCATACTAAATTTTGAAAAGATCCAACGGACGGATTGAATTTTGTGTAGGTTATAAAATCAATACTGTAGTTGTCATGACAGCAATTTAATGCTGTCATGACAGCACCTCCAGACCAAATTCCGGAGTGCGTCGTTTCTCTGTCCGATATCCGATCGACGTGATTCTAAAGCCCACACGAAGCTTATAAAAGGTTTTACTTGTGACCCAAATTTTAGAGAAATCCAACGGTCGGATTAAGATTTGGACACCCGGATGCAAAAGTGCAGCTTTTTGGTAAAAACCATTTTTAAAATTGTCCAAATCCCATCCTAATGGTCACAAACCTGTGGAAACACTTTGGACACGTCAAATAAGATTAAAAACACTTGATAGAACATTCAAATGATGGAAAACCCCCATACATCAAAATTTGACCACCCGGGTGCCATTTTCCAAAATGGACCCTAAACCCCCAAAATGCACAAATCATACAAGAGTGGTCACAAATCAATCCAAATACCATGTATTTATATAAATACATATGCTAAACATTTTCACTTGGCTCAGAGCTCCTTGTGGGGCCCACGCACCCACTCTCTCTATCCAAGCTGTATGTTTTCCCATAGCACACCATTTGCAATGCAACCACTTTGCATTTGCTTATAAAATCACATATATATCAAAATAAAGATATGCTTGTAATAGAAACTTGGTCTACTAAGTAAATCCATCAAAACCACACACCATAACCAAGTTTCCTAGCCACAAGTCTGCTAACAGACAAAAATTCATACACAAGCACACAATCCACACATATTCACACACACACACATAATCATATCCTACTGGCACCTTAATCTTAAATACATTACAATATATTTGCTCAAAAGAAAGGGGTTTCAGTTCTTTACAAATCACAAGCAAACTCCTAGCTTTGCTCATTTCCCCGTCCACCACTGGATCCTTCGCCTGGACCTAGAATATTGAAAAGAAAGGGGTGAGACAACCACAGTCTCAGTAACAGCGAAATTTACATTGATTATTACAAAGTAAGCCATAATCAAATAAACGAATAATAAATTCAATATAGTATATAATTTAGCCATTTAAAATGCATGAATGCATGACCTAGGCCGGTATGGCCTTTCATGACCAACAGAATGCCCCCTGGCACTCTTTAACTCGCAGGTAAACCTTATACCTACTTGTACCTCTACAGGCACAAAACATAATCTAAGGCATGATCTAATCCACCGAACCGCCTATGCCCCTTCGACGTGAATCCTTAGCAGTCAAAGCTAACTCCCTCCCAGAGCCAGCCCGACTTACTCTCTATGTGAGGGCTACCTTGGCCTAGGCACTTAACCTCACACTTCATATGTCGGATTCCCTCCCCCACTGAGAGGTGTCGAACACTCAATACACTAACCACTTTAGTGCACTGAGCCCACAATACGTAAGACAACACTGAGTACTGACAGTGTGCCATAGAATATCAAAAATCCACACCTTCTCATTAGTGAACTCCCACCGAGATCATGCCTTTTACTCTTGTCTACCTTTCCTGAGTATTGACCATTCAACACTCTAAAGTAGTATAATATTTATAAATCTCATTTCCATAAAAACATTGTTATTAAACAATTAGAAAATATATTTGCACTATAATCAAAGTAGTACCCCATAACCCCTTATAAAGCACATTTAATCTTTTAAAACGTGTAATGCATGATAACTAGTAATATTTATTCAAAAATAGCTAAAACAAAGTAATAAGAAATATAAATTCCCCTGTTACCTCAACCCTTTGGTACTAAAAGGGTTCCCCTTGTACAAAATAGGGCTCGGCTTGTTCCTTACTTCTCAATAAGTTCCACCAATAATTTTCTACAACATATAAGTGATCCACATCACTTATCATGACAAATAGCATTAATGAAGACTATAACTTATACCACACAACTTAGGTCAATGAGTCATACTCCACCCTAATGGTCCATATATTAAACCAACCATTCACATAGTATCACTTAACCACCAAAACCATTTATTAACCATCACTAGGCTAATTTTCAATTTATATAATTTTTTAATCAATTAAAAACCTTTACTTAGTGCCACCAACTTTCACCATTAGCCCTTATAATGAAAACCAAACCTTAATTTAAATCTTATTGGGCTCAAATAGCAAAATTATAACTAAATCAATAGGCTTAAACCATTGAGGAGCAAAAACCCAATTTCTCAAGGTTTATTTTGTGCCCAAAACACCTCTTTTCATCCAATTATTCACTTAAAACATTAGATCACTATATAGAAACTCAAAACATGCTCCCTAGAATCCAAAGAAACAAAAGCTTACAAGAATAAAGCCTTTGGGATCAAAATTCAAAAATTTTCTCTTCCAAAAATTGAAGAAAATCAAGATAAAGAGAAGAGGATTGAAGTAGGGAGTTTACCTATCGTGTAGCCGAGCTCGCAACGGTCGCAAAGACTCCTAGATCCAAGCCTAACTCCCTCCCTTTCTCTTCTCTTCTTCCTCTCTCCCTCTCATACGTTTCCTTTCCTTTCCTTTCCAACTCAATTTCTACGTTTCTGCATCAATTTGGGGAAAATTACAAGAAAGGGCCCAACATTTTTTTATTATTGCACAAAAGCCCGGGTCAACTTTGGTAATTTTTCCCATAGTTAAAAATCAAATAAAACCAAACTTTTTCTTAGTAAAATTCAAACTCTGGGCCTCTATTAAATGATTCTAAATTTTAATTTAATTATAGATATTTTATTTTATTTTTATTTATTTCTTTATTTTTTTTAAATAAATTTGAGTCTTAAAATTTTTAGGATGTTACAAAAGGTATCAGGAGGGTATAAGGTTGGCATTGATCATGCATATCATATCCAGCCATATAGTTGTTATTATTATGGTCTGGCATAATCTGATAAGGATACCTGGTTGTTAGTATTGTGACCTTATATGTGTTTTGATTGATATTATTATATGATAACACTATTGTTATTTTTGTGGTCTTGTACATCTTATAAAAAGTACATGGTTGTTACTATTGTGACCCTTACATGTTAAGTATTCTAATGTCACATGGTTGCTAGTTTTTATAACTGAATGAATTACATGATTTATGTGAGAACGCACTTTATTTGATTATGCCACTTGTGTTACTATGATTAATTAACATGTATTTGTATAGACAAGATTAACTTTGGTTGCCTAAATAGTTGTACTTACCCCTCATTTAACATTTTACAATTGCTAACTTGGGTTAAGGCAATAGGAAAGTACCAAAGGCTTATGAATCTTGTCTCTTAATGTTGGCCCCTTTATTTTAGTTTGTATATGTGTAACTAATTTGACAATGCCAACTAGAAAAATGCATATTTTGATATTTCTTACACCATGTAATTGTTTATGTTAATTGATTGTATTTTGGGCCCTATAATGATGTGTTGTGATTTGAGAAATTTAGGCAAGGTCTAAAATATTTGTCCAAGTTAAATTTTAAGTTTAAGATAATTGTAATTGAAGATTGTAAGATTTAAAGTTAAAATGTCTTATTCTTTACTTTTGATGAGTTCGGGGTTGATAGTTGAATTTTTGTGAAATATGTAATATCTGGTTACTATGATGTGTTGCACAAATCAATTTAAATCTCTTGAGTATGATCTAGGTGATTGTGTGAGCTAATGGAAACTTAAGTTGGGTTTTAAGTGTCCAAGTTTTTAATATGATAAAATTTATAAATAAGACTATTGCCATTAGCTAATTTACTAAATGTGCTTTGCGTGGACACCTAAATCACCTTAATCGAATGTCAGATGGAGATTTAGAATGCATCAAAAATTTAGCCAAAAAATTTGCCATGGCAGTTGTTGTCATGGATTCTACATTTTACGCTGTAGTGTAAAATTTTATGCCATGGTGTATTGTGCCAAAATTATTGTTTTTGGATATTTTTACCCTAATTTGATTTGCTATCTTATCTTTTATGATTTTCACGCTTCCATATATGTTTCTATTTTATTTTAAATTAGCTTATATTTTATTTCAAAGTTCAAGTTATTAAAGTTAGGATCCTAACTTTGAAATGTTTATATTTTCAAATGAAGTGGTTGTTAGATTGTGAAGTGAGTATTCTAATACTCATTTCTAATACTTTTAACTATTGTAAACATTTGATTTGTCTTTTTCTTTTTATTATAATTAGTCTTTTAATAACTAGTTAAAGTCTACAACCATGATTTGATAATCATATAGTTTAATCCATAGTTATCATGGAGATTTTAGCTAAGGTAATAAGGAGAATGTTACAAATGGCATCACATTCCATTCATAATGTCCAAAGGGAATTGTAAAGGCTATTTTAGATCTATCCTTTTTTGTTATCTGTATTTGGTAGTATCCATATTTCATGTCAAATTTTAAAAATATTGAAGCATTAGATATTTTTCCTATTAAATCCTTTTTATTAGGAATAGGATATCATATTGATAGAATATGGGGTAATGGTTAGTTAAGATAATTAGAATTTATTTAAGATATTAGGATTATTCAATAGGGATATTTAAATAAGAATTTTATTCATTAGAATTAGGAGTTATTATTTATTTTAGATATTAGTATTTTTAATAATAGATTTAGATTTAGGATTTGGGATTTGCATTTAAGTTTTTATTACTTTTAGATCTCTATAAATAGAGTTAGGTTTTTTATTTATATGTAGCTTTGAATATTATTGAACAAGAGTTTTCGAAAGTTTTGACCTTCCCCCTCATTCTTTCTCTTCCTCCTCCTTTCTCTTTATCTCTTCTCTCTCCTCTTGTAACATCCCAAAAATTTTAAGACCCGGATTTATTTTAAAAATAAAATAAAATATCTATAATCAAATTAAAATTTAGAATAATTTCATAGAGATCCAGAGTTTGAATTTTTCTCAGCAAAATTTTGGTTTTATTTGATTTTAACTATGGAAAAATTAACAAAGCTGACCTGAACTTTTGTGCTATAACAAAAAATGTTAGGCCCTTTCTTGTAATTTTTCCCAAAGTCTTATATCAGCTTTTTAAAGACTAAAATAGAACGCAAAAACTGAATTGAAACAAGAAAAGAAGGAGTTAGAGAGAGAGAGAGAAAGAGGAGGAGTTAGGCTTGGATCTAGAAGGCTTTGCAACCATTGCGAGCTCGACTATACAATAAGTAAACTCCTGCGTCAATTCTCTTCCTTCCCTTTTGATTTTCTTAAATTTTTGGAAGAGAAAATTTTTAGATTTTGATCCCAAAGGCTTTATATAAAGGGTGTCCTAAATTAATACTTAATCATCAGACTAACTATAGTAAATCAAGGACTAACCTAAAAGGAATATCCTATAAGAGATTAACATAAATAAATTCTTAATATGTACTTTCACAAATGATTCAATATAAAGGGATCCCAAGTCTTTAAAATATTCCAAGAACTCATATCATTCAATTAGACATATGCGGAAGCATGATAAAGGAAACACATCAACATGATAAAGAAAAGCTTCCCCCTTTATTTTCTCTTTGTGCCTTACTCTACAATACATATATACATATTTATGATATAACACTTGGCCACTCAAACCCTTCCATAATTGGCAGCGGGGGGCCAAGGTCTCAATTACATTTATCACAATGACTATTACCTAATCATCATACTCTATATATCATCTATTCATCAATAGCCTATTATATACATAAATTTTCCTTTTCATTCACATATAATTAATATCAACTGCTCACCCTTAGACATCAAAAATACAAGGGGAGACCATAACAACATTCAAGTTCTCAAATTAGGCAAATATTAACTATTTCCACTTGCACAAATATTTTGGCCTGTTAATATAGCACAAGCATCAAATCACATTCCCTAGGGCTCAAAATACATTTCCCCCAACACAAAACCCATAATGCAAGTGGATCAAGAATATATTATCCTAGTTGGCAATATCATAAACTAAATACACATATCAAAATAAAAAAAGAAAGGCCTACAGAAGTGATTACTATCACTTGGCCTAATGCTTCTTTCCTCTGTTCTTCTGAGATGAGCTAGCTCCTATAATATGTTAAAAGAGAGGGGTGAGTACAACCACTCAGTAACCAAGATACATCTAAGTTATACAAATGCATGATAATTAATCATAAGTGCAAGTGGCCAATAAATTTATCAAGGTGACCATTCAAATAATCACATTAATAACATGTTAATCACATTAACATTTAACTCATGTGAATAATTTCAAGAATAAAGTTAAGTATAAAATTTGCACAAATAGCCACATATACATTATTCGCATAATTACTACATATTCTCATTTTTACAATTATAATTATATTTTCAACATAGCCATCAATCACTCAAATGGCATGATAATAATATGCATGATCAATCTCTTCCTTATATCCCCCCTTATTTTCTCTGACATGAAATCCGTGGGCCAACAACCGGAAGGGATCGTCTTTGTGGTGAGACTACCCAAGGCCTTAATCATATCATTAGGGGCTACTGGGTCAAGGTTACCTTACTCACTTATGAACACAGTTTCTCCCAAATCACACACTATAAGGTGTCGTACCTAAAACTAGCTCTACCCAAAACTCCAGGTAGGCTAATAAGGTCAAATCCCTCAATAGGAACAATGCTACAGTACTTTACAAGGTAAGTAGCGGCTATAACCCCTAGGATTATTGGTTAATAGCCAAGTACCATATGGATTTTGTATAACTGCTAACTCCTTCACTAAGGCGAACTCCCGCCATATGATAATGCTCATGAGAAAATGCATTTCAAAAACTCATATATATAATTCACAATTATCCCATATGCTCATCAACTTTCTTACTCAATAAACATCAAGAATCATCATTTTGCAATCATGCTTCTTGCATCAATTTTTGTATTATCACATAAAACTACATTAGCATCATATAAAACTCAACATGCTCATACAATTCATCACTGTGCATAATCCACAACTTATAACCAAGAGTGTACACATAATCATCAACCATCAATCTCATTATTCACACCCAGTCATAATTAACTTGGTCACAAGTCATAGAGTTTCAACAAAGCCACATGCATTACAAATAACTATTTTAAAATTTAGACGCGCACACACACACACACACATTCTTTTATTTCACCAACATAATTAATTAAGTAACATACAAATGCATAAAATAGATTTCTCCCAGTTACCTCAACCTTTAAGAGGTCAAAGGTTACCCCTCAAGTTACAACACTTTCAAAGCTTTCCAAAGCTTGAATGGTGTCAAAAGGAAATTAATCTATAATTGATCATATCCCAATGTGTCAATAATATTATTAACTCAATTTTCACTCATACTCTAACACTTAAGTATTTATTTTATTTTATTTTATTTTTTTAAGACCTTAGTCTTAGCCTCTTGAGTTCTAAAATTTAATTTCATATATTTAAATCTATCTACTTGGTTCAATAGTTTCCTTCACAATAATTTCATTCAAATAATTTTTTAATATCAAAATTTCCCTTTTTATTCCAAAAATTCACACATAAAAATACTCAAAAATTGTAAACTTGATTTCAAGCCTAGAATCATTATTCTATAGCCATAATAATTTATTTCTCATCTCAAATAATCATCTAAATATCAACAAATCAATTTATATTTTCAGATTTAACCAAAAATCTACCCATAGGGATCTATGGATAAACTCAAATGCCTCAAATTTCAATTCTATCAATAAAATAATACTTTAGAATATTTATTACACTACCAACAACCTCAACAACCATATTTTCTCATCAAAAATTCATCCCTCTTTCAAACCCTAGATTTTTAAAAATCTCAGAATCTGCAGTCTTAGGGAAAAAAATAACTACAAAAATATTTAGAACACTTACCTAGTCTTAGAATATTTAAAATCTCATATGAAGTATCCTATTATGGAGCTTCACCTTTTAAATCAGCTCTTATAGCCACAGTGTTGCTCGCTTTCTGTTCACACCCGAGGCAGATGAAGAAAGAAGGAAGAGAAATAGAGATGAAATATGACAATGAGTTGTTTTAAAAACAAGTGTAGGTCTCACAGCCTTTACTCTCTTTCTTTTGTCTTCTTCAATGCACACACATGAACGAATTCTTTTGCCTCCCTTTTCTCTTTTTTTTTTTTTGCATTATTTACACCTTAACATCCAAAGCAAAAATTACTTCTCTCCCCCCTCTTTAATTTTCAATTTATTTTATGTTCCTTTTCCTTCTTCTTTCTTTCTTTTTTAATAATATTATTATTACTATTTCTATTTACTATAAGATCATAACTTAGGATTTTAATCTAAATTAAATCCAATAATAATCGTCTAACTAAAAATATTTATATTTAAATATTCCTTTTAAATTACTCATTTGCTCTAAATTAACTTAATTAACCTTAGGTTAATTTTTGGGATGTTACACTTTATTCTTATAAGCTTTTATTTCTTTGGATTCTAGGGAGGATGTTTTGAGTTTCTATATCGTGATCTAATGTTTTGAGTGGATAATTAGATAAAAAGAGGTGTTTTGGGCATAAATTAAACCCTGAGAGATTGGGTTTTGCTCCTTAATAGTTTAAGCCTATTGATTTAGTTATAATTTTGCTATTTAAGCCCAATAAGATTTAAATTAAGGTTTGGTTTTCATTATAAGGGCTAATGGTGAAAGTTGGTGACATTAAGTGAAGGTTTTTAAATGATTAAAAAATATGTAAATTGAAAATTAGCCTAGTGATGGCTAACAAATGGTTTTGGTGGTTAAGTAGTATTATGTGAATGGTTGGTTTAATATATGGACCATTAGGATGGATTATGACCCATTGACTCAAGTTGTGTGGTATGACTTATAGTCTTCATTAATCTTATTTGTCATGATAAGTGATGTGGATCACTTATATGTTGTAAGGAATTATTGGTAGAACTTATTGAGAAGTTAAGGAACAAGCCAAGTCCTATTTTGTATAAGATGAACTCTTTTGGTACCAAAGAGTTGAGGTAACAGGGGAATTTATATTTTTTATTGCTTTGTTTAGCTATTTTTGAGTAGATAATATTATCTAGCATGCATTACATGTTTTAAATAATTGAATGTAAATATAATGTGTTTTTATAAGGGTTTATGGGGTATTACTTTAATAATAATGCAACTATATTTACTATCTATTTAATAATGATGTTACTTATGGAAATAAAATTATTAGCAACCATTGTGATCATAAAAAATGAGGAGTTGCACTTAGAAAAGTGCAACTAGGTTTGGTACCTTAGATAAGCTAAGGAACCGCTTAAGGGATGAATTATGAGTGTTATACTACCTTGAGTGTTAAAGTGATCAATACTTAGGAAAGGTAGAAAAAGGGTAAGAGGCATGATCTCGGTGGGAGTTTACCAATGGGAAGAGGAGGTCTTATGATATTCTATGGCTCACTGTCAGTACTCAGTGTTGCCTTTCATATTGTGGGCTCAGCACACTAAAGTGGTTAGTGGATTGAGTGTTCGACACCTCTCAGTGGGAGAGGGAATCCGACATATGAAGTGTGAGGTTGAGTGCCTAAGCCAAGGTAACCCTCACATAGAGAGTAAGTCGGGTTGGCTCTGGGAGAGAGTGAGCTTTGACTACTCAGAATTCACGTCGAAGGGGCACAGGCGGTTTGGTGGATTAGATCATACCTTGGTTTATATGTTGTGCCTGTGGAGGTATAGTGGGTATAAGGTTTGCCTACAAGATAAAGAGTGCCAAGGGGCATTCTATTAGTCAGAAAAGGCTATATCGACCTATCTCATGCATTCAAGCATTTTAATTAGTTAATTATATGTCATTTTGAATCTATTATTTATTTACTTGACCATGGCTTTTCTTGTAATAAGAAATATCGATTTCTCTGTTACTGAGACTGTGGTTGTCTTACTCCTTTTTTTTAATATTTTCAGGTCCAGGCGAAGGAACCAGTAGAGGACGAGGAAAGGAGCATAGCTAGGAGTTGTTTGTGAATTATAAAGAACTACAACCCCTTTCTTTTGAGCAAATCTATTGTAATGTATTTAAAATTAGGGTGCCAGTAGGATGTGATTATGTGTGTGTGTGTGAGTATGTGTGGATTGTATGGCTTGTGTATTAATTTTTATTTGCTTGTAGACTTATGGCTAGGTGTGTGGTTTTGATAGATTTATTTAGTAGACCAAGTTTCCACTACAAGCAAATATTTATTTTGGTATATATGTGATTCCACAAGCAAATACAAAGTGTTTGCATTACAAATGGTGTACTATGGGAAAACATACACCTTGGATAGAGAGAGTGGGTGTGTGGGCCCCACAGATATCTCTAAGCCAAGTAAAAATGTTTAGCGTGTGTATTCATATGTGTAAATGATATTTAGAATAGTTTTTGGCTACTCTTGTGTGATTTGTTCATTTTAGAGGTTTAGGATCCATTTTGAGAAATGACACCTGGGTGGTTAAATTTTGATATAAAGAATTTTTCTATCATTTAAATATTCTATCAGGTGTTTTTAGTCCTATTTGACGTGTTCAAAGTGTTCCCACAAGTTTGTGACTATTAGGATGAGATTTGGATAATTTTGAAGATGGTTTTTTACCAAAAAACTTCACTTTTGCATCTGAGTGTCCAAATCTTAATCCAACCATTGGATTCCTCTAAAATTTAGGTCACAAGTAAAACCTTTTATAAGATTTTTGTGGGCTTTTGAATCACATCGATCGGATATCGGACGGAGAAACGGCACACTCTGGAATTTGGTCTGGAGGAGCTGTTATGACAGCAACAGTGATGATGTTGCAACATGAACAAAATTCAATCCGTCCATTGGATCTTTTCAAAATTTGGTATGCTAATAGTACTATTTAAAAGTGACATGTGGGCTTTGATATCATTCTGATTAGAGGTCGGATGATGAAATGGTGCACTCTGAAAGTTAGTTCGGAGGTGTTGTCATTAGCTGTCATGATAGCAAAAATGACTAAACTTGTAACATGTCCAATTTTTAATCCAACCATTGGATCTTTTTGAAATTTAGTACACTTATAGTACTCTTTGAATGTGATGTGTGAGCTTTAAAATCACTTTGATCGGAGGTCTAATGGCAGAACGGAGCCTCCTGGAAGTTGGCCCGGGAGGGCTATCATGATAGCATCTTTTTATCCCACTTTCGTCTAGCTTGCTTCCGCGCACTATAGGTAGAACCTATAAATTTTTTTTAAAGGTTTTGAAATTATTTATTTCTTAAGTTGGTTAGAGGATCAACTCCTTAACCGCACTTAGTTTATTTGAATTATGTGATTTTTGCATAACACTTGGGGCAAGTGTTATACCTCTCCTTTCCTCTTTCTTATTTTACGTCACTTTTGTACCAGAGCTAGGTTCCCATCACATTTTTGTTGCCAATCTCACATGGAAATTATAAATTTTCCATTAAAATTTGAAGTTCCAAATAAGATGTAGTGAACTTACTATTCAATGCTACTGACTGGAGTGTCTTCATCATCTTTCACAAGTTTTCTCATTGCTAGATCTTAGAGGTTTTCAATTTCTTCATACGTTTGTGGTATTTTAAGTACTTTTCAATTTTTTATCTAAATTTTTGTATTCCAAAAAAAAGAGAAAAAAATAAAAAAAAAGATAAAAGGAAAAAGGAAGAAGAAAAGAAAAAAAAGTTTGTTTTGATGCTTAGTTACCAATATGAGCTACAACATATAAACACATTTAGATTATCAATATGAATATGTTGATCTACCACAATATGCTCAACAACAAAAGGATTAAGCTCAACGGTACACATGTAATGAATATCAACAATGTAACATCCTAAAAATTTTAAGATTCAAATTTATTTTAAAAATAAAATAAAATATCTATAATTAAATTAAAATTTAGAATAATTTAATAGAGGCTTAGAGTTTGAATTTTACTAAGCAAAATTTTGGTTTTATTTGATTTTTAACTATGGAAAAAATTACCAAAGTTGACCCGAGCTTTTGTGCAATAATAAAAAAATGTCGGGCCCTTTCTTGTAATTTTCCCCAAACTTTTTGACCAGCAATTTAAAGGCCAAAACTGATGCAGACACGCAGAAACTGAATTGGAAAGGAAAGGAAAGGAAACGCAGAGAGAGAGAGAGAGAGAGAGAGAGAGGAGAAAGGAAGGGAGTTAGGCTTGGATCTAGGAGTCTTTGCGATCGTTGCGAGCTCGGCTACACGATAGGTAAACTCCCTACTTCAATCCTCTTCCCTTTCTCTTGATTTTCTTCAATTTTTGGAAGAGGAGATTTTTGGATTTTGATCCCAAAGGCTTTATTCTTATAATCTTTTGTTTCTTTGAATCCTAGGGAGCATATTTTGAGTTTCTATATAGTGATCTAATGTTTTGAGTGAATAATTGGATGAAAAGAGGTGTTTTGGGCACAAAATAAACCTTGAGAAATTGGGTTTTTGCTCCTCAATGGTTTAAGCCTATTGATTTAGTTATAATTTTGCTATTTGAGCCCAATAAGATTTAAATTAAGGTTTGGTTTTCATTATAAAGGCTAATGGTGAAAGTTGGTGGCACTAAGTAAAGGTTTTTAATTGATTAAAAAATTATATAAATTGAAAATTAGCCTGGTGATGGCTAATAAATAGTTTTGGTGGTTAAGTGATACTATGTGAATGGTTGGTTTAATATATGGACCATTAGGGTGGATTATGACTCATTGACCTAAGTTGTATGGTATGAGTTATAGTCTTCATTAATGCTATTTGTCATGATAAGTGAAGTGGATCACTTATATGTTGTAGAAAATTATTGGTGGAACTTATTGAGAAGTAAGGAACAAGCTGAGCCCTATTTTGTACAAGGGGAACCCTTTTGGTACCAAAGGGTTGAGGTAACAGGGGAATTTATATTTTTTATTACTTTTTTTTAGCTATTTTTGAATAAATATTACCAGTTATCATGCATTACATGTTTTAAAAGATTAAATGTGCTTTATAAGGGGTTATAGGGTACTACTTTGATCATAGTGCAAATATGTTTTCTAATTGTTTAATAACAATGTTTTTATGGAAATGAGATTTATAAATATTATACTACTTTAGAGTGTTGAATGGTCAATACTCAGGAAAGGTAGACAAGAGTAAAAGGCATGATCTTGGTGGGAGTTCACCAATGAGAAGGTGTGGATTTTTGATATTCTATGGCACACTATCAGTACTCAGTGTTGTCTTACGTATTGTGGGCTTAGTGCACTAAAGTGGTTAGTGTATTGAGTGTTCGACACCTCTCAGTGAGGGAGGAAATCCAACATATGAAGTGTGAGGTTGAGTGCCTAGGCCAAGGTAGCCCTCACATGAAAAATAAGTTGGGCTGGCTCTGGGAGGGAGTTAGCTTCAACTGCTTAGGATTCACGTCGAAGGGGCATAGGAGGTTCGGTGGATTAGATCATGCCTTAGATTATGTTTTATGCCTGTGGAGGTACAAGTAGGTATAAGGTTTACCTGCGAGTTAAAGAGTGTCGGGGGCATTCTGTTGGTTATGAAAGGCCATACCGGCCTAGGTCATGCATTCATGCATCTTAAATGGCTAAATTGTATACTATGTTGAATTTATTATTCGTTTATTTGATTATGGCTTACTTTGTAATAATCAATGTAGATTTCGCTGTTACTGAGACTATGGTTGTCTCACCCCTTTCTTTTCAATATTCTAGGTCCAGGCGAAGGATCCAGTGGTGGACGGGGAAAGGAGCAAAGCTAGGGGTTTGCTTGTGATTTGTAAAGAACTGCAACCCCTTTCTTTTGAGCAAATATATTGTAATGTATTTAAGATTAGGGTGCCAGTAGGATATGATTATGTATGTGTGTGTGAATATGTGTGGATTGTGTGCTTGTGTATGAATTTTTGTCTGTTTGTAGACTTGTGGCTAGGAAACTTAGTTATGGTGTGTGGTTTTGATGGATTTACTTAGTAGACCAAGTTTCTATTATAAGAAGATATTTATTTTGATATATATGTGATTTTATATGCAAATGCAAAGTGGTTGCATTGCAAATGGTATGCTATGGGCAAACATACACCTTGGATAGAGAGAATGGGTGTGTGGGCCCCACAAGGAGCTCTGAGCCAAGTGAAAATGTTTAGCATATGTATTTATATAAATACATGGTATTTGGATTGATTTGTGACCATTCTTGTATGATTTATGCATTTTGGGGGTCTAGGGTCCATTTTGGGAAATGGCACCCGAGTGGTCAAATTTTGATGTATAGAGGTTTTCCATCATTTGAATGTTCTATCAGGTGTTTTTAATCTTATTTGACGTGTCCAAAGTGTTTCCACAGGTTTGTGACTATTAGGATGAGATTTGAACAATTTTGAAAATGGTTTTTACCAAAAAGCTGCACTTTTGCATCCGGGTGTCTAAATCTTAATCCGACCGTTGGATTTCTCTAAAATTTGGATCACAAGTAAAAACTTTTATAAGCTTCGTGTGGGCTTTGGAATCATGTCAATCGGATATCGGACAGAGAAACGACGCACTTCAGAATTTGGTCTGGAGGTGCTGTCATGACAGCATTAAATTGCTGTCATGACAGCTACAGTGTTGATGTTGTAACCTGCACAAAATTCAATCCGTCCGTTGGATCTTTTCAAAATTTAGTATGCTAATTCTTTAAAATCGACATGTGGGCTTTGGAATCACTCCGATCGGAGGTCAGATGATGAAATGGTGCACTCCAAAAGTTGGTCCGGAAGTGCTGTCATGACAGCTTTTTAGCTGTCATGACAGCAAAAGTAACCAAATTTATAACATGTCCAATTTTTAATCCGACCGTTGGATCTTTTTGAAATTTGGTATACTTATAGTACCCTTTGAATGTGATGTGTGAGCTTTAAAATCACTTCGATCGGAGGTCGGATGGCGAAACGGCGCCTCCCAGAAGTTGACCCGGGAGGGCTGTCATGACAGCAATTTAAATGCTGTCATGACAGCAATTTAAATGCTGTCATGACAGTATCTTTTTATTTTTCTTTCGTCGAGCTTGCTTCCGTGCGCTATAGTTAGAATCTATAATTTTTTTTAAGGTTTTAAATGTTTACTTTGCAATCGTATATTTGCTTAGTGATTTAAATGGTTTGTTTCCTAAGTTAGTTTTAGGATTAACTCCTTAACCACACTTAGTTTATTTGACTTGTGTGAGTTTTGGATAACACTCAGGGAAAGTGTTACAAACAACGATATGCCTATCCATTCCAAGATACTTATTGGCAAGATAGCTATTGGTATGACTATGAAGAGCAACCATATGAGTACAGAAGCCATCAACAATATGAGCATACTTATTGTGACAATTATGAGTATCGCTATATCAGTCAAAGTATGCTAATCATAAGCAATATGAGTATGAAGACCAATATCGGCATGAGTACATTAAGTGATGAGAATATAAGCATCTTAATAGTCGTCAACATGATTATATTTATCAATACGAGGATGGTACCCGTTGCCGTTATAAATATGCTGACGTTCAGTAGGACATAGACCAAATTATAGTTAAACTGGATTGCTTTCAGCAAGAACAAAATTTTTATTTTAACAAGCTTAGGAGGGATTGTAGTGAAGCTAAGAAGGCAACATATGAGATTAAGAGGATGATTAATGAATTGAGCAAACAAATGGAAGAACAAGCATCAAGTGAATCAACAATAACAGAAGTTCCTTGCTAGTAGAAGATTCTCTAAATAATGATCAAGTTATCCACTACACATCAATACAAGTGGCTCCTTCTCAAATTGCTACTAGCAAGAATCAATTTCATCATGCTACAGCTATTTCTTGTCTACAGGATACGTCTCCCACAGTCACTTCATTGCTTAATAGTCAAATCTAACAATACTCTGTCTATTGGAAAGGTTTTTAAGAGATTCTAAATAGTCAAACTAGTCACTCTTGCTAGAATTTGTTCTTTCGCTACCTCATTTGTTGGAAAGGATTTCCAGATCTATGCACCTAAATGAAATTTTATCCACCCATCCCTCCTTGACTAATTTGTACATCAATTTTCACTCGTTGGGAGACGAGTTCTTCAAGCGAGGGAGAAATGATGGAATATGGGATAATGATTAGTTGAGATAATTAGAATTTATTTAAAATGTTAGGATTATCCATTAGGAATATTTGAATAAGGATTTTATTCATTAGAATCAGGAGTTATTATTTATTTTAGATATTAGTATTTTTAATATTAGATTTAGATTTAGGATTTAGGATTTGCATTTAAGTTTTTATTATTTTATTATTTTTAGATCTCCATAAATAGAGTTAGGTTTTTTATTTATATGCAGCTTTGAATATTATTGAATAAGAGCTTTTAAAAGTTTTAACGTTTTCCCTCATTCTTTCTCTTCCTCCTCCTTTCTCTTTATCTCTTCTCACTCCTCCCTTTTCCTCTTTTCTGTTTTACATCACATATCCATCTTGAAACTATATTTAGTGGCTTATAATTTATGACTAATCTTGATGTGCCTCTTTCTAGTTTTGCATTATTTTGGACATAAAAGGCTAAGAAGTTCTGTAAAAATTTGCTTGGGCTTATCAATTTCTTTTCAAGTAGTTGCTATATTTTTGGCTTACAAAATTTTAATAATTCTCAATTCATTTGTACAGATCTAACTTTTGTAGGTATTAATTTTTCATTTAAATTTTCTTCATATGGTAAGTCTACTATATGCCTTTTTCTATTCCAAAAAGTGTTTGCATGTTCAGCACAAATATCTTTTATTTCATTTATTCTATTTTTTATTGTTGAATTTTCTAGCTATTCTTTTAATTCTTTTATAATGCATTTCTTTGTTGAGATAGTGTTTTTGCTTTCTATTTCTAAAATTGATTCTAAATATAGAATCTTGTTTTAACATTTTAATTTCTTTAACTATTTGAGGTTTTATCTATTCTCCTGCTATCTTTGTGATTATTCTCGTATGATTTGCTTTAAAAGGTGATATGTGTTCTAAAAATGGAGTACCAAATATGACAAGTTCGCTTAAAGTTTTAGCTAATATGAAAATGTTTTTAAAATATATTCCTTTATTATATATGTGTGCGTTTGTTAACTTATATCGAATGTACAATTTTGAACTATCGGCTGTACTTACTTCTTCTAATATTTTCTCATAGTATTTTGTTGGGATTAACCTTTCTTATATACAATTCATGCTAGCTCCTAAATTTACTAAAACTACTATATTTCTAGTATATTCTTTGTTTATTACTAAACTGGCTCAACAATATCATTTTCTATAAGTTATTTGGAATATAGTATTCATATATTTTTGTTGATCTATTTCTAGGGGAATTCTTTCTATGTCTTCATCATTTTTTAGGTCTTCTTTAACTATATTATTATCTTTATTTTTTGTTAAATCTTTTATCTTTGTTTCTATTATTGTTTTTATCTAAAATAATTCCAATTCTCTTTGTATTTCATTTTCTTTTAATTCTCTTATTTATTACTTTATTTATTTTATTTCTATGAGATGTTCTTTTTCTTTTTCAAATCTTCGTAATACATCTTTTAAAAACTTACCAAGTTACTAATATTTTGCTTTCTTTCTTCTTTATCTAGTATTTCTTTGATTTTGAGTAAATTTTTTTTAATGTCTTCATCTTGAAATTTTTTTAATAATTTCTACAAGAAACATTAGATTTTATTTATCTATAGTATTTATTTATTTTTTTTATCATACTACTTTCATAGTTGCATATTTTTTTTCCTAAACATTCCTCTTCTGTTTTTGACTAGGAAGTTTTCTTGTTAATATCTTTTTTGTATTTGAAATATTTGTTCTTTTTCTTCTTCAAAAGAATATTCTTTTTTAGAATCAGAATTACTATCTATCATAAGTCTTAATAATTTTTTTTTATTTTCTTCACTTATATGTAATTCTCTAATTTTCTTTTCTATCTTACATTTATTGGTATAGTGGATAAATCTTCCACATTTATAATATAATATTTCTCTTTTGTCTTTTTTTTAGTATTTTTTGTTTTGTCTTTTCTAAAGGTTTTTCCATATTTCTTCAAGAAATATTTCTTATATTTTTTATATCTTTTATAAGAATATTGTATATAGTTTCTTTCACACTTTTTCCCAAAAAGAGTTTATATCCTTTGAAATTTATATTATTCACAAAAATTTCCTAGCTCTTGTTTCCCTTGTTTGGTTTCACTATATATTTTCTTTTACATTTTTATATCATTATATAATTTTAATCTTGTTATATTTGTAATATTAATTATTTGACCATATGTTAAAATATTATAATTTATTGCTCCTCCTTTTCCTTGCCTAATTTCATTTTTTACTCTTTGTACAAATAGCTTAGGTAATTCTACTAAAATTTTTTCTTTCCATATATCTAAAGCATTATCATATCAAAAATATTATTTTCTTTTTCATTTTTTATTTTGTAGGCTGCTACCATCATAGTTACTTCTTAGGTTAGATTCATTATTTCATGTTCGTTATACCCATCTATATTCCACTCATATATTGACGATCTGTCATAATGAGAGGAGACTATAGTCTATCTTTATTCAAACTGTAAATCAAGCATTACAAGTCTTGAATAATAATTTTTTATGTTTGGATTTTTCTAAAATCATTTATTTTTATTTTACTCATTCATAAGCTTTCTACATCAAAATTTATCTCTATAATGTTTATTCTATCTTTGCCTTTTTCTTTTAGGTTTAACATTTCTAATTTTATATTTATTTCTAATAATAGGTTTTCTATTTTATTTTTAAAGAAAATATTTGTTTTAAAAAAAGTAACAAATGAAATATTTTTAAAGAAACAAAATTTTAGAGGCAGAGCGAACAACCCCTCGCTTGTAACTATCTCCTTCCCCTACTACTTGTAAAATTCCCTCTTCCTTTCCTCTCAACTACTTATCAATAAGCACTCTATACTTTTCTTTATTTAAATAAAATCATATGTTTATATTTACGTACTGCTTCATTTATGTACTGTTTTAAATTATATATATCCTTATTTGGGTATAAATGCTCTTATTCTTGAATAGTCTTCATATATGGGTACAAAAATTCTTGCTTGGGTATAATGCCCTTTATTCCCATATAGTGAAATCACCGTCTTTTATAAAGATTTATTCTTATACAAATAAGTTTTTTCAAAATAGTGAACACTATGCATAATCATTGAATGTTATTGGCAATATTGATATTAACTCTCTTTATTCTAGTATAAATATCAATATTCTCACTCTGTTTTATGTGTTCGATCTCAGGATCTTTAAACTGATTCCTTGCTCAATCTTTTTACTATATGTGAGGTGGGTTAACATTATAACCTTTCTAGAATCCTTTTAAACATAACCATGAGTAGGATTAAGCTGTTGTCTATTTTTTTATTATCTTTTATACTCATATAGCATTGGCTCTACTAGTATAAATGTTACCTACCTTTTATCATAACATTAAATGCAAAGAGCTATTACTTTCTTCGTCATAAACATGAAACTTTGTCAAAAAGCACTATGTCATTGCCACTTTTTTCAAGAAAGCAAGATAGAGAGAAGATGAAGAGTTTAATGGCAAACAACATATGTCTAATGGATTATTTAAAAAGATCATCTATAAATAAACTCAAATATGAAGATTGTGAAGCCAACAAAAGAGAATGAAGTGAAGTTATTACGTTATTATTTTCATTTATTATTTCACCAACTTTTTTTGTTGTAATATTGATTACAAATAAGCTTCATTAATTGTAAATCAACTCTTAAAGAGAGTCTTTGATAGTAGTTATTCATTCTTAAATATACTCTGTTCATCCCTATTTTACATATTCAAAATAAAGGAACATAAAGGGGTTCAATTATTACCTTTATAAAAGAGAGTGATTTAGACTTATCTTGTTTGTGTTTGGTGATTTCATTCTAACCTGATCTCTTTCAAATTTTTATTATTAGTCAAATTTTTATTAAGCCTAATTCACCCTCATCTTGGGTGGACTTATCAGTTATTCCTCACTTGTATACTTAAAGAGAAATATGTATACCATGTTGTAGGTAGAATGGTTATTTCCTACTAAGGTTGTCAATGGGGTATTAATAGGAGGATTGTTTAAATTGAATGTTTGGTAACATGCTTGCTTGATGTGAATATTGTGATTGAATATTACGATGGGTTAAATGACAAATTTGCCTTGAAACTTTTTCTCTAAGGCTACCTTGTTAGATAAGGCTAACACCTAAGAGGGTGAATTGGATGACACTTAATTTTTCTAAAAAACTATAAAGAGTGAAAGTTATATGCAAGTAAAAAGTTTGACACTAAATATTTATCTTGGTTCAACTCAAATCATGGCTTATATCTAGTTCTCAATATCACCCTTGAGATTTTCAAGTATATTCACAAGCATAAATGAGTGCTTGCAACCTCAGCACAACTCACAAGACTTGACTAGTCTTGTATCAATTATCCAACCATATTATAACCAACAAGTTTTTACAATTTACTTGAAAAATTTCTTCTCAAGATTTCAACTTGATTACAAAGCAAAATTCTCTCAAAGAAAAACTTTTTGAAAAGAGTAGACAAAGTACAATGAAAGCTTAGGAACTAAAAAATTTTTCATGAAATTTATCAATAATGACAAATGAATGAATGCAAGATCTTTAATGCACAAAATGAAAGCCTTTAAGAATGTTTAAATAAGGAATTGTTCACTTAATGATCAGAATTCTTGTTCTGGACTTGAATTGTGTTTTATATATAGTTTTACAATATACAAACTATTGGAACAGTGAATATCATCGTTGGTGACATTTATTGCATGAAACCATGAGATTCACTCATGAAATAAAGCTAGGAAAGTTTTAGTCATGCATATATGACAATTTAAGCGTAAACATTGGGTGACTCATACGTGTTTTGTAAGGTGAAAAGATGTAAACCATTCTGTGTGACAAACTAGGCATGATTTCCTTAAGCTCTCACGCATAAATTGGTTGGTAGAATGCCAAAGCCAATCTAGGTGACAAGTCACGCATGGAACTAACTAATTATGATGCATGAAATGGCTAGTCATAAAACCCAAACCATTCTAGGTGACAAATCACACATGGAACACTCTACCTCCCACAAGTGAAATGGCTAGCTATAAAACCAAGCCATTCTATTAGACATATCATACGTGAAACCAATATGTATTCAAGCGTGGATTTCATGATAAAAAGACTTAAGCATCTATGATTAACAAATCACGAAAATGCACAATATGAAACAAGCTTGAATTAGTTTAAGGCTAACTTAGGCTAAATGTGTTCAAAGGATAAAGTGACAAAATAAGCATGAAAGCATTCCCTTTCAGGCATGAAATGTCACTACTCAAAATGTAATGGAATACAAGGTAATAATTCAAACATGCATACAAAAAGGTTTCAAGCATAAGTTGGAGCACAGAAGTTTCATCAAGGAATCACACAAATAAAGGTGACAAATCATGCATGGATCACTTCTGATTCATGCGTGAAACATCAGCTAGTATTCTTAAAGTGACAAAATTATGTGTAAAAACATTTTGAATCACACATGAAACATTATGCAGTAAAAATCTCAACTTCTATGATTCAATTCAAGTGATAATACTTTCAAGCTTGAATTGACTAAGGAAAGTCCTAAGATGCACAAATAAGACTTGTGAGCTTAAGATGATGCATTCAATTTAAAATTGATAATATGTAATTAAGATTTCATAGTTTTCATATTAAATCTAAAATAAATGAGTAACTTAGACCTGAAAATCTTCTTCTTCTCTTAATTCTTCAAGCTTTTGAAGCTCTTGTCTCATTCAAGGATCTGCACATATAACACACATCTTCTCCTGGTTTTGTAATCATCAAAAAATATGATTCAACATTCTCCCATTTTTTGATGATGACAAAACCTAAAATTAAGGTTCTTAGTTTTGTTTGACAAAATACTCCCCTTAATCAAATATGGGAGTTTAAAAATGTAAGTGCAGAATAATGAACTTAAAATTTAAAAAAAATTGAAAAATCATGAACAGATATTTCATTGATAAATAACAAGATACAAGTAGTGTAAGAATAATTTATCAATGATTGATATACAAAAGCTTTATCTCATTCCTCTTAAAACTGAGAAAACTCTCCCTATAGACTATGAAATCCTATTACAACTCCCCCTTAAGCCTACTATCTGTAGTATTTCTCTCCCTTTGGCATCATCAAAAAGATGTAGGCCTTCTTAAGAAAGAATAAACTCTGGATCGTAGATAGGCTTCTAAGACCTCTCTATTAGATAAAGAGCCTAGGTTGTAGGGTTGAGTAAAAGGAACCATAGCCCATGTAAAGGAGTCGTTAGGGTCTATAGGAGGAATAGGATCCGGTCTTTCCTTTAAGCCATTAGTAGCTCCCATGAATTCAAGTTGAATCCCTAAATGCTTTCCAAGCTGACCTTCAGTGGTCAGATTTGGTTAATCTTGCTATTGAAGCTGACCTTTAGTGCTTTAGTCTTTAGGTTCTTTAACAATTGTCTCCTCAACTTGAAAGTGGTCTTAGCAAAGGGAAGGCTTATTATGCATATGTTCAGGGATGGATTTCTTTCTTTAAAAAGTTTTAGTTATTGATTATGTAGAGAAGAGGGGTGGAGAAGGCATAGGCATAAGGATGAAAAGGGGAGCGGCTGATTCTCTAACATTTTTAGTGAGTTAACTAACAAGTTTGGTAACAATCTTGTTAGCTATGTCTTTATAGAGTTTCTCAAATGTTAGGGTATTAATGGATTTTTGGTGGTGATGGAAGGTCAAGATTAAGTAAGGGATCAAAAGGATGAATAGGCTTAAATGTACATTAATGGCTTTGAGATTTTATCAGAGACTTGATTTGAAGAGGTGATTATTGTGGTTGAGTCTTGGTTTGATATTGAATGGAGGATTATTGGTCTCGATGGAAGGAAAGGTTTTCTTATTCATGTGAGGAAGGGTCATATGGTGAAGACGTTTAAAATGGTGAGGGTGGTGTTACTAATTTGGTTCTAAAAATTGAGGAAGAGGAGACTTCTTGTACAGAAGCTTCTCTGAATCTAGAATGACTAGCTTAATCTTCTCTCCTTAACTCTCCTCCTTGAGCTTCAAAATGCCAAAGCAATCCATGATTCTATCCAACTTACTATTAAGATAGAGCATCATGTCACTAGGTCCTTTGGTATCATTCTTCAAATGAACCATAGCTTAATCCAATTTGCCTTCAATTCTATTTAGAATTTTGTAAAGGAACACATTGGATGTATCACCTTGAGGTATAGACATTTGTGGCAAAGGTTTAGATGAAAAAGCTCCAGTAGCTTTAACTTTCTTCTTCATCTTTCTTCTTTTCTTTGCTTCTACCACATCAATATGCTCATCTTCTTCTTTTGAGACAAAATTCTTTCCAACTAACTTGACCTTTATTTTGAAGAGTGCAGTATCCTTAAACTCTTCAGGTTCCACAATAATTACTTCAATATGGTTTATTCTAAATATTCTTAGAACTGTTGAGATAACATTTATAAAATAAATAATTTTATCCTTCTTCTCCTTCTTTTTAGTGTCTATCTTGGACACATGCAGAATTTTTATCAATATGTATTGACACATATTGATCTTTTACTTCTTGATCAGTCTTGTCAACATCTTAGCCTCAAATTTTTTGTAGGTATTGAATGTAGTCATTTTGTTGATAAAGAACCCCCCACCATATATGCCAGCATTCGGTGCTTGAAGGAAAAATTCATAAGTCTGTAAGAGAATCCAGGCTTCAGAACTTCGTCAAGAACTTCCTCTATCATCATGATAGTCTTATACTTTTCTTCCATAGAGTGAAATCTTAAAGCATTCTTCTTAGTGGCTTAATCATATTGTTATAGCTCCAATCCTTTTGCTTCAATTTCCAGGATATATCCTAAGCTTTTGACAATGAAGAACATAAGACATCCCCTTACTTGAGCCTTGTAAGTCTTCTTAGTTCTATCCCAACCAAAGCTTGCATAAAACGCTTTGATGACTTCTAGGGAATAGTTGATGTTCAGGTCCAATAATCCCTTGTAGTCACATAGGTATTCATTAATATCAAAGTTATGCGCTTTGATAAATGAGTCATACTTAGTTAAATGCCCGGTAACCACAACCTTAGAAGAGAAGAACTGATTATACTGTGACATGTGTTTTAAACTAAGTAGCTTCCCTTCTCTTAGACTTGCCTCAGATATGTCACTAAGAGGCATATTCCTACCATCCTTAGACAATTCTCTTTCTAGTCTTGTTAATTTGTCTTCAAACTAGCTTGATGATGCACATTTTGTCATAAGCTCCCTTCCAATTCCTAGAGTTAGGCTCTTCTTTGAAGGTTGACGTAGTGATTTTCTAGCTTCTTGAATCAAGGCTTTTGAAAATTTCCTCTTCTTGGTCACTTTTGAGCTTTGTTTCTTCCCAATCTCCTTGGTACGAGCCATTTCAAAGATGACAAAAAGAGAAGCTAGGTTGAAGATTAAAAGGAGTTTGGAAGAATTTGAAATGCAAAATAGTGTTTAGGAATGATGGGTAATGAAATTTGAATACTATAACGATCAAAGAAAGATCAAGAAAGAAGTTAAGAATAATAGAGAATTCTAACAGTCAAATATATGAACATTAGAGAGTGTGTGAAATGAAGGATCTGACACAGTGGTGTATATATATATATATATATATGTAGCAACGAGCTATTCACACATGATAGAGAAACAATTCACACATGATTTGTCATTTCTTCAATTTATGTGGATGTTTTATGCTTGAGACTAGTAAGTTTCATGCTTGATTCGTCTATATAATGTAGTTTCATAAATTTGACATTTTGGCTTATACTAATTCACACATGATCATAGATCAGTTTCACACGTGAAATGTCTAGGACAAAAGAGACAAGCTTTCAAAAGTACATTTCACGCTTGGAAAGCTTCAACCTTCACGCTTGATTTGTCATAACTTAAAAAGATCCCTCTCTATAAGATGATTTATGCTTAAGGCACAAGTGATTCCATGTGTGATTTGCCATGACTCAAAAAAAAATAGCTTTCTATGTGACATTTCATGCTTAAAAGCTGTTTACTCTCACACGTGATTTGTTATGCCTTATAAAAGCTATAATTTTATAAAGCATTTCATGTCCCATAACATAACAAATCAACTCTCTTAATAAAATATCACCTAATTTACTAACTTCCTTTTTTAGGAACATCCCAATTCAATCAAGAAAGCAAAGATTCATGATGTGAATCCTACAAAACAATTTATAATTGCTCTAAAGCTTAAGTTAGTAAAAATCTTAATATAACAAAATTAAACTTTAAAACACATCACAACTCATTAGGATTTATCATGATCAATTCCCTTCTTATAAATGTAAATTGTTCTTCACCCAAAGGTTTGGTGAAGATATCTGCCAATTGCTCAATTGTTGGAACAAACTCTAGTACAATATCCTTCTTTTGACATGATCTCTTAGAAAATGATGTCTTACTTTAATGTGCTTAGTTCTTGAGTGTTGGATAGGATTCTTTTCTAGATTGATAGTACTTGTGTTGTCATATCTAATTGAAATTTCCTTAAAATGAATTCCTAAATTTTCTAATTGTTACTTCAGCCACAAGATCTATGCACAATAACTTTCAGTAGCTAAGTACTCAGCTTTACATAAAGAAAGTGACATACTGTTTTGCTTTTTGCGAAACCATGAGATGAGTGAGCCTCCAAAGAATTGACATATTCCACTTGTGCTCTTTCTATCAATCTTATGTTTAGCATGATCATCATCTGAAGAGGTAATTAGTTCAAGAACTTCTCCTTTGGGAAACCAAAGTCCCCACTATGGTGTGCCATTTAGATACTTAAAAATTCTTTCTCATAGCTTTTAGATGAGACTCTCTAAGGTTTGATTGGAATCTTGCACACATACAAATACTAAACATTATGTCAAGTCTGTTGGCAGTGAGGTATAGTAAGAATCCAATCATTTGCCTAAATCTAGCTTGATCTACTTTTGTCCCTTTTTCATTTTTATCCATTTTGATTGAAGTACTCATAGGGATATTATTTGAATTGGAATTATTGAATCTAAATTTCTTTAATAGCTCATGTGTGTATTTTGTAATGTCCGCCTTAACATTACCAGGACAACACTCACTCATCATTGTGATAACTAGGATTAAATAAAGTCCTCTAAAGGAGTTACCACAACTCAAGGGTTTGAAAATAATTAGTTAAAACAGTAAAATTCTAAGAAAATCCTTTTTTTTAAAATAATTTGAGCTCAAACCATAGTTAAAAATCGATTAAAAGCAAATACAGAAGTATAGAAATCAATTCACTTTGAAATAGACTAAAACAAGCCATTATGCCCTTATTTGGTCTGTCCGCTATAGCGCAAGCTACGCCCACCTCGGCAGATGGCATAGAGGGACAAATTTCTCAAGGGCCTCTTACGTCGCGGTGTAACAATCATGCTCCTCAATGCGTACCTGATGTCATGACAACAAATTACTGTCATGACTTTTCTTTAAATTTTTGGAGCGCGCTATTTCGTCATACAACATCCAATTTGAGTGATTCAAGCATCCACACGAAGCTCTTTGAGCCCTCTAGCTAATGGTACCAATCTCATACTCAAATAATTATCTGTTTGAAAGATGGACACCTGAACCCAAAATAGTTCGCTTTCACAACAAAACACATACTATGGTGTCCAACTCACAATACACAATGCCATTAGCCCTAAAGATAACTTGACCACCTCAAATGGACCATACACCACATAACAATTCAAAAATACACAATTGAATAATCACGCTCAAAATAACCACCAAACCCCCATTAGACAATAACACAATAGCGTAGATAAAAATTCAACACATCAATCAATTAATCATTTTGACACTCAAAACACTTGAAATATATATATATATATATATATTACTTGTAAATATAAGTTGGCCAATCACACACTTAATCCACCACATCAATCTTGGACCAGGATACACACATTTATCACAAATTCATACAAGTAATATCTAAATAATGTCATATTCCTAAGTTGGCAATATTTAGTGATAATATTCATTACAAAACCAAAAAGGAGAAAGGAAAGAGCTATACTACAACACTCTTCACTCTTCAGACGTTCCTTCCTTCCCCTTGCCTTTACCGGAGCCCTCACCTGTAAAATATAACTACAGGGTAAGATAAACATCTCAGTAACCAATATAGTTCACCAAATGTTTATTACCAAAAATAACCATTAAAAAGTATCAAAACTATAATAATAACAAATATACCATAATTATGAGATAAGTGTATCCTTTCTCAACAAAACACTTAGTTTTACACTAGTATGATCATCTAACCACCGAACCTCCACTGCTCCCCGACATGAAACCATAGGCTCTCCTAAATCAACCACTTATTGACCCGAGCACACTTTTAGTGGTAGAAATATCTAGCCAAAGGTAATCTAACTCACCTACGGACTATGACTTTCCCTCTTCACACACTTGTGATAGAGGCATCGTTGACTCCTAACCGCACTCTAACGGGTAATAGGGAGTTGCCAAACTACCTAGATGACCCATGGTAATAGTCCCATATATTGCTGTACCAAATGACCTATGGTGTCAGCCTGACTATATGAATTTTTCACTCACATATCTCCACACACACATATTTTTACATATATCGAGTGAACTCCCACCCTCATGATCATACTCTTTCACAAATTCCATCACTTTTCATCACGTTCCCACATCACAATCTTATATACATAGTGTATATATATATATATATATCAACTAAAATTAATAACCTTTTACAAATCAATTTTTCATGCTAAAATCATTTACAATGTCACATTATGCATAAAACTCTTCAAAACCACAACTTTATTATTTAAAATTACTTCTATACAATTAAAATAGTTAATAAACACAATAAACTATATGGTTACCTCAACCCTTTGTCACATAAAAAGAGTTACCATGGCTCAACGTTAGCTCCACATATTCTATATGCGTGATAAGGCTCGAGCAATACTCAATCTACACCAGTGAGTGACAATCATCAATTATCACTCTGAATAACTCTAATTTCTCTAAGTTCTAAGTGTCTAAAATACTCAAATTCTTTTTCTAACAATATCAACCATTCCCACACACTCTAACCATCCTATTACACATTTCAACACACTAAATTCACTAATCAATATCCCACATTATCTTAAAGTCCTCAAATTATACTTGGGGTTCATCCAAACCCTTACCAAAAATTCTCAATCACCACAAAACTCATAAACTTAAGGTTAGAAGCTTGATTTAACTCCTCAATATCTTAATTAAATTAATAGGTTTGGTCTAAACCTAAGGAAACTAAAATTAAAGCCCCCATTACCCTAAATGTTCAAGTTTTCATATAAAAAAGGGAGAAGATGGAATGTACAACTTACCCAATGGTGATTCAAGCTCCAAATGCCCTCAAAGTAGCCTAGGGATCATATCCTAGTAGACCATAAGCTTTTCTCCATCACTCTCTCGGTATCTCTTTTTTCTCTTCTATTTTTTATCTGTTTTTCATGTCTGATAAGTGTATATTTTGCACATGCACCAGGGCGCACCGTCATACCCACCACTATACATACCATAGAAAGCCCCATGAAATTTTAAACTTCCTTTTGTGTCATGGTCCGCTTGAACCTCAACCTAGCCCTCTTCTAAGGTTATTTAAAGATTCAAAAACCATATTAGTCTCTATAAACCTCACTAAATAACAATTTATCTAAATTGACCAAATTACCCTTGAAAACATTGATAATAACTAATGAGAAAGCTTAGGATGTTACATATTTGGTTTGACATATGAAGATCTCATCTCTAATTTACTTGATTTGTAATTCAAGGAAGAAGCTCAGCTCCCCTATCATAGACATCTGAAATTTCTTACAGATATTTGAACTAGTAAAATATCATTTCCTTCAATTTGAAAGAATAAGATTTTATCCACCATTCCTCTTTTAAAGATTTTACTAAGTATGAAAGTATTAAACCTGTCATACCAAGCTCTTAGGGCTTATTTGAGTCTATACAAGGCCTTCTTTAGTTTGTAGATATGATTTGATAGTGATTTGGCATGGTTCCCTCAAGCTCTCACGTGTGAATTGGGTGGCATAATACTAAAGCCAATCTGAGTGATAAATCACATATGGAACCAACTAACTATCACGTGTGAAATGGCTAGTCACAAAATTCAAACCATTTTAAATGACAAATCACGTGTGAAACACTCAAATTAGAGTATATTGTAGTGAGTCAATTAATCTTATGGAACTGTGTGACATTATGACTACTACGGGAGTGTTAGAGTCAAAATGTGATATTGATAATGAAATAGTAGCTAGTGGTTACAAAGTTTTTCCCTCTTTAAATTGTGATCACATTTGAGAATTGAATTTGTTGTGAATGGCAAAAAGTTTAGCATGAAAATTTGTGTTTTTTTGAGACATTTTGTGTGAAAGGTGTAATATGTTCAGGCTTACTAGACTAAGTGCAAATATACTAGCTTAGCCTATGTGCTAGTCAAGACTCTAATTTTGGCTTATGATAACTTCTCTTTTTTTAAAAAAATGGATTATATCAGTAGGATTTGCTACATAGTTAAGCTTGAAATTCCATTCTATATGTTGCTATACATAAATTTTGATGAATGGATTTTAGTTGTATTAACTTTTAGCTACCATGTTAATGCAGAAAGAATCATCTCTTAGTTTGGCCATACAGTCTACTCATCTAGGTGATATAGTTTCATTGTTTTTGTTTTCATGATGAGTGATGACTATTTTTGCCCCTAGTTTTCATGAAAGATGGCCATTCATGAGTTCTTTATGAATTATAATTTTTTTCCTTTTGTAGAGAAGAAAACACGATGACTATATATGAGTTGTGAGTGATATCTATGGAGAAAGAGGAACTAAATCATTTTCTGTAAGACCTAATGCCAAATCATGAGTTCCTTATGATATCTGTGGAGAAAGAGGAGCCAAATCCTATTGAATTATAATTTTAGTTTATTATAGTTTTTGAAGTTGCTCTTTCTCTGGTAATATTTGACTTATCCCCTTTTTGGCACTGTTAATCTTAAATATTAATAGATGTAACCTTTCAAGCAAAATATTGAAAAAGCATTCACATAAGCAGTTAAGACATTGTAATTAATTCTTATGGGCTTCATAATTTATAATATGACTTTTATTCACATATATGTGTCTTAACCATTTTAAGGGGTGTTAAATCCTCAACATTATCTTTTCATTTTAGTAGAATAGAGAAATTTGAAGACGTTAAGCTTGAAATCTGCTTACATTAGTATATCACATATGCATGTTTAGCACACATGAAATGTGAATAAACATACTCAAGTAATTCTCTCTGCTCTTTTTGTCTTCCAATGCTTTGCTACTAGTCAAACATCTAGATGTCTTACTAACTATCATACTACTATAGGTTATCAGTCATAAAGTAAAAGCATTTTGTATTCTTTTGCTTTTTTGTTTTTTTGTTTTTGCTGATATTTTTCTACCATTTGTAAAACCATTTTTCTTTCTACTGCATTGAGATTTTTGAGAACTTCTTTTTCATATATAAGCATTTTTCCTAATGGCTAATCATCTATTCATGTCACACCTATAAGCTTTTCAGATTTCTTATTGGAACACCTTTCAGCATGGATAATAAAATATTAAGCTTAAATTCCTCCATATCTTGCTATCACTTAGCAATAAAACTTAATGCCTCATCTTAATGATTTGAAATTTATTAGGAGTACATCATAATCTGACTGAATAGAACTTTGCATCTCCTTAGTCAAGCATGTAATTTTAATACTACATATCATTCTTCCCACCTCTTTCTTTAGCTCAAAAATATTCAATATTCTAATCCAAAAGCTTTGCCAAACAAAGCATCATAGGAGATAATCTATAGTGTTATTTTACGTAATGCTCCCTGAAACCATTTGAGAAGAATGGAGTATTTGATTTGAAATTGATATATTTCACACTCTCTCCCTTTTTGTTTAAAATTAGTTTCAATGAACATGTTTTGTACATCTTAACTAATTTGATGAAGTAAACTAATAGTTCTATATGTTAAAAAATGAAAATTAGTTTATAGGGGGGTTTAACTATTGGGCTCCTTATAAAATTAGTCTTGTTAGCTTTTTTACTTTCTGAAAAGGATAATAAATACCTTCCTTAATTGAAACTTTTTGCAACCTATATAATTAAAGTAAAAGTTCAAGTCCCTTTCATCATAGGATGCTAACGTGCTTATAATGGGTATCAATTTGATTTCTGCTACTAGCAAGCTTTCTCTTCTCTCAACTAATGCCATTTTGGTGATATAATGTTTCAACTTTTAACAGTGACTTTTTCATCTCTTATAAAGTAATACTGCTATTATTAAATTTTACTTGCCATATTTTACTTCTTTTATCTTTTTTTGGTATATGTGATAATAACAATTTTGTTAAATATGGTATCAGTTTTTAACTAATGTTACTAAATCCTACTTTACATGAAGCAAAAAGATGAAATTGTGATAACAATTTACTTAATCCTACTTTATAGAAAGGATTGTTATATTTCACAAAATGTGATATCAAAAAAATGAAAGTATGGTTTCATTTTCAACATTTTATTAGTATATGTTCATTACTAAATCCTACTTTATATGTGATAATCCTCATGTTCATTTAATTAATTTTACTAAATCCTAGTTTTCCATTTTGTGAAATATGCTTTTTTATTTTTAATAGATGTTACTTAGTTAAGTTTTATTTAGTAGTGGAGACTAAATAAAGTTAGAGTTTTACTGTGATGTAATTTGAAAAGGTTGATTCATTCACTTTTTTTTTAACTATGGGTCATTAAAAGAGCAAGCTTGATTCAATCACTTTTTTTCCATGGGTCATCAAAAGACAGAGCTTGATTTAGTTAAATACTACTCCAATTCTAAAAAAGGCAAGCATAGGAAGATGTGTCCAAAAGGTTAAAAAGCAAGTCTAAAACTTGACCCCATAAGTAAGTATAGCTCAGACAAAATATGCTTAACTTGAAGAGCTACACATGATAGGGCTATTAGTAAAATTTTTTTTTTGTCTAATGATAGATGTTCTCACAATTCTTATTTACTTTATTGGTCATGTCAGATTATGAGTTTACTATTATGATTGGAGTGATGCCTTACTCTTTTTGAGAGAATATGCAAGTGAAATTTTATCATTATTATATTCGTCTCAATCATTCTCTTTAGAAAGTAAAAAAAATTTCTCTATTTGTGTGGATACATGAAGAAAATTTAGTCAAGACATTGTGTTCTTTCTTTTGGTTATTTCAATCTATTGGTGATGTTCTAAGATTCAATGGAGGCAAGCACCGATGGTACATATAAAAATCAAATATGGGATCTAGAGTTTTTATTTTACTATTAAGTAAATATTTACTACTATAGACCTGATACTGACAATCAGTTATTTTTGCTGATAATTAATGACTTAATAAAATGACAGCCACTTTATATATATCAAGCCATTTTGATAACGGCAAAAAATTAATAATAAATTATCTCTTGGCAAAATATATTTATTTTTCTTTTACTAAACAAATTATTATGTTAAAGCTCCCACTTTACACCTTAATATCTTTCTTATAAAAAACAAATATTTTATTCAAGGTTAGCATGAGTTGTTGCACAACACTATTTATTTTCCCTCTGTATCAGCATGTGACTTGATCAGAATGCCAACTTTTACTTAAAGTATTAATATAATGAGGGATTTTGGTTGAAGTTAAGTATACTTTTCTTACTTCTTATAAGTGTTACTAAAAGATGGTGCTTTATGCAGGTTTGTTGTACTAAAAGCATCATCATTCTTTCATGCAAAACTTAGATCATAACATAGCATCAACGTATAACAAGTCTAAATCATTACCATATGTAATGTCCACCTTGACATTACCAAAATTCACCACAAAAATCATAACAAACAATCATAATTAGGAGTAAGGATTTGCTCCTAAGCTCATATTATAGATATAAGGGATAAAACTAATAACCTTTTAAAAATAATTGTGGAATATTTGGGATCCCATAAAAATCCTTCAAATTTATAGTTTGAGCTCAAACTTAATAATTTATAAAGGTATAGGAAGCATGGAAAAGTTTTGGGAAGCAAAACACTCTAAAACAAGGTTAAAAATGTCATTTTTTAGTGTCTTGATCCATGCACCATGACTCATGGTCCCTGTGCCATGGCATGTGGCACAAAAAGGCAAGTTCTCTCATTGTACTGTGCACCGTGGCTCATGCGAAATGCACCGCAATGCACATGTCCATGACAGCTTTTTTAAACAAATTTCAAAAGCGCGCTATTTTCACATCTGATATTTGATTAGAGTGATTTGAGTGCTCACGCAAAGCTTATTCATTAAGCTAACTAATGGTTCAAGTTTCGTTACGATCCGACACCGTATGAGAATTTTAGACACTCAGATGCAAAAGTCAGTTTTTAAAGCCATTTTCAACCATACAAGTATCCAAAACTCATGACTTATACCATGAACTCATTTTGAAACTTGAACCAAGTCCAATGGACCAAAATACACTTGAGTGAGCATTCAAACACACAAAATATACTAAACATAAAATTTGGCCACTCGATGGCCCTTTCGCCCAATATGGCCAAAGTACTAATTCAGCACCATATATACTATTTGGCCTCTATTGCCACATAATACATTACATATACATTGTCACCACATAGATAAAATATTCCTTGCACTTGTAAAAGTATTTTAGCCTATTACCACAAAAATTATCACATATTCACATCATATACAATATTAGGCTAAAATACAAAATAATATAGTGTGAAACAAATGCAACCAATCAAAATGATATGCATTCCTAGTTGGAAATATATAATCTCATCCATATAAGTTTATGTACATGACTCAAAACGAAATTGGGCTTTACAATAAGAATGTAGTAAGTATGCTAGCCCTTACCCGATTCCCTCCCTGGCTCAGTCTCACTGGTGGAATTTGCAAAATGATAACTACGGGGTGAGATAAAAATCTCAATAACTAAGATAATCTACATTATTAATTAACATGCCAAGTTATAGACAAGCCTTAAATCAAGTAAAATAAGCACAATGTATAAAATCACCACAAGTTACATGCATGATCCCTAACCATTCGGTCCTCCAATACTCCTGACCAAACTAGTAGGCTATTTTACAGAACCAAACCACATATAAGGTCCCTAAGCTCACCATTCATAATAAGACTACCCAGCCAAGATATCCTAAACTAATTATGGACTACTGGTTCCTCCTTTTACAAGTAATTAGGGTGTCGTTACTCTAACACCGCATCTTACAAATGCTAAAGAGCATAGTCTCCAACTCCACACCCTTTTAAGTACTAAGGAGAGTAAGTCTCCAACACCACACATATTTTCGAGCACTAAGGAGAGTTAGTGCTGCACCTAGTATCCCAAGGTACTAGCAATGCCATATAGACTTAATCTTCACTAACTCCACTAAGGTAACCTCCCACTCTCTAATATGCCACAATTCACTACATATCTCCACTTGACCATGCATAAACAACTTTCCAAACAAATATAACAAATCTTACCGTTTACTTTAAAAATATAGAATTTCACAAACCAATACTTCACTCATTTTCCAAAATAGTTAACCTTTAAAGAAATTATATATATATACTCAACAAATCATAGAAAAAAAATCTTGAGAATAACTTATACAAGGTAATAAATAATGCAAATTATCTAGTTACCTCAACCCTTTTGTCACTAAAAGGGTTACCTGTGGTACTAAATCTCTTCTTATGTCAAGGTAAGTCTTCTCACATCACAATCTACATCAACAAGTATTATATGTTAATTTTCAATTAACACAACACTATTAGCTACTAATAACCCCCCAATTCTCCCATTTCTCACTTATATTCTCAACAAATAAGCTTGTCAAGATTACAATTTATTCACACAATCCCTTCAAGCCTCCCTCTAACCCTATCACATTATAACACTTAATATCTCAACTTATCATACTTTAAAACTCTATGATCAAGTTAGGGTTTGATCCAACTTTCACCAAACAATAAAGTAGCTTCATATTACCACATATTCAAGATTAATAAACCTAAATCAAACCTTTAAAATCAATAGAAACCTTCAAAACATAGAATCATGGCTTAATCCAATCAGAGCAAATTTTCACTCTTCCAAATCCCATGGAAAATGAGATGAAAAGGTAGAGGAGAAGGGTAAAAAACTTACTCAAGAGTTTGAAGGCTCAATTTACCTTCAAAATCCTCCCAAAATGATACCCTAGCAATGCTTAAAGTTTTCCCCTTCATGCTCTAGGTTTCCCACCATAAAAACTGACTTTTTTTTTTATCATTTTTGAAATTTCAAGTTGTCTACTATGCCATGCACCACAATGCACGCTACGCAAGCTACGTCGTACCGTAAGCTGCAGCTTACGACGCAGCGAGTAAAATGTTGATTTTGCTCCCTCCGAGGCCACCCGACTTGATCCGACTTTCATCCTAAAACAATTTAGAGCCAAATATGACCTAAAAATCCAATTAGCAACCCAAAAACATAATTAAATAAATTAATTATATTTTTTAACTAATTTATCCCTTAATCAGTGAATTTTTTCAGATTTGAAGTTTTCAGGTATTACACCATACTTGTGATTCTGCACATGAATTGGCTCTACAAGTAGTATGATACTTATACACAAAACATCATTGTGCTTCTTTTGTTTACAATATGTGTCCATCTCCATGACAGCACCTATGCACAAACATACATCTCTTGTATCAATTTTTAGCTACACATTATGTCTACTTTCATTTTTGTTTCTCGATGTCATGATTTCTTCCATGTCTACATAAGAACTAGGAATCTTTTATTTTTAGGCTTGGTAAATAGAATTAACTATATGGGTCTCAAATTAGAAATTAATTGCATAAATGTCAATGTCTACGTAAATCTTATTTTATTTTGGGCTTGGTAATTTAGATAATGTTTTATAAATATTTCTTGTCTTTCAATTGTATGAGAGACACCTAAATGAAAAGTATTTCAATGCAAGATAATTTCTGTGAATGAATTTCATGTGTTATCATTTTTAACTTTTTTTCCTACAATTCGAGTTCTTGATCTTTTAAAGAGATTAATAATTTGAAGAGAGCTGTAGTAGATGCTTGAAGGCATAATAGATGCTTTGTTTGTACTATGGAGGTAGGAGTCAAAGAAGGCATGAAGTTTGGTTTTGGAATAATCCTTTTTTTTTGGGTTGTATTTGTGTACAATCATTAGCATGTAATAAATTGAATATCTTTTATATTCTTTGATCTAGACTGTAATATAAATGTGGGTGCCTAAATCTTTTAGTTTCCTCTAACTTTCTTTCTCAAAGCATGCGAAAAAAAAACTATAAATCATGTTTTACTCAATTCTATGATGTAGTTTTGTTTTGCTTCTTCTCCTACCATTTTTTTTCAAAAAAAAAAATCTTTAGCTTTTCCTTATTTTTTTGGCACAAATCACAAATTAATGTTGTGCATTTAGTATTGCTACCTCTAAGCTTTTTATTGACAATATTGTTTCCTTACATGAAGTTAGATCTTGATGAGGCACTCATGACAAATCTAGAAACTCATCTAAGGGATGAAAGTCTACATGAACGTTGAGGTGTCAAAGTTAATTTTAACATATATCACAAAAAAAATAACACTTTTTCAAAAAAAAAATTGTAACATGAGGGAAAGAATCCCTTCTTGCCTCCCATAGATCTGTCCTTGCCCATGATAAAGATGATATAATGGATCATCATGCAAGAGGTATTCATTTTTTTCCTTTGAATTAACATAAATCTCAATGGGTAAATGATAAATTTATACTTTTAGAATTTAATATTACCAACTAATTTGGTACATAGTTATATTTTCAATAAACTAAATATTAACTCTTCATAGATTTTTTATTTACTTTGAATTTAGGCATTATATGTATTTTAAATTACTTATTTTTTCATACTATTGATTCAATATGTAACTCAATTTAGAGCTAAGGAGTAATATATATATATATATATATATAACATTTTGGTTGTATCCCATAATAAGAGAGTTTAAAATATACTAACAAAGTATATTCTAACTCAACAACCAAAACAAATTAAAACTTTGAACATACGTCATTCAACTGAGCCAATTTTTCTTTTTAGGTCTACTATCGAGTAGCCTAAGCAAATTACTTCATAAGTCTTAATTGCATCCACCAATAATATTATGGGTTAGTGTATACATGATTGTTGCTATGCTGATGCCTCCTCAAGTTTTTTGTTGTTTTATGTAGATAATAGTTGTTGTTTCATTATCTTTTAAATTTTCCTTCTATATAACTTTTTCTAAAAATATTTTTTTCATAAATTAATAAGCTATTAATTTTAATCTCCCCGTGCATTGCAAGGGGTAGAAAAAGCTAGTTAACAAAATGAAAGGATTATTTTCTAGTAATATTGTATATTGTAATACCCTCAATTCTAACCATATAAATTAAATACAATCACTACCATTATAACAAAAGTCAAGTCAACAATATTTAAAAGTAACTATGGTAGAAAAGGTTTGACCTTGACTAAAGAAAGGCTGAGTATGGGAACATATAAAGTTGGGATCTCAAAAATCAAATTAGACATAAAACAACTTTTGAGAAGACCTACACTTCTTTAAGAATCAGAGTAAAATAGGTTTAGGAAGCATGGAAAAGGTTTAAAAGTAAAAACAAGAGAAAATAATGTGAAAAGAGTTATTTTCCACAAAACTGATCCATCCACCACGGCCAATGGTTCATCTGCTGCAACTCATAGTACAAAGAGCATCTATTGCAGCCAAAAGCACTATCCACCATGGCTAACATTCTCTATGTCATGTATCATGGCCAAATTGCCATATGCCATGGTGCACCTATTGTGACAACAAAGTTGTCATGACAGCTTCTCGAATCCAAGATTCAATGAGCACAACTTTCAATGTGAACATCCACTTAAGACAATTCAAGCGTCTACTTAAAAACAAATTCAATATACTAGCAAATGGCCTTAGTTCCACAACAATTCAATAATGTATGGAAATTTTAAACACCAAAAGCTATAACAACTCTTTTCACAATCTAATAATTAACTAAGTGCCGAAACACAAATCTTAAGCTATTAGCCTCCATAACAACCTTAAAAATACTTAATTAACTCAAATAATCATAATCAACAAGTTACAAGCATTCAAAATGTTAAGACCAATAAGTCAACACCTAAATAGAATAATTTAAAGTGGGTCGAATGTTAAAACCTTCAAAACATGCCGTTAATAGCTTTAATATTTTAAAATCATGCACCTATCATCACACATTTGCATCAATCCCTTGACACTATAAGAGATCAATCCAGGGTTTAACAATGCATTGGGGAGTTTATTTGAATGGAAAGGAACAATCATTAATAAAATGGAGTAAAGTGAAGCACAATAGAACAAGATTTTTTATTGTTTGGGAGTTTTATGATGGGAATGAATGGTCTCATATAACCATTGTTTGGGAGTGATTATAACATTGATGGAATGAAATAGATTAAGACTATTTTTTTCTAATATTACCTATATGAGTAAATTTAAAGAAAATAATAATACCTATTAAATAATTATAATATTTTTGCAACAAAAATAATAATTATTAAAATTAATGGTCAAAACAAGGTACCCAAGAATTAAATTAACTTAGTTTTGAACATAAATGTATAAACTATAATGCACTATCATTATTCTTAGAAGACATCAAAACCAATATGATCTCCTAGTATATCTCTAGGGGTCATCTAATCATTGTTCTTTTAGTGCCAATATTTTGTACTATATCCACATAAGCTTTGGCTAACATGCCTCTTTCTAGTTGCAATCTTTCTAAAAGAGCCTAAACTTCACTTTCTGACATAGAATACTTATGTGAACTCTTAACCATTTCCATGCCATACTTTGAAAATCTTCAAAGCATTTTGCAAAAACTTCAATCATACTACTTAATGACTCACCAAACATCTCCACGCCCAAGTCTTCAATTTTTAGTTTACTTTTTTTTCTTCTTCTTATCCTTTGACACAATTGTAGCTTGAGATCTTGCTTTTAAAGAAATTTCTACTCTTCAATGTTGTTCACATCAAAGCCATGCAAGTTTGTTTCATTGTTAGAAATTAACATGTCAATTTATTATAATGAATCAAATTTAGTTCTAATTGGTGTAGAGTTTTTTTATGTGACCTCTAATGTATTTCCCACATACTCACCACTTGTCCTATCTTTTCCATACAATTTAAACATTTTATCATGGCATTCGTTAGTTTCTTTATACAAAAACTTTAGGTTTTACCTAGACAAAAGAATATATAATTAAAGTTAATTCAATTGTAATGATGAATACTTGTCGTGCTAACCATTTGCATAAATATTAACTAATATATTATTACCTCAATTAACTTCTTCTATACTTTTGGTTCTGTAGTCCACAAATTTGTCTTTGAATTTCATCCAACTCTACTTAAGCCCTTCTTGAACAAGTTATAGCAAGGAGTGAATATGCTCTTCAACCATTTAACACATCACTTTCACTCTTTCGCTTTGTCATAACTATGTTAACAAATCAATTAATAAAAAATTAAATAATGCAATAAGAATGATAATATTTATGTAACAAGGATAAATTATTGATATGAAAATAACAACCATAAAGAACATATAGTTTACACTGATATCAAAGGCAATACAAAGAGTTAATACAAGTATATATATTTATTGACAGGCTATGAAATTGTGCCACATATATTCTCTAACTAAATCTCTTATTCTTGCCTCTTCATTATCTTCTTTTTCACTATTATGCTCCCTGTTCTCATTATTTTGGGTAGAAAGTTCACGATCCACTATCACTATAGTTTCTTTATCATATGGATCAACACCCATCAAATAATTATGCAATATGCATGCAACTAATATAATCTTCTTTTGAGTATGAATTTTGAAAGTTGGTGCACTTGTTAAAATAGCAAACACTTCTTTAAAACACCAAATGCTCTTTCAATTACATTTCTTAAAGAAGAATATCAAAGGTTGAATAATTCACGAGGATTTCATGGTGGATTTCTTGAGTACTCCTTCAACCGATATCATTCCCCCTTATTAGGTGTGATGAGCCCAACTCTTAACATAAAACTAGCATTGGTAAGATAAAATTTACCTATTCATAAAATGAATAAACTTCATCAATATTAGTTATAACTTTGGAATCTAATCCCCTAAAATTTTTATAGAAGGTACCTTCTAGAATTTTTTTAAGGGATATTGGTATCTTAAATGCATTTTTTAAAATTCTAGAATAAGATGTTGTTCCTTCCTGTAACATTCGAGAAAGATTAAACATAGTTAATTAACCTAATTAGTGTGATTATGAATTGATGAGATGTATAGTCAAAGGGGTCTAATTAGCAAATTTAACTCTATTTTCAGCCAAAATGTGAGTCTGAATTGAAGTCAGGCCATTTAGGTAAGGGAAGAGGAAGAAAAAGTTAAGAATTACCCTCTGTGCTACATGTCACAACGTGTGCGCAATTTACCATGGCACACAAAGGTAATCAAGCGTGTTTTAGGTTTCTCTATGCCACGTGTTATAGTGAGAGCTACGTGCACTGCGGTGCACAACCAAAAAATCAAATAAATCTAGTTCATGTCTATTTAAAAATTTAGAAGAGAAAAGAGAAGGAAAATGTGAGATATGATTGGGCTCTACTAGGGCATATGCATTGGGACCCTTGAGAATAGTTTGAAACTTTTCAACACATAAGGTATGTAGTTTATGCATCTCTCTTCCCTTCTCTCTTACATTTGTAAAGATTTGAGTTAGGGTTTAAGTTGAGAGATTAATTTTCGATCTACAAGAGCTATAGGTCTAAACCCATTAACTAAAATGGATATAATGAGAGTGATTTAGAGTATTTAAACCCTACATTGATGATTTTGTATATGGTTAATTAGGTAGAGTAATTAATATTTGAAAATGTCCATTAATATGGTTGTTGTGAGAGTTAAGGCTCATTAATGGTGGTTTAAAGACTCAATAGTAGTAATATAAGCCAATGAAACCTAGTAAACCTATTGGGTACAAATGGACAAATTATGAAATTGATAGAATAGAGAATGTGGAGATTAATGTTCGTAAACTCATAAAAATGGGAAAATAATGATATTCTTGTGTTATGATTGTAGTATGAATTATTGTGGCATCATTTAAGCTTGTGAGAAGCTTTAGAAGTTGGTATTTAAAGGGGTAAATCTTTGACCTCTTAAAAGTTTAAGATAACTAGGGAAAACCTAGTTTATATAGTTGAATATTAATTGTTTACTTGTTTGGAAATGGTTGATTTAAATCATAAATTATATTTTAAACTATTGATGTAATATTTGGCAAAAGTTATGAACTTATGAATTTGTGTTATGATTTTGGAAATAGAAACCCTTAGCAAGCCATCTCTTATAACTAGATTTGATAGATGGCTAATTATTATGAAATTGATAAAATATGGTATTTGGCATGTGGCGAGAGTTAAGTATGTGATTATAGATATGTGAATTCATGTTATGTGATTGATGGTTGAGTTGCATGAATATGTGGCATACATGCATCGCATGATCATCAGAGGGAGTTTGCCTAGGAAGATGAATAGGTGGTTAAATCCACATGGTATTGGTAGTGACTATTGGAATTGGAAACTTTCCTTAACACCAACTTTTGAAATTGAGAGGTAGCCCTTATCCCATAGTTGATTCGAGATTATCCTACTTATTCTATGAGGGACTCAAATCTAACTAGTGTAATACTTGACCCGAGTGTTAACCAAAAATCACACAATTCAAATAAACTAAGTATGGTTAAGGAATTAATCCTAAAACCAACTTAGGAAATAAACCATTTAAATCACTAAGCAAATACACAATTGTAAATTAAATATTAAAGCCTTTAAAAAATTTTATAGGTTCTACCTATAGCACACGGAAGCAAGTTAGACGAAAGAGTCAACTTCAGGGAGGCACCATTCTATCTTCCGATCTCTGATCGAAGAAATTTTAAAGCTCACACATCACATTCAAAGGGTACTATAAGGGTACCAAAGTTCAAAAAGATCTAATGGTCAGATTAAAAATTGGACATGTTATAAATTTGGTCACTTTTGCTGTCATGACAGCTTAGACAGCACTTTCGGACCAACTTCTGGAGTGCACAATTTCATCATCTGACCTCTGATCGGAGTGATTCCAAGGCCCACATGTCACTTTTAAAGAATACTATTAGCATACCAAATTTTGAAAAGATCCAACAGACGGATTAAATTTTTTATAGGTTACAATATCACTACCGTAGCTGTCATGACAGTAATGAAATGGTATCATGACAGCACCTCCAGACCAAATTCTGGAGTACGCGTTTCTCCATCTGATATCCGATCAACATAATTCTAAATTCCACATGAAGCTTATAAAATTTTTTACTTGTGACCCAAATTTTAGAAAAATCCAACGGTCGGATTAAGATTTGAACACCCGGATGCAAAAGTGCAGCTTTTTGGTAAAAAACCATTTCAAAATTATCCAAATCTCATCCTAATGGTCACAAACCTGTGGGAATACTTTGGACACGTCAAATAAGACTAAAAACACCTGATAGAACATTCAAATAATGAAAAACCTCCATACATCAAAATTTGACCACCCGGGTGCTATTTCTCAAAATGGACCTTAAACCCCCAAAATGCACAAATCATACAAGAGTGGTCACAAATCAATCCAAATACCATGTCTTTATATAAATACATATGCTAAACATTTTCACTTGGCTCAGAACTCCTTGTGGAGCCCACGCACCCACTCTCTCTATCCAAGGTGTATGCTTATCCATAGCACACTATTTGCAATGCAAACCACTTTGCATTTACTTATAGAATCATATATATATATATATATATTAAAATAAATATCTGTTTGTAATAGAAACTTGGTCTACTAAGTAAATCCATCAAAACCACACACCATAACCAAGTTTCCTAGCCACAAGTCTACAAACAGACAAAATTCATACACAAGCACATAATCCACACATATTCACACACACATACATAATCATATCCTACTGGCACCCTAGTCTTAAATACATTATAATATATTTGCTCAAAAGAAAAGGGTTGCAGTTCTTTACAAATCACAAGTAAACCCCTAGCTTTGCTCCTTTTCCCATCCACCACTAGATCCTTCGCCTGGACCTAGAATATTGAAAAGAAAGGGGTGAGACAACCACAGTCTCAATAACAGAGAAATCTACATTGATTATTACAAAGTAAGCCATAATTAAATAAACAAATAATAAATTCAATATAGTATATAATTTGTCCATTTAAAATGTATGAATGCATGACCTAGGCCGGTATGGCTTTTCATGACCAATAAAATGCCCCCTGGTACTCTTTAACTTGCAGGTAAATCTTATACCTACTTGTACCTCCACAGGCACAAAACATAATCTAAGGCATGATCTAATCCACCGAACCGTCTATGCCCCTTCGACGTGAATTCTGAGCAATCAAAGCTAACTCCCTCCCAGAGCCAGCCCAACTTACTTTCCATGTGAGGGCTACCTTGGCCTAGGCACTCAACCTCACACTTCATATGTCGGATTCCCTCCCCCACTGAGAGGTGTCGAACACTCAATACACTAACCACTTTAGTGCATTGAGCTCATAATACGTAAGGCAACACTGAGTACTGGCAGTGTGCCATAGAATATCAAAAGTACACACCTTCTCATTGGTGAACTCCTACCGAGATCATACCTTTTATTCGTGTCTACCTTTCCCGAGTATTGACCACTTCAACACTCTAAGGTAGTATAACATTTATAAATCTCCCTTAAACGGTTCCTTAACCTATCTAAGGTACCTTACTTAATTACACTTCCTTAAGTGTAACTTCTATTTCTTATGATTAAAATACATGTAAACAAATTTCGTTTCCATAAAAACATTGTTGTTAAACAATTATAAAACATATTTGCATTATAATCAAATTAGTACCCCATAACCCCTTATAAAGCACATTTAATTTTTTAAAACATATAATGCATGATAGCTAGTAATATTTATTCAAAATAGCTAAAACAGAGTAATGAGAAATATAAATTTCCCTGTTACCTCAACCCTTTGGTACCAAAAGGGTTCCCCTTGTACAAAATAAGGCTCAGCTTGTTCCTTAACTTCTGATCAAATTCCACCAACAATTCCTACAACATATAAGTGATCCACATCATTTATCATGTCAAATAGCATTAATGAAGACTATAATCATACCACACAACTTGGGTCTATGAGCCATAGTCCATCCCAATGGTCCATATATTAAACTAACCATTCACATAGAATCACTTAACCACCAAAACCATTTATTAGCCATCACTAGGCTAATTTTCAATTTATATAATTTTAATTAATTAAAACCTTCACTTAGTGTCACCAAATTTCACCATTAGCCCTTAAAATGAAAACCAAACCTTAATTTAAATCTTATTGGGCTCAAATAGCAAAATTATAACTAAATCAATAGGTTTAAACCATTGAGGAGAAAAACCCAACCTCTTGGGGTTTGATTTGTGCCCAAAACACCTCTTTTCATCCAATTATCCACTCAAAACATTAGATCACTATATAGAAACTCAACATCCTCCCTAGGATCCAAAGAAATAAAAGCTTACAAGAATAAAGCCTTTGGGATCAAAATCCAAAAATTTTCTCTTCCATAAATTGAAGAAAATCAAGAGAAAGGGAAGAAGATTGAAATAGGGAGTTTACCTATCGTGTAGCCGAACTCACCACAGTCGCAAAGACTCCTGGATCCAAGTCTAGCTCCCTCTCTTTCTCTTCTCTTCTTCCTCTCTCCCTCTCTTGCGTTTTCTTTCCTTTCTTTCTCTACATTTTTGTGTCAGTTTTGGTCTTTAAATTGCTGATCTAAAAGTTTGGAGAAATTACAAGAAATGGCCCAACATTTTTTATTATTGCACAAAAGCCCGGGTTAACTTTAGTAATTTTTTTCATAGTTAAAAATCAAATAAAACTAAACTTTTTTATTGCACAAGAAATGGCCCAACATTTTTTATTATTGCACAAAAGCCCGGGTTAACTTTGGTAATTTTTTCCATAGTTAAAAATCAAATAAAACCAAACTTTTGTTTAGTAAAATTCAAACTCTAAACCTCTATCAAATTATTCTAAATTTTAATTTAATTATAGATATTTTATTTTATTTCTAAAATAAATTCGAGTCTTAAAATTTTTAAGATGTTACAACTAGTCTCCACTAGTTCATGCGGAGGCTAGATTAGGGGTATGACACCCCATAATTGTTAATATTGGGGAAAACTAAATTATGCAAGTGAGTAAGTTGACCCTGGCTCACTAGCTCCTTATAAGTGCAAGGCTGGGTTAGTCTGTAAAGGATATAGCCATGTGATAGCCACCAGTTTCATGTTAAAGGTAACAAGAAAATATAAGGTTAGTATTCAATTATGCATTTAGAATCCAATCGTGCGGTTGTTATTATTGTAGTTCAGCATGTGTTAAGGGTGCATGGTTAGTATTATTGTGACCTCGTGTTGTGCATAGTCATTTAATATGGATATATGTGACTTTGGGCCTGGTCACATGGTTGTTATTATTGTGAATCGTGGCTAAGTTCATCATGTATTGTGCTATGTGTGCTTTTACCTATTTGCATTTTTTTTCAATTGATATACAACAGTATAGATTAGGTTAAACTTGATTACTGAGTAGTTATAGTCATCCCTCAATTCTCAATACTTTTAAGGCCTAGCTCATCATATTCAGGTTAGGGAAAACATTTTGAGCTGTAGGATTATGGTGAAGATCTTACTTTCTTACCTCTTTACCTTTTTTATATGTATAAATGTTGTTAAATTTCTAACTAGAAATCTCATGATAATTTTACACTACTTGTATTATTATAGCAAACAACTTGCATATTTTATGCCTTGGGTTAGTGAGTTTTTGTTGTAAACCTTGAATAAGGCTAAAATACTTGTGCAAATAGGAATACATGTATTTTGAATGAAATGGAATGAAAGTGATTGTTTTGCGTAAAGTTTTTATCACCCTTATATTTTGTGAATTTGCAGTTGAGTGGTGATTTTAAGATTTATGTGTTTTTAGATGTGCATGGTATGTTGCATGAGTCTGCTAAAGTCCATTGAGTGTGGTCGGATGTTCAATGTAGGCTTTTAGCACTAGTGGTTGAGTTGGGATAACAAATGTTGTGTGTTTTATGTGAAAAAGTAATAAAATGGGTTTTGGTGTCTAAATTTTTGTAGAAAATGAATTTGAGTGTGAAAATTATGCCATTAGATAGAGTTAGGAGAAAGCTATGTGTAGATACTAAAATCACCTCAATCAGATGTCAAATAGAGATTTAGGACTCATTCAAAATTTGCTCCCAGTGCTGTCAAATTGATAGTTAACAACTATTATATTCGTGCAATGCATCATGGCACATGGCACAGAGGTGAGTGAGCCATGATGCATAGACCCTTAGCCGTAATGTATGTCACATTTTCTAGACAGATTACATTTTTGAATTTTAAACTCAATGTTTTAGGTCCCAAATGATTTTCAAGCTTCCGCATTGTTTTAAAAATATGATTTGAGCATATTAAATATTTGTTAAAGATTGAAAATTTTGAATTTTGGGATCCTATTGTAATTGATTTGAGAATTGTTCTCGCTTATGTGATTTTTACAAACTTAGTAATTCTTTGAAGGTTTAGTTCCTTAATTACATTGATTATGGAGTTAATTGTGGTTTAGTAAGGGAAACCTTACACTTCCCACCCAACTAACATATAGGTGAACCTTATATCAAAAGCACAAGCTACCAAAATGTTTTGGGTGGGATATCTTTCCTACCATGAAATCTAGGGGCATCTTGTATTGGGACTTTTGCACATACATGGGTTCCATCTATTGCTCCAACACAATCTAATAAAAAATAGTTTTCTTAATTAAGTTGCTAATTTTATTTAAAGATAAAAATAAAATTCACCTAAAAATATGGGAAGGATTTATTCTCGTTGAATATTTTCAGGAGCAACTTCCTCACTAATGGGTTGTCTCAAATATTCATCATCTAGTTCAATCACAATTCCTAAGATATTATAAAAATGATGACTAATAATTTCACCAAACCTTTAAAAAAAAGAAGTTAATTGCATAATTTTTCTCACTATAGTTGATCAAATATAAAAAATTAGCAACTTGTTCTTCAACAATTGCTCATTGTGTTAGTTGAACACTACCTTTCCTTTGTAATATATATAGCACACATGTTTAAGAATAATTTGGCACTCATTCTTGTTATATCACGAATTTCCTGCTACTCACACAAAATACTTCATAATTGCATCTCGCGCTCATTCTCTCTCTTACCTTATAATTATACCAATTTGGTTTCCTCTACAATTTTTTTTTTGGATGTTACACCATGCAGCCATAAAGCAAACAAGCTGGATAATTGCCATAAGAAATTGACATCAATACATTTAAATGTAGAGGTCTGGTTTGTAATCTTCTTGGCATGGTGATATTCTTTTTAAAAAGTGTAAAATTATGAATCCTCCTATTTAAAAAGAATATAAATTTATTGATTGGAATGAAAATGAAAGAAAAGAGATCATGTAACCAAAATAACATAAAAAAGAAACATAGCAAATAAAAAAAAAGAAACAGTGCAAAAAGGAAAAGAAAAAATATATATGATATAATATTATATGTATAAATAAAGAGAGACAACACAATTGATTGGGAATGGGAGGGTTAGTGATACATATATAGAAATCTAGCGGTGAAAAGGAATCAAGAGCCAATCAAAAGTATATCCAAACAAAGGAAATATAAATAGAAAAAGTAATAGCAACACAGTATTCAACAAAAGGAGAAAAAACCCACAAAAAATGAAGCAAGGAACAAAAGCAATCATACTTGATGCAGAGAAAAATGCAATATGGAGGGAGGCAAGAGAGAGATGGTGGGAAAATGAAAATCATGAGTGAGATGTTTTTAATAAGGTTATAGGTATGAAATAATTATACGTTAAAGAGAAAAAATACCTTAAAGTTTTCTCAAAGGAACAACCAATATCCTTACCTTTTAGAAGAAGCACTATGCCCCCCAAAAGTGTTAAAAGTATAGCAATGTTACCCATTTTCAACCTCTGACTAACGTTTGAATAATGGATATATAGCTAGCAAATCTTTACACTAAATGGGATTCCATGTGGAATAGCATTACAAACCTCACCTATCTATATCCCCCTTTACCTTCTCCCATATGCCTTCTCTCTTCCTTAATTAAGTTTGTTCCCTCCAGTGCCACCATCATTGTGGAAAAGTGAGATGTTCAATTAACGTTTCTACAACTGACTCTTCTATAACTGAGTCAATTCCCTTTGCCTTTAACCCCTTTATCTCCTTCTTGATTGTGGTCATGGGATCCATTTAACTTGGAATTCTTTCCCTCTAAGGCCCACTGACGAGGAAAACAACCCTTCTCATCTTATGGCATTATTGGATCCTTGACCCTAATAAGTTGAAGAAGAGGAGGAGGAGGAGAGAAGATAGTAGAGAAGGTTAGGTAGCCAATTTAGATTTTAGTTTAATTTCTATTGAACCTTTTAAGACTTCATCTTTTACCTTTCCTTGATCCAATTCTATTATGGGTTTTGGCTCAATTTTCTCTTCAACCTTATAATGCATATCATATGGTTTCTTTTTCTAATGCTGCTACAGTAGCCATAGTTAATTCTTTCTCTATCTTTTAGCTATCACTAACATGATGTCCTTATCTTATGGCATATCTAATCCTCAACCCCAATAGCTTGAAGAGGATGAGAGATGACCAAATCCTCATATATGGCATTCAAACCACAGTCGAGATTTTTAAATGTAGATTGAGTGTCAGTACTGAAGCAATTCATTCTTCTTCTACAGTCTCCCTTGCCCAATTCTTTTAACATTTTCCTCACCTATTTTGTTTTTTAAAAGCGATTGTGGATCATTTGTCTATTAGAGAAGATATAAGAATTGAGAGAGGAGTTTGTTGCACTATGGTTGGCCATATCAGAGTTTTCAACCCTCTTTCGATAAACTTTAGTCAAATTATTAGTCAACCTTCTTAGAAGACTCATCATTAGTATAAACCATATGAAAATGAATTCCAATTAGACATTGTTGAATCTTATAAGGACGGCACCTTTAAATGTGGAGGCGGATTCAAAGTAGTCAAGCTAAGTGGATTATTGGTTTTTATTCTAATATTAGTTAATATCCCTGATGCAATTACTAAGGTCATTGGTTGTTATTCAAGGGTTTAATCTTTGTTATGTCTTGGTATTCAAGGAATTAGAGTTTTTGTTGATTGTACTAAGGCAATCAACCTACTTGGTACTTACTAGAACTAATATGAGCCATTATCATTTTTGAGACATCATTGAGCATGCAAGGGAAAGTTTGAGTCATTACAGACTGGTGTCCTTGAATTTTATTCTAGGGAGTCAAACTTGTGTGTCTATCTTCTTGCTAAGAATGACTTAGATGTGTAGGTAGCTTTTAAGCTTTTGATCACCCACTAATTTTTTGCCAAGAGGTGGTGGATGATAAAAAGAGTAAGTTCATTATGTGAACTCATTATTGAACCCTAATTTGATGATCACAAAATACAAGTTTATGTGTTACAAGAAATATTAATTAAGGGTTAATGGCTTGTAAGGAAAAATTGGTTAATTTCCGTAATTCTAACTAAAGGTCTCTATTCTTATATAAAGCCCTTATACCAGGTATGGCTTAGAAACTAAAATGCAATTCATAGTTTAAATGAATTGAGTTTATAAGGTTGTTTATTAACTTAACCTTAGATTTTTTATGGACTAAATTCCATTTTTTAAGAAGCATTTTAGATTAACTTAGCTAAAAAAGATTTGTTTTTGGAAGCTTCTATGAGTTTTCTAACTCCTCGTCCTTATACCGGTATAGTCTCATTATTCCAATATAGCTTATTCACTTGTCTCCTCATTATTCCAATGTAACCCTGTCTTCTAAAAGAGTTTCCCTTATTCTGGTGTAACTACTTTCTACTAGTATAGTGATTCCCTTCTTTGTTGATAGTCTTGTCTTTGCTATTATGCAATAATGTTCTTATTCAAGTGTAATCTATAAAATCCTCCTAAAAAAGGGTGAATTGGGCTAATTAAAAATTTAAAACAATTTAAGAAGATTAATTATAAGGAAGGAATGATATCACCAATTAGAGCTAAGATAAGAAAGAGAACCTTTGCACCGAGTATTTATCCTAATTTTAACTGCTAATCACTTAAGCCTATGTCTAGTCCCCAAAATAACTTCAAAATTTTTTCACTAACTCGACCAAGATCAATTTGGGCTCTTAATGTCATAGTACAATTTAGACTCTTCCTCGATTTTGTAACTCTCGCTCTTAACAAAGTGCTCTTAAATTCTCTAAACTCCTCGAGCTTAAGTAATTCTATCTCAAATGAGAAAGATAGAGAAGATGAAGAATGAATTCATAAAGAATCACTACTATAGTTAACTCTATCTTTTAGAGTGAATATACAATTAATTAAGCACTCAAAATATTGAATAAAGTAGTTAAGAGTTAATGTAAGTAGTTAGCTTCAATTAATTTCCCATGTCATCCTCTTCATAAACGAGTCCAATTTATAGTTGATTCTGAAATATATCCATCAGACTTTTGTGTTTGTTGTTTACACCCTTCATCTTGTTTCCTCTAAATTTTTCCTCACTTGAGGCAATGAAATAGTACATTTCTAGTGAGTTTGCATGTTTTTAGTGCGTTAAGGAAAGTAACAGCTAGATGCATTAAATGCTCTAGCAAAAACTGTAAGTAAGGTTGATACTGGTAGAGCAGAGATATATGGGTAGATAGAAAGAATTAATGGAAAGATTGAATAAAATAAGTTTCATCCATAATTGTATTTAAGAGTGTTCTAGGATGATAAGAAGGTGAATCAGCAGACTTTGAAGCTAAAAAGAGTAGCCCATTAGGACTGCCTCAAGATGCCTTATTCAAAACACGAAAACAATAAAACAAAACTATTTAAATATACCGGTATAAATGAGAACTATACCGGTAGACAGTATGAATAAATTGATATGGATAGGATGACCTTCATACGAGTAGAAACGAGAATATACCAAAATGTTCTACATAAAAGACATTGATTCTTGAAAGACATATACTGGCAACTCCAAACATATTTTGGGTAGGAAAGATACATTTGAGTAGAGAATTAGATATACTGATAGCAGTTTTTATTGAGAATCAAATAGGACATTTGGGTAGATGTAGGATATACCGATAGGAATAGCGATATATCGATAGAGTTCATGTGGTAAAGAGAAGTAAGAGACCTTCCGGTAAAAGTGATATCTTGGACAGAAAACAGTTATACTGGTAGAAGTCCATACATACTATAGAAATATTAAGCACACTAGCTCCTAATATATTAGGGTATCAAGGAGTTGTACTAGTAGGAAGAAGATATACCGGTAGGAGTGACATGTACCGATATATGTCTAAGAATTAGTTCAACAACAAATTGAAGCAGGTTTCAAGATGAACTAATTGAAAACAAGAAATAATTCAAATAATTTTTCAAGGATAGAATAATAGAATAGGATCAAGAAAGCCAAAAAAGTTACATATAGTTACTTAATTTCTTTAAATTAGCCAATAACTCTTGTCTCCATAAACAATCTTCTTTATTTTTATAATCATCAAAATCAAGGTTCAACATAATCATTTCTATGATGGAATAAGCATTCTTATTTAGGTTTAACATTCTTTATTCCATTATTTTCTTATTCCTATATAGTGTTTTATAAATCACTATCTTTTACAAAAATGTATATTCCGATATATGAGAACTAGTCCAAAATAGCGAACCATGTGCACAAATCACATAATATTCTTATTTTTATACCGGTTATAGCCATTCTTATTATGGTATAAGTATGAAGAATTTTTGATCTATTTTCTATGTTTGTTTTGGATTCTCCAAAATTTGTGCTAGCTTTATAATCATCCTAGAAACCTTTCGAACCCATTTTGGATAGGATTAAACTCTTATTGATTCTATCATTATCCTTATACCCGTATAACATTTGTTCTTCCAATATAAATCTCATCTACTTTTTGTCAAAACATTAAATGCAAAGAGCCATTACTTTTTTTACTTGCTAAGGGAGAAATTATGTCGCAAAGCACTGTGCCATCACCTTAGTTTGGGGAGAAACTCATAAGGAGAAAAGATAAAGTTTCTAACAACTGTCTACTTATGTCTAAACGATTATTTATAAAAACTCAACTATAAATAGATGATTTATGAAGAAGGTGCAACCAATGAATGACCAGTTAATACGCAAGCATATTCATTTATTTGCTCACCAAATTTTTGTTGTAATATTCATTATAAGTGAACTTTATTGTTTTTAAATCAACTCTTAGATTGAGTATTTGATAATAATAGTTCATATCAAACTTATTTGGTATCTATCAATACTTGAAATAAATGACTTAATCTTACGAAGCTCTGAAAGCTTAAATGAACATTAATTATTATTATCTTTCTAAAGGGGGGGTGATTTAGACTTGAGTTTAAATCTAAATTGTACCTAAGGCAACTAAGAACTTGGGATTAATCTTGGTGCGAATAAGTGGTAAAAAATCTCAAGTGTTACTTGGGGACTGGATGTAAACTCATATGCTTTGGAGCCGAATTAGGTAAATGAAACTAAGCGAGCTTTTCTTTCTTACTCTCTTTAATATTCGGTAATATTATTCTATCTTATATTTTATTTTGCAATTATTAATCAAATTTTTATAAGGCTCAATTCACCCCCTCTCTTGGACAGTCTTTCATAATTTCTCTTGTATCCTTGGTTGGATGATGTAATTCTTTGATATTCAAATATATATATATATATATATATTAAAGATGTTTGTGCTTGTCTCTGTCTCATATGGCCTAATTTGACCTAATTGTGTTTGGACGGATCTATATTGCCTTGAACAAAAAAGGGATACAATGAGACTCAGTTAGTGGTGGAGCCAAGACCTTGTGTCAAGGGATGCAGATTAATTTTAAAAACAAGAATTCAAAAATAATTATTTAATATTTTAAAATAATCATCTATTTTAGAAGTGTCCCCTACTTATTATCAAAGACTATTAAAAATATGTTCCTTCCATATAAGTCACTAATTTGTGATATTATTTATATATAAAAATATATAATAATTAACCAAAGATTCAACAAAATTAAATAAATAAGTTTATTCTTTTTAAAAAATTATATTAGAGTTCTGGACTTAACGAAGTCATAACTGGACTTAAGTTAAAACATTTTAAAAAAAAGGCCTAGATTTCAAAGGGTTCAAAATTTTGTGACTGGAGAAGGTAAAATAATAAAATATTTACTACTCATTTTAATTTCCTCCAAGTTGAGGGGGTGCATATACCCCTCCTCAAGTGTATGTGGCTCCACCACTAGACTCAGGACTACCTTCAAGATATCCTATCATATCCCGAATATTATATACTTATTTTTTTATCAATATGTAATAGTTTATATATTCTGTGTAAATATAAGCATAAACTCGGCAAAGATGCTCATTTGTGCACATTCCAATCCTAAGCTACTGTTCATATGAGAGATCAACTCACTGAAGCATCCTCTACTTTGGTAATTTTCACTGACCTCTTCTAAGTTATCCAGCTATAAAATTTAAGAAAAAAGACCAAAAGCATTTGAAAGATTATGAAAACAACAACTGGAGACCATTTAAAGTTTAACTCTTCTAATAGGACGGGCACAGAAACTCTCCGTTCATTAGTCATTCATGGCATATGAATGTTATCTTACCTTTTTTTTTCCGGAATCTTTGGTAGCTCAAACCAGTTGACTTTTTTTTTTAAAAAAATATCATATTAAAACTTAATTCAAATAAACTTCGGTATTGTACAAAAAGAATTATACTCTCTTTGTTTAAAAATATAAAATATTTTTTATTAAATTTTATCTTGTAATAAAGTAATTATTTATTTTTAAACAAATTTTATTACTTCAAATTTACTCATATTTAATAAAATATTTTATTATAAAATAAATATAAAGTGATTTCTTTAATGGGGCTATTTTTAAAAAAAAATATAATAATTATACTTTAAAAACTAAAAATATCTTATATTATTTTTTAATATTTAACTTTTTAAAAAATACTTTATATTTTTAAATGGTGGGAGTAGTTCATATAAAATAAATTAGAAAATTGAATCACCTTATAACCAGGATAATAATGTTGAGCCCGCGAATCGAACCAAACGGAAATCCTCGGCATCAACGCAGGCAAAGTAAACTTCGTTCTATGTTTTTGAGCCGTTTTGGCTTTTCTTGCAGCAACAACAGCACCCTGGAATTGCTTGTGGTTAATCAATATTATTATTTAACAATATAAGTTGTCCCCCAAAATATTATCTATTTGATAATTTTTGTTTATCTTGTATGTCTTGCTTTTTTTGTCCTAAATTTAATATTATATTGTATTTATTCCTTTTAGTCTTATTTATAAGACAAAAAGAGAATAATTTTTTCAATCTTATTTATAAATTATATCATTAAATATTTTTTATAAATTTTTCCTTTTAGCCCATTAAATATTGATAAAAGAAACTGTTTTATTAAAGTTCGCACTCCTATAATATTATTTATAGAATGGAAAGACTACATATTTGTGTCTTATCTACATGAAACTTCTATGATCTTTGTATCTACCTTTATCCCTTCACCTCTATTAAATATTGAAAAGATTATTAAATACTAAAACATTTTATTTTTCAAATATGTATATTTAATTGGAAGAAAATTAAAAACTTACTGAATTTTTATATAAAATCAATAAAGTTTAAGTTTGTTTTTAGTTCCAATAAAATATGATGGGAGTGATTTATAAATAAAAATGGAAGGAGTATATTTAATATGAAAAAAGTTAAAAATTTATTAAATTTTATAAAAATATAACTTTAAATTCTAGTACTTTGTTAGCATTTTACTATTGATCCCTGTACTTTTTTTAATATTCTAGATCCCTATACTTTTATTTTTTAATATTGTAGGTCTCTCCATAAATAAAGTGTAGAGACTTTGGAAGAACCTATAACACAGAAAAACAAAATTATACGGACCTAAAATACTAAAAAATGTAAGGACTTATAATAAAACGTAAGTAAAGTGCAAGAACCTATAACAAAGTGCATCCATGGACCATGACGTCTATACATCATCAATGCCTCTTTCAATAAATATTCTACTACTTAAGTAATTTAAATTTTCCATTATCCAAAAAAAGAAACCACATCGATGCAAATTAATTGATGATTAATATTAACTTTAGTTTCTATACATTGTTTAATTTATCTATCGTACCATGCATGGTTATTAAATTTGCAGGTTGACTCTTTAAATTTATCATTTTTATATTTTTAACTTATAATAATAAGTTAACTTACTCATAAATTCAGATTAGATTTAAAATCAGTTAAACTTATAAATTGACTCTTTAAGTTTATCATTTTTACATTTCTCGCTTATAAAGTCAACCCACTTATAAACTTAAACTAAATATAAACTCAATTAAACTTACTAAACTCATGACATTTTTACTGAATTAAGTGAGTTAAGTATATGTTGTATAGAATTCACTTCATAGAAGTTGTAGGCAGTGTTTTTAAAACCAGACCAAACCGAATGGTCAGATCGGTCGGATCATTGACCGATCTGGATTCCGTTTTGGTTTATATGAGAAAATTATTTTAGAGGTTGAGTCGTTTCAAATCGACAGCCGGACCAGGAACCAGAATCAAGTCGGGAATTAGATCTAGTTTTCAGAAACCAGACTGTTCAAAAAAAATTTTATCAATTTTTTTTAAAAAAATGACTACTTTTTTTTAATCATTTGATATTATGTTGTATCATGTAGCTTGTTAAGTCATGATAAATTTAAAATATTGGTTTTTTTTAAGTTAAATAGTAATTTCATATGAATTTCTTATATTTAGATTATATACATATATAATTTTTTTAAATTTCATTATTACGTCACCGGTTTAACTATTGGTCCAATCTAGTTGAATTATGTGAACCGTGAGCCACTAACTTTTCAATTCATTATCCAATCCAGTTTTGAAAACATTAGTTGTAGGACCTGGTTCAAAAAAATAAAACTCAAAAAGTAAAAGCTAATATTAATTAAAAAAACACTTAACCAAAAAAGCCCCATCTTAAAATTTTTATGTTAGGTATGATAATTTATCAATGTAGATAGATTTAATTTCAATAATTTAAATTTAAAATATATTTAAATCAAATCATGATCATATTTTATAATTTAATATTTAATAATATATGTTTAATAACTATTTATTAACAAAATTAAACTCTTATAAGTTTACTATCTAAATTTATATCTAGCCATTTACTTAAATTCTTGTGAGTTTGATAATTACCATCACAATGGCTTATTTTAAGTAACCACATTAATGCCACACAATTGGTGATTCAAGAAGATGATTTACTCTACATGGAATCAAGATGTAATTAAAGTATTTAATGTGGATCTAAAATCAAGTATTAATATATGGTGGTTCCCCCATACCCATATTATTTTGCTCTTCTGCATCATTAAAATGGTTTGAATGTATATTATTCCCTTTTTTAAGCAAGCAATATAATATTTATAATTGCAACTCACACACACACATGCTAATATTAATGTAACTATGTAATGTTTAAACCATGTACCTTATGCTTGCAAGGCTAGGACAACTTGTTATTGGCTTTGTGGATGCATATTGTTATGAAAGATAAGGTTAAAGTGCATTAAACATTTCTAAATTTTAAAACAGTTACATATGATTATCCTCATATTTTAAATGCTTGAAACTAACTCTCCTAACATTTAATTTCATTTTCAAAGTATCCTACCGTTAATTAACTTTATTACATTATTAATATTAATATAGTTTATTATGTCATATTACTGAAATACACATGGCACATAATATTTTTATTATGTCATATATTTTTTTAAGTTGAGTAACATTGTTCTCATTATTTATTATTAACACAATTTAAGAGAAAAACTATAATTTATTATTTTTAATCAATTAAAACAGCCTTTTATATTTACAGATAAAAAAATCTAAAAGTTATCATTGATAAGAATTATATAAGTAAAAAGTTATTATTTAATACAAGAAAACTATGCATAATTGATAAGTGTTATAATTTTTATACATTTATTATTTGTTTACATAAAATGCCAAGTAGGCTTCTATGTGGCATTTTTAAATTTGACATGGCAAACTCTGTTTATAACATAACAGAGTAATCAATGGTAGGGGTTTTGAAAAATAAAATTAAATGTTAGAGGGTTAATATTAAAAGTTTAAATGTGATGAGGATTATACACAACTGCCTCAAAATTCAGTGGGTTTCATGTATTTCAGACAAAAGATGATAAAATTTTCAATCTCTAAAGTTTGTCTCAATCGATCTATCAAGTTTAATTTTTATTAACTTAGTTTATTACATTTTCTTAAATTACCATGTTAATCCTTTAAGTTTTTTAAAAAATTAAATATCAAATTAATCTACTGTGTAAAATATATTGATAAAATAACATGTATATATAATGAAATGAGAACAAATTAGCACTCAAATGAGTTTAATTTTAATCAAACTAATCCTTTACACTATATTTTGTTTGTTTGTTTTTAAAGATTTCCAAATCTATTTTTTTCTATCTAAATAATTATATTTTTTTCATTAATCTAAATGGCTGTCATTTAAAATATCATTATCCAAATCAGTGAATTCTATCCATGTCATTTTCCTTTTAAATAATAATGATTAAATTGATAATTGAAGTAAACTTGACAACCTACTCAATGTGTGAGACAAAATTGAGCAAATAAAAGTTTGTTATGTTGACATGTGATTCTTTTGATCATTAATTTGATGATGATGATGATGATAATAAAAGATTTTACTATAAAAAAAATACATGGATAATGATATAAGACTTTTGCACCTCAATATTATTCTCATTACTTTGCTGAGAATATTTTAAAATATTTATTTTTTTATTAAAAATAAACACAAGGCACTAAAGCTTTATATCAATATTTAAACAATCAGAAACAAACTCAGGTGGGTTTGTGAGGAGCACCACATCCACCATTTGCTTCAAAGCTTCCTTCGCTAGGGAGTCAGCAACTTTGTTAGCTTCTCTATTGTACCATAAAAAATTGACATGCTAAGCTCTTCCTCCTAAGCCCTAAATCTCTTCAATAATGTCTTGATCAAGATAGTTATAGTATTCATCAATATGCAACATAGTGATAGCCTCCATGTAGTCCGTCTCTATTTCAATGTTTCTCCAACCCATATCCCAAGCTCTTTTAGGTACCCATAATATATTCTGCAACTCAACATTCAAAATGCTACCCAAGCCACTATGATAAATAAAGCTACCTAAAACCTTCCTTATATGGTCCCTGGCAACTCCACCACACCTAATTACCTTACCATCAGCTCTACTAGCTCCATCCATATTAAATTTTACAACTTTTATTGTCAGCACTCTCCATCTTCATTCATCTCTGTTAAACTCTTTAGGCAAGAGATTAAGTTTAGACCAAGACACCAAGGCCTGTACTTGAGCTAGGACTACCAAAACCCCACTATTCTTCTGTTGAAAAACACATAGATTTCTATAAATCCAAAGCTGTCGATAAAGAACAATGAACCAAATGCCCCATTGACAGTCCTTAAAGATAATTGTTTGAGATATGTTCCACTAAATCCATTCAATAGAATTATCAAATGCATTAAACTCTAGTTTCAACTCCTCTGGAACTAACCTAATCCAGCAATCGGAAGCTAACTTACAATCTCGAAGGACAGGCATGATATCATCCTCACAATTTGGGCATAAAGAGCATTTATCATTAGCTGACAAACCTTTATTGGCCCGAAAAGAATTCATCATGAGTCTACCTCTAGTGCACAACCACATAAAAGTTTTGTTTCGTTGGGGCACTTATACTTTCCAAACTTTCCTCCGTAAACTTTTACATGAATTACCACTATCAGGACAGAGACTTTTATAAGCAAATTTTATATTAAACTCTCCATCATTTGACCACCTCCATCTTGAATTATCATCTTTGTGATTCCTTCTAATACAATGATTTCTCTAAGCACACCTGCAGGCAAATACTCATCAAATTTATCTCTAACACATCCTCTAAAAGATGACAAGTAGTTCTCTATTAACTCATCATAGATCTCCTTTAGTACTTGTTTAACAGCATAAGTCAACAAATTGTCATGGTGAGGGAAACAACAATCCTTCCAAAATTTAATTTTATTTCCTCTATCAATCTGCCAAGCAAGACCGTCCATAATGTTTGTCTAAGCTTCAAGAATAGCTTTCCAACTGCTTAATCCACTTCTATGGGCTTCTACTTTTAGAATAACACTCCCCCACATTTGTATTTTTCTCTCATAAATTTTACCCATAAAGCATCACAGTGATGTATCAAACCTCAACCTAATTTCATCATAAAAGCCTTATTTTGTCTCCTAACCATTTGAAACCTAAACCCCTATCATCTTTTCTTTTGCACACATCATCCCAGGCTATGAGATGAAGTTTTCTTTATGAGTTAGATCCCCCTCAAAGAAATTTATAGCACTTTTTATCCATCTCATTGCAAGTATGGGTAGGTAACGGTGTAGATTGCATAAAGTAGAAGGGAATAGCAGCAACCATAGAAGAGACTAACATATATTTAGCAACCAAAGATAAAGAATGAGCTTTCCAAGAAGACAAACAACTATCCATCTTATTAAGAACATGTTGATATGTAGATTTAGTGACTCTCTTATAGTTCAAAGGAACACCTAAATATTTACCTAGATCTGTAGTAGACATGAAATTTAAGAAGTAACTAATTTCATCTACTTGTGTACCTACAACCCACATTCTCATTAAAGAAAATTTGAGATTTAGCACTATTTACCTTCTCACCAGAAATGTTGCAGATATCTTCAAGGCTAGCCTTGATCATGTCTACTTGGTCCACCTTAGCCTCAATAAAGAGCAACAAATCATCTGCAAAGAAAAGATATGAAATACCAATCCCATTCTTTTTTAATCTGAAAGGCAACCAATTTTCCTTCTCCATTTCACCTTGAATCATGTGACCTAATTTCTCTATAACTAAAACAAAAAGGTATGAAAAAATAGGATCTCCTTGTCTTAGTCCTCTATAAGGAAAAAATTTTCCCCTCACTCTACGTTCCATAATGCTTGCATTGCTGCAGTAGAAAGATAATTAGAAATCAATTTAACAAACCTTGTAGGAATATTGAGTTTATCAAGGCACTAAATCACAAAACTCCATTTAACTCTATCATAAGCCTTCTTCAAGTCAATCTTCAATGCCATAAAGCCATGCTTATCTTCACACTTATGGAAGGAGTGAATTATTTCTTAAGCCATAATGATGTTATCAATACTCTGCCTTCTAGGAATAAAGCTATATTGATTTAGGGCAAAAATCTTATTCATAATTCCTTTCAACCTATTCGTAAAAATTTTGGTTACAACCTTATAAACAAGATTGCATAAACTAATAGACCGAAAATCCTTCATAGTCTCAGGAATTTCAATTTTTGGAATTAACATAATATTGGTGTCATTTATATGATTCACTGACTCAAGATTTTAGAAAATCTTGTGCACAAGAAGAAACACCGAACCACCGACCACATCCTATTGATATTGAAAAAATAGAGGGTTTAAACCATCAGGCCCTGGGGCTTTAAGAGGTCTCGTAGAAAAGATAGCACTTTTCACTTCTTGGAGAATAACATCTTTGCCCAGCCAATCAAGATCCTCTTTTTCAATAGGCAGGAAACTCTTTTCAAAAAGAACGTCATTAGATTTTTGACAATCTTTAGAGTAGAGGCTAGGGAAGTAATCAGTCCCTAACCTTTTCAATGCAGTTTTATCATAGATCCATTGAACATCTTCCCCCTTTAAAGCTTCTATATTCTTCCTTCTGTTATAACAATTAGTCATGGTATGGAAATAACTTCCTCTTGAAAATACCTTCCAAATCGCACCAAAAACATGACGCTCTTCTTCAAGGTGTGTTAAATTAGGATTGGCTTCTAGGCAACAGTTGATGCCTTCAATTTTACATAATAATCTAGATTTTTTTTATATTCCTGAAAACGTTAATATTCCAATCAGAAATATTAAAAGCAAATCTAGACACATTTTCTTCCCAGCGACACATTTTCTTCCTAGCTTGAACTACAACTCTAAGAGCCTTTGACTAAATCATTAAAGTTATCATACATAACCCATAGTGTAAAGAATCAAAAAGTTTTGTCCCTCTTCTCTTTACTAGTGCCATTCCACATCTTTGAAAGAATAAGGCAGTGATCTGACTTCATCTCAAGAAGATAAATTAAAGAAGCTTCTAAAAATTTTTAAACCACAAAACATTAGCACATACCTAATCAATTCTGTTATGAGAACGACCATTAGCCAAAGTATATTTAGGCCCTTGATAACCTAAGTCAATCAACTCAACTTCCTTAAACCAGTTCTAAAACCATTTGTTTGTTCCAAGAAGCATTGAAGCCATAGAAAATTATTCATCAACACCTAATGTAGCATTAAAGTCACCACCAACACACCATCATCAAACTCCAATAGCTTCTATTTGACGTAATGTTTGCCATAAGCAGTAACATCTTGCATGCTTAAGATGTTTATAAACCACTAAAAAGTCCCACTCCTTATAAGTTCTTATATTAAAACTATCATGAATCACTTGTTTGTGCTTTATTTTGACTTGAAAGTCCATTTCCTCCTCTAAAAAACATCATATACCACTACTATAACCATTTACTTCAACACAATCGAATTTCAAAAGTCTTGTCTTATGAGCCACATACTGAGCTTTCAAACTATCGTGTCTTGTTTCTAAAGAGCTAGAAAATGAAACTTATAAATGCTGTGTAACTCCAAGATTAGATTCAGGAAGCCACACCCACTTATACCTCAAACATTCTAAATGAGAATATTGTATTTATTTGTACTATCCATAAAAAATTCTTTGTCAAGGAAAGAAACAGCCCAGTTAAAATTGCCTATCATGCCTTCCACTAGCATCAAAATCAACCATGTCATCTTCATTACCATATATAGATAAAGGATTAGAATGGACATTAAATGGAACTGCACTTAGGTCAATGAGATTATCATCATGCATAAGCTTCTCAGAATCATAGTCCATATTCTCCTTCATATCCTTCTATTCCATTTCTACACCCCTAATTCAGGTTTCTCTTCTGAACTATCCAAGCCCATCTTCTCTTTAACTCACTCTAGAATCTCTGGCCACTTTCATTAGATCTTTTGCTTGGTCCACTTTTTAATTCCTTTTTCTCCTTGCTCAATATCATATTTCAGCCCTTAAATAAAGTAGAATTATGTCTTTAACCAATAGCAGCTGATCTAGCATTTCTCTCCCTATTAGTAATATCTTTAAAAGGCATGGTTAAGTGCTAATTCTTCAGGGGTACTTCCTCAATAACTTCCTCATTATTCTCTAAAACAAAATAATAAGATTTTAGGCCACTATTTAGTGATTTCTCCCTGAGATCACACCTCTGAAGATCTACCCCCTTTGACCAACCACCTCATTAGAACCATTGAGTTCTTTGCACCAACATCCATTAATCATAGTTTACTTCTGACTCTATTTCCATATCATCTTTTCTAGCCTCTTCTTCCCCTTTATTTGAGAAAATTTGGATTCAAAATATGTAACCAACATGCCACCAATCATCTTCTCCCTGTTCTACAATTTCAGTCCACCATCATTAGGCATCAGCTATAGTGTTCAATGTGATGACCATGTTTAACACATTTCAAACATATCAAATGGATGCTTTCATGCTATATCTTTTTCTCTTTCCCATTCATAAGGATTATTGGTCTCAAAGAAGCAATCAAATCGAACTCCACGCATATTCAGGCAAATTGACTTTTCTTCCTTCTTATCATGGTCAGATTAATCTTTAGCCTGTTCCCAACTTGAGATCTAAAAACATAAAGAATTCTTTTATCATAGTAGTCAAGTAGGAGATTCAAAATATGAATCCATATGGCAACTGGTTATTGTCTCTTCTTCTGGGTTAAAGTCCTCTTTCCATGGTTGCACAGCAAAGTGATGGTCCAATAACAACCACGGACCCCCTGTTAATGCTAATTCATAGTCTTCCTTCCTTTCAAACTGTACCACAAAGAACCCCAAACCCACATCAATCATAGCCACTTCTCCGCAACATCCCTACATCTGAGGAAGTTTATTTTTCATATACTCAGATCTCACCAAACGTCCCAATAGTTTAATGATAAGGAAGTTCTTCCACCTTTTAGCCAGTCTTTCTTTCTTTGCCAAGGGAATAATAACGTTTGGACCTTTTGATGTCGTCATAACTGAAATTTTAGACTTCTACCAATCATCGCTCCACTAGTCCTCTTCCTCCTTTTCGTCTTTCCCATTCATACATGCTTGTTTGTATGACTTCTATGTCTTGCCTTTAAACTCGCTAAACCTAGTCTCTATACCCTTATCTTCTCCATCATTGTCAACCATCTCTTTCTCACCTCCAAACTCCTCCCGTTCCCCCCTCATCCAAGGTTCCTCTCTTCAAACCAACGTGTGTTCATTAGAGAAAGATCTATCTCCTACTCAAAATTTCTTCTTACTGCAAGCTAGGGCATCGTGTTCCTCCGGCATTAGTGCCAGAGACTTTCTCTCACTAACAATCATCGCAATTTATTTCAAAATATTTCAATACATAAAATTTAAAGGAAGGGGGAATTATACCCAAAATTTTTGCAACACAATTAAATTAAATACCATAAGGTCAGTCAATTGATCATTAAGCATAATAACATGATATGTCCTTCATTCAAACGCACAAGGTATTTTTCTGAGACAAGATATTGAAAAAAAAGTAAGCCATTTTTAATTTTCAATATATAATGAATGAGTTTTTTGAAAATACTTTTAATAAATAAATTACTCAACCATTTTTCTTTAATTGAGACAACCTATTGAATAAAAATTAACATGAAAAAAATAGTATTTGATTTAAAGATAATTAGCTAACTTGCTAGTTAGTATAATTGAGTTAAAAATATTATATATTGAAGTAATTATTCCTATTGTCATAAAACATTATCGTTTTATTATACTAAATTGTTAAAAAAAGTATAATATTTATAATATTAAATTCTGTGGTGAGAAATGTCATGTTATTCTAACTTAAAAAACGCTGTGAACATTCCATTCCATTGCCATTTTCCGCTTCTCTGGCATAAAACATTATCATTTTATTATACTTGAGAGTTTTTCAATGTATGTGAACTGCGTGCGTATAAAAATTTGATCAGGAGACGAAACAATGCAAAACATAACCATAATTTTTCGAGTTTATTGTCAAAATATTGTTAGTTTATAAAATCATGTTAAATCATTCATGAATTTAAATTAGATGAAACTCAATTAAACTCATAATCTCTTCAGATTTATTATTTTTATATTTCTAACTTACTAAATTATTTTAACTCATTCATAAACTCGTTAGGCATGAAAAGTATATATTATGTAGAATTTAATTCATAGAAGCCATATGACCAAGTTTAATAAAAAATAAAACTAAAAAAATAAAAATTAATATTAATAAAAAAGAAAATAAGAAATACAAAAAATAAGTTGCCCTATTTTAAATTTTTTATATTAAGTATAATAATTTATTAATGTAGATAGATTTAATTTTGATTTCTATATTTAAAATATATTTAAATCAAATTATAATTAGATTTTATATTTTAATTATTTAATTATATTTTTTAAAGATTATTTATTAATAGAAGTAATCTTTTATGAGTTTATGATTTGGACCTATGTTTAGGAATTTACTTAAACTTTCAAGTTTAACATTTTTTTTGGTCATACGCACATGTTATACTATACATATTTCTTTAGCACTCCCTCCAGTCCCAATTATAAATCACATTTTAAAAGATCCATTTAGTATTATTTATAAGTTATGGTGCGATTTTTTAGGTAATAGTTGAAATACATTTTCAAAATTACCCTGTATGTGAGAGAAAAAATAATATAATATCACTTTTTGAATGTATTATCTAGGGGCATATTTGAAATTCTATATACTTTTATTCTTTGTACTTTTTTTATATTGAGATTGATAAAATTAGTAAAAATGACTTATAAAAAAAACCAAAAGAGTATATAAAATACATTTTAAATTACAATCAAAGAGTTTGGGATAGAGAGAAGATGCGTGGTCCAGCTCCAGAGCAAAATGAGCTGATGTGCATTTCAAGGACCATCAATAAATAAAGAAAAAATAACAATAAAATCTCTTTAAAATATATAAATGATAATTTGATCCCTCAAAATGTTATAATTCCCGTGAAGTTCTTAAGAATTATTCTGTCCTTAAAGAATTTATATAAATTATTAAATTGCCTTTGTTGAAAATAAATAATTCACAACTTTCTTTCTTATATTTAAAAGTTTTCTTAAATTCACAACAATATAACAGTAATTCATAACTTTGCATATTAAATTTTTTATTTGCTGTTATATTATTGTGAATATAAAAAAAAGTTATGAATCATTTATTTTTCAACAAGAGTAATTTCATAATTTATATAAATTTATTAATGATATAAAAATTCTTAAAAATTTTAAGAAAATAATTACATTTTGAAAGCTATATATTTTAAAAAAGATTTTATTATTATTTTTTGGTGAACAAAACACCGTTACCCAGTTAAAATCCAGATTGGTGGTTTATGACAAGATTGTCGCCACCTTGTGGAGACAAACCTTTCTATTTCATTCCCACATGAATAACAATATGTGACTGTGAGCAGACAAGTCGCAGAGTAGAGAAAATATGGATCTCTTAGAGAAAGATAGAGAGGGGAATCGTCATTTTGGCCTAACATGGGATGTGTTTGCTCAAGAGGTGAAAGATGCGAGCTACGTTGGGGGGCCTATGGTGGCCGTGAATTGGTCACTCTTCTTTCTGCAAATTATTTCATTGATGATGGTGGGTCACTTGGGTAAGCTTGCTCTCTCAAGCACTGCCATTGCTATTTCTCTCTGTGCTGTCTCTGGCTTCAGCGTCATCGTAAGTCACTTCCAATTTCCTTTTGCTCTAAAGATGTTGTAATTGAGCATTTGCTTTTTGAAATAAGAGTAACACTTGCCTACAAAACCTATTTGATAGACTTGCTATTTGAAGTGTAAAAAAGTAGAAAATAAAGCAAGGAATATGCTCACGGGTTTGAACTTACATGTGATGTGATTCAATACGTCATGTATAATGAGTGAAATAAATGTAGAATAGGCTTTGGGGTGGGTCTACCTGATAGATTCTTTAAGGTTGATTTATATAGAAGGTAGAATTGCTTTTTGAAGGTAATAGGAGATAGGAGAGAACCACCAGCCGGGTCTGTATAATAGAGGCTAGAATCACTTGCTATTTTGATCAGTTCTGCTTATAATCTTTTTATCTCCTAAGGGTATAAAAGGAACAAAGGACATCTCTATTCCAGAATTAACTGGAAATGTTTAAATCCTATAAAAATATATGAAAAAAATATTAAAGGAATTAAAACAAAATTGCACAGAGCCTCATGAAATGTTTGAAGGAAGATTGAAAAAATAAAGAGGTTTCACATGGATTGAGAAGAGTCACACTGTTTATGATTTATAAGCACTAAAGCTCCAATAGATCATACGTTTTTTATGATATTGATTGCATTTGTATTTTGTACACATCAAACAGTTTGGACTGTCATGTGCACTGGAGACTCTCTGTGGGCACGCCTATGGAGCTCAGAAATATCGAAAATTTGGTGTTCAAATTCACACTGCTATCTTCTGTCTTACTTTATCTTGTTTCCCTCTGGGTCTTTTGTGGATGTTCTTGGGCAAGCTGCTTGTTTTCCTTGGTCAAAACCCTTTGATTTCACATGAAGCAGGCAAATTTGCAGTATGCCTCATTCCTGCTCTCTTTGGTTATGCAACACTTCAGGCACTAATTCGATTCTTTATGATGCAGAGTTTGATCATCCCCCTTTTCATAAGTTCCTTAATTATTCTTTGCTTCCACATATCTTTCTGCTGGGTACTTGTTTTTAAATTTGAAATTGGTTGCATAGGAGCAGCATTTGCTATTGGTTCTTCATATTGGTTGAATGTAATATTACTTGGATTGTATATGAAATTCTCTTGTTCATGTGCGAAAACCCGGGTTCCAATTTCTAAGGAGCTTTTCCAAGGGATTAGGGAGTTCTTTGGCCTTGCTATTCCTTCAGCTGCAATGGTTTGGTAGTTTTCTTCCCCACAGAGCCAATCTTTTCTTTTGTATGAGCTTGTAAGTTTACTAATATTTAATAAAAAATAATTTTTTTTAGCCTTGAATGGTGGTCATTTGAGCTGCTTACCTTGATTTCCGGTCTTCTACCGAATCCAGAGCTTGAAACTTCAATCTTATCCATATGGTATATCTTTTCTTTCTGTTCAGCTTCTAAACTCAAAATAAAACTGTTGAGTAATGATCTACAACGTTTATTTTTATGATCAGTGTATCAATCACCACAACACTCTACACAATACCAGAGGCAATTGGCTCAGCAGCAAGGTTTGTTTCGGATAACATTCATCAGCATATAGATTACACATCCATTTACAGAAGCCTCCAACTATATAATGTAATTGTATTTATGGCATCTCTTGTGACTGGCATTTTCAGCACTAGAGTGTCGAATGCATTAGGAGCTGGAAGTCCACAGGTGGCACGTGTAGCCGTTCTTGCTGCTATGTTTCTGACCTCTTCTGAGGCCATTTTGATGAGCGCAATCCTGTTTGCCAGCAAACATGTTTTAGGCTATGTTTTCAGCAACGAGGGGGATGTGGTGGACTATGTCACCAATATGGTTCCCCTTTTATGTCTGTCTGTTCTAATGGACTCCATGCATGGTACCCTTTCAGGTTAGCTCCTCATTCATCTGATATTATTCAATGGACATTGTTTTCTTGTTATGCTCTGAGATGAAGCTGCACCGTGGAATCTGGTTCTTGTTTCAAAACAGGCATTGCTAGGGGAATTGGTTGGCAGCACTTAGGCGCGTGGGTGAATCTTGGAGTTTATTATGTTCTTGGCATTCCAATTGCTGCAACCTTGGGTTTCTGGGTAGGCTTGAGAGCAAAAGGCCTTTGGATTGGAATAACAATTGGTTCAATATGCCAAGTGACTCTGCTATCTATCGTAACAAGTTGCGCAGATTGGAGAAAAGAGGTTTGCTCTTCACTTCATTTAGAGACTAATTTTTCATTACATCTTGAAATTTAATGCTTAACTATTCACTTTTGAGCAATTATAGTTCATTTAAAATGCTTATGAGCTGATAATGCTACGGCCCTATCTTCAACTTGCCAACTGATTTTGCTGATGCCTAATTTTTACTTCTGAGCAATTAAAAGTTCATTTGCAATGCTGCTGAGTTGATAGCTTATATGACCCTAACTTCAATCTTTAAAATTTAGTTGATAACTCATGTACCAGCCTTGTCAAGATGCTGCATCAGCTTTACTGTTTTGATATGTCCTCTTTGATGGAGAGTCTGATGAATTGGCAGGCAATAAATGCAAGGGAGAGGGTTTTTCAGCAAAGATTGTCAGCAGAAAATGAATCAAATTGAGAAATTAGGGCGTGTTACCTGAAGTTGTGAAATTTTTGGTTGGCATTGGTAAAGCTTCTGTCTATAATTTCAGGAACAAGGCATCAAGTTTCGCTCTACTCAAGGAAGGAAAATTTTTTAGAATGAGTGGCAGTTACCCTCTAGAAACAACTGGGAAAATAAGCGGTACCATTTGATCAAATAATATGGCGTCCTCAAGTTTTTATGAGTCAAAGAACATATGCTATCCTAAACTTTGGCATAGTGTAACTTTCCTTTTAACATTTGAAAATAATGCATTTAGTACCTTGTCAATAGAAAAGGTTAATTTTGATTTTTGACCATTAATAACTTACAAATTACAACAACAACAACAAAATAATTTCAAAAATTACAAAGAAGAATTCATAAAATTATACATAAGTATCATATAAGAAAATTAATATATCATTTAAGTCCTCTAAATTACATATAAATGATAGGATACAAATGTTATTTCTTACCCATGTAAAAGGCCAAAATATGATTTTGATCAACAATTATTTTATAAATTTAATCAATATTAATTTTCTATAAGATGCTTATTTTCAATTTTATTGGCATTTTTTAATAATTTTTTAGGTTTTTTTTGTAATTTTTTATGCGAACTAATGATCAAAATTAACCTTTTTAACTCTTAATGTACCATTTTCAAATGTTGAAGGGTAAAGTTAAATCACATGATAGTTAAAGGGCACTGGACACTCCTAATGAAATAATTTATGGATAAAAATATCCTTTAATCCAATTGTTTATTTTACTAGATTATAGTTAGCCTTCAATATTTTGTAGAATCTTTTATTTTTGTGCCACCTTCTCTATACATATATGTAAAATACAGCTATACAATAACGTTCAGTTTTGGTGCTCATTGCCTAATGAGCATATGGACTGTCCAAATTTTTAATATGAGCAGTCTAGATTTATAATTTTTATTTTATATTTATTAAAATAAAAATTAAAAAATTTTAATAAAATATATCTTATCATTAATATGGACAATATATATTTAATTTACGTAGTCTAATTTAATATTAAATGTTTGGTAACTTTTATAAATTAAATATCTAAATGTACTCTAAACAATCTAGATTTAAAATTTTTTAGTAGCGACTTTTCTTAAAACTTTTTTAAGTGCAAGTTTGAAAATTATCTTCATTTTTACTTTTTAATATTATATTTACTAAAATAAAAAATTATAAAATACTAAAAAAATTTATTATTAAATTTAGACTTCCTAGAATATAATTAAATAGTTAATTTGTAAAAATTATAAAAAAAATTAATATTCAATTAGATTATTCAAATTAAATATGTATTTTTCAAGTCAATGATGAGATAAATTTATTAAACTATTGTAATTTGTTAATAAATATAAAAAAAATTGAAAAAATATGTAAATCTATTTGAGATGATCTAAGTATTCACTGCTCATCATTTGATAAGTAATGAATAGAGGTAAAAATATGATAAGCCCTAATAGGGGCCTACAACTTACTCTATTTCAAACCCAACCTAATTTACTAAATAAGTATAAACTAGGTTTAGACCTTTAATTAGGTTTATTTAATTAAATAGGTCATGCTTATTTTTTTTAAGGTAGCCTACAAGCGTTACAAAACAACTTATTTACACACACACTATGTAACATGTCACAAACACATCAATTTCACCATCTAATTTTTTATCAATCTATTTTTTTATTTTTAGTTATGTTTTCAATTATATTTAACTTATATATTAATTTAAATGTTGTTACTTTATTGTTATATTGTATTAAGTTGTAAGTTATTTTAATTATTATACATTATAATTGATAAATCAAATTATATATTATATATTATAATAGTCCTAATATATATTTGAGATGTTTCAAACTGAAATATAAACTTCCTTTTAAATAGGCTTTTAGATTATGTTAGACTTTAACTAAACTCAAGCCTGAGCCATGAAAAGGGCTTTATAGAAGCTTTAGGCCAAACTCAAGCCTTTAATTCACCACACAGGCCCAGACCTATTTCGTTAATTCTAACTTGGCTTAGTCTATTTTCACTCTTAGCAATGAACTTCAAAATCAAACGACTCTATTATATGTATGGACTCAAAGGATTTCAGATATGAGAGAATGAAATGGATTGGAATGTTATGATTTAACATAATATTTTTGGAATCCTATTAAGAAATTAAGAAGTAAATTTATTTTATGTATTTGACTATAGAAATAAAAATTACCAAGAAAAGAGAAAGAAAATCAAGAGATTTGGACTAAATAAATACATATGAGATAATTAATTTCACATGCTTTTCATAATAAAGATAGACTTTTACCTACAATTGTTTCATCCCGTCATTTATTTTTGGAAAAATTAATTTTCAAGTTCTTCTAATTTTCTTCAATTTTAAATTAAGTCTATGAAATTTATTTTATTTTAATTAAGCTTTTCTAGTTTAATACATTATACACGTTAATCCTTAAACATTAGAATCCTTGAATTTTTCCTTTAAAAAAGATGAAATTAAGAAATTTTATATTTTTATCAAAAGACTATTCAACTTTATAATTAATTACATAATTTTTATAATTCAAAGTTTATATAATTTGATAGACCCCATGGCATGGATGATATGACATTAATAGAAACGAAACTTGAGGATGGTAATCATGAGCATGGTGACATGAAAGGAGCCTAAGGCAAGGAGTAAGGAGCCCAACACTTTTAATCTAACGTGCCTAAAGACCATTTACAATATATTGGAAGTCCAATGACAAGAGCCCAAACTAAAGTTATGAAGCAAGCCTTGTTTAATCTTGTACAAGAAGTTCAAGAGCTTGGAGAGTATTAGGGCATTCCTCTCAAGCCTAAAGGGAGCATTTAGACATGTATAATATATTTAAGATCCAAACCCACGAAGAGTCAAGCCCAAGAAGTGTAAACTCTAGCCCAATATAAGGAAGACTATAAGTGGAGCCTCTTGCAAGCAAGGAGGTATAAAACCCTAATGAAAAAGTTAAGGGTGGCATGATTTTAAATCTTTTATGATCCCTTAATTGTCTCCTAAATTATTTTCTATTTTAATGATCATTTGACTTGACTCCCTTTCTTAAGGAGTAAGATTAGTCATAGTTTTCTATTTTGAGTTTAGTTAAAGATTAGAATTAATTATATTATTTTTAAGTTTTTAATTCCATAATTTTAGGATCACATCTCCTAAATTATGTCGCTGGATATTTATTTTATATTATTTTCTTTCTCCTTTTAGTATTAGAAAATTAAGATTTTAATTTTAGGAAATAATCTTCTCTATGAGCCTATATATATTAGGCATGCTCCCTCTTGTAAATAGAAGAGAAGTTAAATGAAATTATTCATTTTAAAATTTACAACTCTTGTGAGCCTTAGTGCTTTATAGTGGCATCTCGTGTGAAAAACAGACATGATTAAGAGTGTGATCAACTCTTATGGTGTCTTCAAAGGTTGAGATTCCTAGAGGCAGGTGCTCTAAAGGATCTTATTTTTTATCATTATCACATTGTTTATCTCATTGCTTTCTTTATTTTCATAACAAATTTTATCCCTTTCTTTTTGTTTTTGTGGTTTTGTTTTGTTTCAGGGTTTTGTCCCTACACTAACACAATTCTGTTTCCGCATCCCCTATTAGATTGGTATTAAAACTTGTTGCTAATTTAGTAATTATGGTTCAAATTCTTGTCTTTTCTTCTTCTTCTTCATTTTTGTTACTGTCATCTTCTTCTTCATCTTGAATTATTTCTTTTTGTAATCATCTCTTATATACTCCATCTACTTCTCTCTTTTGGTTTTCCTCTTCTTCACCTTTGTGACTTTTTCATCTTATGTGAGTTCTCATTTTATCAGCCTAGTCAATTATTAGCCTAGTCAAAAAAAATAAGAAAAAACTTACCTAGAAATTCGTGCACAAAAAGGCAAAAAAAGTGTTAGTGTGTTGAAAAAAAAGGAAAAAAATTGAAAATTCAAAAAAAAATTACGTGTGTGTGTTGCTGTGAGTTGTGATTATAGAAAAAGGTTATTTTTGAACTTCAAGTCACTAAAAAATTGCCTAAAGAGAAAAGTCAACTTGGGTGGTAAGTAAATCTTCTACTTTGGTCACTTTCTTATTTTTAATTTTTGGTAGCACTTTTAAAATTCTCTATTCTCCTATTTTGCTATTTGTGCTACTCTCCTATTCTATTTGGCTTTCTATTTTTGTCTTTGAGTATTTGACTCTTTGACTTTCATTTCTTTCTTTTCTATTTTTGTTTCTCACGTGTGATTTTTCCTTTTGCAAGCTTGATTTTATTTGAAAATTTTGCCTTCCTATTTGTTTCAAAATTTTAAAAAAAAATTGGCAAAAAAAAATCCTCTTTCCTCTTGTACTTATTTTCTAGTTTCTTTAATTTAGAAAATATTCATTTGATTGTTTCTTAGTTTCTTAATTTATGTTTGGTTTCACCATTGGATTCTATCCACAAGCTTAGTGAGTGGTAAAAAACAAGTGTGTTTTTTTTTCCATCATTAAAAGAGCCATTATTTTTAGTGAAACATGAGTGACGTTATTTCTTTTGATAGTAAACACGTGAGTTAGTATGTGTGAGGATCCATTTTTATCTTATATGATTTCTAATGCTTTTGTGAACATGAGTAATAAGGATGAATCCCCTAGTATTGATATGAACTCTGTTTTAGAATTTATTAAAATATAATTGTAGTAGTTTTGCTTGGCACTTGATCATAAGTTTCATAAGGAGGATAAAGATAAGCCAAAAACTTCCTCTTTTAAATGGAAGAAGTATGAGACCTCCAATGATGATGAAGAGTATGAAGAGCCCCTTTCTCCTAAGGGAAAGAAATCCTCAAACCATGATGTTGACTTACCAACCAAAAAGTAAAGTATCCTTCATTCAAAGGTAGCAACAATCCAGAAAAATACCTTGATTGGGAAATGAAGATGGACCAAAACTTCATGACTCTTGATTTGTCTGAGTCAAGGAAGGTAAAATTGCTTCTTTAAATTTCACTAACTATGCTATTTATTGGTTGCAAGATTTACAATACAAAAGAAGCCAACTTGAGAAAAAGCCCATTAAAATGTGGAAGAAGCTTAGAAGATACTTAAGAAAGGCTTACGTCACCAACTACTACTAAATGAAGCTAAATATAAAATTGAAAATATTTTCTCAAGAATATATGACCATGGAGGAATATGTGCATGAGTTGAATATCTTAAAGTTTCATGCAAACATTCAAGAGAATGAACGTGAAGCAATGTTAAGAATTATGGATGGCTTGAGGCTAGAGTTGAGAGATAAGCTTGACTTGTACACTTTTGTGGATAAGGAAAAGCTCATACACAAAGCTATAAAGTTAGAATAGAGAAATAAGAACAAACGTTTCAAGTCCTCTTGGAAAAACTCCAAGAAAACTTCCAAATGGAAGGATTCTAAGGCCAAAAATGCATCCAAGGCTAAAGAAGAAATAAAGAACTAGTATGGGGCTAAAACTTCTAAACCTAAATCTTCTTCTTATTCATCTAACACTTCTCTTATTAAGTGTTTCAAATGCCATGGTGTGGGCCACATGGCAAGAGATTGCAGCAATAATAAAGCTATTGATCTTGAGAGATGGTAGTGGCTATGATAATGTGCCTGAAAGTGATAAAGATGATACTAATAATATTGATGATGATTCTACCTCCCATGAATCAAATTATGAGCTTGAATGTAATGGTATTGTTGGCTCTATCTTGGTGGTAAGAAGAGCTTTCCATATTAAACCAAAGGAGGATGATGAACATGAGCATATTTTTCACACTAGATGCTTCATCAAAGAGAAAGTGTGTAGCATGATAATTGATGGTGGTAGTTGCACTAACGTAGCTAGCACTTTACTTATAGATAAATTATCTCTACCTTTAATTCCACACTCTAAGCCCCACAAATTGCAATAGTTGAATGATTGTGCTGAAATTAAGGTTTTTAAGCAAGTATTGATTACTTTCTCTATTGGGGTTTATACTTGTGATGAATTATATGATGTAGCCCTTATACTTTCTAAACATTTGTTATTAGGTAGGCCTTGACAATTTGATAGTAAGGCTAGCCATGATAGTTTCAGAAATTGTTACAAGGTGCTTTTTAAAGGCAAGATTGTTATATTAAATTCTCTTAAGCCTACCCAAACTTATGAAGATCAATTGATGATTGCTCAAGATTACAAGCAAAGGAGGGATCTCCTTGATTATGGCATGAGTGAGAGAGAAAAGAAAGAAAGTATTGCTTTACTTAAAAATCAATCAAAAAAGAGGAAAAAGAGTGGTGAGAAAGTGAGAAAAAGGAAAAAAAGAATGGTGGGCATGAAAGAAAATAGTGAAAAGAAAATATTATTATGTGAAAAAGGTAAGATTCAAGACGCTTTGATAAGTGAGTGAGCTCTTATTGTAATTTTTAAAAATATTTATTTTTCTATTAACACTCTTGACCTTACTTTGTTTTCTAGTTTTGTCTCTTTGTTGCAAGATTATGGAGATCTATTCCCTAACGAGATTCCTAATGGACTTCCTCCCTTAAGAGGAATTAAGCATAGGATAGATTTCTTTCCTAAAGTTGCTATTTCAAACAAGCTTGCTCATAGGGCTAATTCTGAAGAGACTAAGGAGATCTAGTGCTAAGTAGAGGAATTGATGATAAAATGTTTCGTGTGTGAGAGCCTTAGCCCTTATGCTGTACCTATTATCTTGGTGTCTAAAAAAGACGGATCTTGAAGGATGTGTGTTGATTATAGAGCAATCAACAAAATTACTGTAAAGTATCGTTACCTTAACTCTAGACTTGATAATATGCTTGATGAGCTGCATGGTACTTTTATCTTTTCTAAAATTGATCTTAGAAGTGGTTATCATCAAATTCACATAAAAGAGAGTGATGAATAAAAAACTACCTTTAAAACTAAGTTTAGATTATATGAATGGTTAGTTATACCTTTTGGTCTAACTAATGCTCCTAGTACTTTTAGGGCATTAATGAATCATATTTTTAGAAAATTTATACGCAAGTTCGTTGTAGTTTACTTTGATGATATTTTAATTTATGGTAAATCTTTGATTGATCATGTGAATCATCTTAAAACTGTGTTTGACACCTTGAGGGAATATAAGCTATATGCTAATTTTCAAAAGTGTTTCTTTTGCATGGACTCTGTTATTTTTTTAGGATTTGTTGTTGAATCACAAGTAATCTATGTGGATGAGCAGAAAATTAAGGTTATTCGTGAATGGCCAACCCCTAAGAATGTAAGTGAAGTGAGAAGTTTCCACGACTTAGCAAGCTTCTATAGGAGATTTGTTAGGGATTTCTCTAGCATTGCTGCCCTTCTTAATGAATTTGTTAAGAAAAATGTAACTTTCATATGGAGTGAGATGCAAGAAAGGGTTTTCCAAACTCTAAAGGATAAATTAACTAATGCCCCTTCACTTGTTTTGCCTAATTTCTCTAAAGTATTTGAAATTCAATAAGATGCTTCTGGTATTGGTATAGGTGCTATTTTAATGCAGGATTCTAAGCCCATAGCTTACTTCAGTGAAAAGTTACATGGTGCAGCTTTGAATTATTCCACCTATGACAAAGATTTCTATGCTCTAAAAAAGGTCTTAGAAATGTGGCAACACTATTTATGGCCCAAGGAATTTATCATTCATTCTGATCATGAAAGTCTAAAGTTTTTCAAGTCTCAAGGTAAGTTGAACAAGAGACATGCTCGCTAGATAGAATTTATTGAGACCTTTCCTTAGATGATTAAGCATAAGCAAGGCAAAAAAAATGTCATTGTTAATGCCTTATCTCTAAGGTATACATTATTTTCCTATTTGTATGCTCAATTACTTGGCTTTTAGATTCTAAAAGATTTTTATAAAACTGATTTTGATTTTAAAAATATTTAAAAATCTTGTAAAAATTATGGATATGGTGATTTCTTTAGATTTGATGAATTTCTTTTTAAGAAAAACAAATTATGCATTCTTATTTGTTCTATGCGTGAGTTGCTTACTAAAGAAGCACATGGTGGTAGTTTAATGGGACATTTTAGTGTAAAGAAAACTTTAGCTATTTTGTTTGATCATTTCTTTTGGCCTACATGTGAAAAGATGTCATGTCTGTTTGTGATAAATGCATTAAATGTAGACAGACAAAATCTAAGATCCAACCTCATGGACTTTACTCTCCTTTACTTGTCCCCTCTCACCCTTGAGAATATATCTTTATGGATTTTATAATTGGATTACCTAAATCTTCTGTAGGCAAAGATTTCATATTTGTTGTTGTTGATAGATTTTCTAAGATGGCACACTTTATAACTGGTGCTAAGACTAATGATGCTATTAACATTACTAATTTATTCTTTAAAAAGATTGTCCATTTGCATGGTTTACCTAAGACTATTGTGAGTGACAAGAATGTAAAGTTTCTTAGTTACTTTTGGGGTATCCTATAGCATAAATAGGGGACTAAGTTACTTTTTTTCACTACTGCCAATCCACAAACTGATGGTCAAGCTGAGGTAGTCAGCAAAATTATGTCTATACTACTAAGAGTGATAATTTAGAAGAATTTGAAGAATTAGGTGAATTGTTTACCTCATATTGAATTTGCTTACAACAGACTGTTCATTCTCCTACTTCTTATTCTCTATTTGAAATTGTTTATGGTTTCAATCCATTATCTCTTATTGATATTTTACTTTTGCCTTTTTTCTGAGCGTGCTAACACTGATGGCAAGAGAAAAGCTGAGTTTGTGAAGGACTTACATGCTAAGGTTAAAGCAAACATAGAGTAAAAGAATGAACAATATGCCAAACAAGCTAATAAAGGAAAGAGACATGTGATTTTTAAGCCTAGAGATTGGGTTTGGTTACATTTAAGGTAAGAGAGATTTTTTAATCAAAGGAAATCCAAACTTCAAGCCTAAGAAGATGGACCTTTTTAAGTTTTAGAAAAAATTAATGATAATGCTTACAAGATTAATTTTCTTAGCTCTTATGGCAATGTTAGTGCCACATTCAATGTTTCTGATCTATCTTTATATGATTATGCAAATTTGAGGACGAATCCTTTCCAACTGGGAGGGAATGATGGACCTCATAACATAGATGACATGGCATTAATGGCAACAAAACTTAAGGATGGTAATCATGGGCATGGTGGCATGAAAGGAGCCTAAGGTAAGGAGCAAGGAGCCCAATACTTTCAATCCAACATGCTTAAGGACCATTTACAACATATTGGAGGTCCAATGACAAGAGCCCGAACTAAAGCCATGAAACAAGCCTTGTTTAATCTTGTGCAAGAAGTCCAAGAGCTTAGAAAGTATTGGGGTACTCCTCTCAAGCCTAAAGGAGAGTCTCTAGGCGTGTGTAATGTGCTTAAGATCCAAATCCACGAAGAGTCAAGCCCAAAAAGTACAAACCCTAGCCCCATGCAAGGAAGAATATAAGTGGAACCTCTTGCAAGTAAGGAAGCATGAAACCCTAGTAAAGAAATCAAGGGTGGCATAATTTTAAATCTTATATAATCCCTTAATTGTCTCCTAAATTATTTTCTATTTTAATGGTCCTTTAACTTGATTCCTTAAGGAGAAAGATTAGTCATAATTTCCTATTTTAAATCTATTCAAAGATTAGGATTAATTATATTATTTTTAAGTTTTGTAATCTCATAATTTTAAGATCACATTTCCTAAATTATGTGGCTAAATATTTATTTCATATTATCTTCTTTCTTCTTTTAGTATTGGAAAATTAGGGTTTTAATTCTACAAAAATAATCTTCTCTATAAGCCTATATATATAGAGCTATCAATTAAAGCTAACCCGACCCTAAAGGGCCTGCTCTTGAAGGGCCAGGGCTTAAACGGGTTGGTCCTAATAAGCCTAATTATATGTTAGGATTTTCTTTTATAAGATCCGACCCTAACCCTTAAGGCTTAAGGGCCTCAGCCCTATTTTTTTTCAAAAAAATTCAATTTAAAATTATAAAAAACATATTTATAATAATAAAAAAAGTCATTATACATACAATTAAGTTTAAGAAAATAAATTTAAATCAATTTACACCAAAACAATAAAAAAAAATTTAAACATTTAGGTCTAATATCAAACAGCAACATCAAAGTTAATACCAATAAAAATTAGACTTAGCTAATATTATTAACTAAATCTTAATAAATGAATGAGGGCTAGATGAATGCATTTAATATGTTCATTTCTTTGAATTATATATTTAATCTTTTATTTTTTTATATTAAAATTTGTTTAAAAAAATAATAAAAGAGCTTAAAAGGGCCGGCCCTTTTAAGCCCAAATTACCATTTTTTCTTTCAATATAGCAGCCCAACCCTAGTTATTTTTGGGCTTAAAAAAGCTGGCCCGACGTGCTCGACCCTAATTGATAGTTATATATATATATATATATATTAGGCATGCTCACTTTTGTAAACACAAAAGAAGTTAAATGAAATTATTCATTTTAAAATTTATAACTCTTATTAGCCTTGATGCTTTATGGTGGCATTTCATTTGTGAAAAACAGACGTGATCAAAAGCGTGATTAACTCTTGTAGTATCTTCAAAGGTTGAGGTTCTTAGAGGCAGGTGCTCTAAAGGATTTTATCATGGATTATTATCCTGTTGTTTATCTAATTTTTTTCTTTATTTTTGTCATAAATTTTGTCTCTTTCCTTTTATTCTTGTATTTTTGTTGTGTTTTAGGGTTCTGTCTTTAAATTAGCACGATTCTGCTTCCATGTCCCCTATCATAATTAGGTTATGTTTTTTAAATAACTTTTTTTTGCCATAATTTTAGAGAACTTTTTAAACTTATAGAATTTCTATAAAAATTTAATAAAATGTAAACACTATATTAACACAACTTTTATTTTTCTTTTTTGACCAAAAATATTAAATCAAATCTTTTATAAAAAAGTATTTTATTTTAAAAATAATCATGCATTAATAATTTTAATTTTTAGAGGTTGATATATATTATAGATCGAACTCTAAAAATTTAATTAAAATAAAATAAATTATAGGTACTTAATTTAAAATTAAAGAAAACTAGAATGATCTACATATATTTTTTCTTTTTATTTTATAATAAAGAATTATCTAAAGAAGCATTTCCCTCCAAATTTAAAATTACATACTTACCCTTCTAAAGTTCGTAACGTGCGATTCTCGAAGCCGCGCAAAAAACCCCTCACCGCTCTTGCTTTGGTCTTCTCTGCTTGCCTCTCATTCTCCACAATCCAGCCTGCTCTTTTGCTTGCTTCGTCCCCTCCTTTTGAATTTTTATCTGCTTTGTTCCCTCCTTTTATATTCTAAACTTATCGGTTTGCTCGCATTTTGAAAATCGGAGCCGATGGGGCGAGAAAGTCACAAAATGAAGGCATTAAGCCTACTAAGAAGCAGAATCTGTGACCCCAAATTTATATTCAAGCCTTTCCACGATTCTCCGGACAGCAACCACAGGTCTTGCTTCCCCCTTTTTTCTGTTTTCGTTTTCTAGCAGATATTTTATTGCCTTATTTAATTGACTAACGACTAAATTAATATGCTTAGAAATTTGCGCGTTATTGATTTGCAGTAAACTGAAATTCATGATATCAAGTTCCATTACTGAGGCATGCAATAATTCTATTCTGCTTCTTGGTCCCCGCGGCTCTGGGAAATCTGCGGTTTGTTTATAAGTCTTTTGGAGCAAGTTCTGATCAGGGGTTTCTTCATATTGCTTTGCGCTTACAAAGTTAACATCTTAAATATCGCTAGGTTTTGGAGCTCGTTCTTGGAGATTTATTGGTGGAGTATCCAGACATGATTTCAGTGGTAGGGTTGCCCTTGGGTTTCACGTTTTTGAGATATCTGTTGGAATTAAACCAAGCGTATTGTTCTTCACATTGTTCAAGATAGAATGGAGTTATGTTCGTAGTTTGATGACGATAATTGAATCAAACCTTTAATTTCCTTCCGTCAAATTAAAGTTCGCATATGGTGGCCAAAAATGAACTAATGAATAAAGTTCCCTACCTGAGTTATATACGATTTTTCACCAACAGTGGAATAGCACCATTAATATCATTGTGATATAGGGTGTGTTGGTATAATGAATTGGTTTGATAGTTCATCTTTTATAACATTTTTCAATAGCATAGTGAACTGCTCTTAAAATCACCTATTCAAATGCATGGTAATGGCGTATAATTTCATGCTAACTTAGGGTGACATAGCAAAATGCTAGGATAAGTTTAATTGTTGATTCTTTATTGTGGGGCGTAATAATGTTGACAACCATGTGCTGAATAAAAAGGGAATTAGTGGATTTGAAGTAAGTTTGTTCTCATTTTGAATCGCATTTTTTTTGGATTTTGTATTTGTTTGACAGATCAGGTTGAGTGGGCTTTTACATAGTGATGACAACTGTGCATTAAAGGTTAGAGCTTAGAACCTGGCTTTGGATTTGATGCAGTACTAGTTGGAAAATCTCTCTCTCTCTCTCTCTCTCTCTCTCTCAGGAGAGATGAACATTTATTTCTAATTGTTGAGTTTTCATTTTCTTTTTTATTGGTTTTCTTGCCATGGAAAACGGATTCTTTGTTGCTCTCTATTGCTCCATGTTGCTCCTGAGTTCCCCAAAAAAACAAAAAAAAAGCAAACACAAAATCAGATGGCCACTCTTATTGGAGGGCATAGATGGAGTTTGTTCTCTGCTTCTCTTGTAGCAACATAGAATCTGGACCCTGCATGATGAGAATGTTGATGGCATTCATGTTTTGTACTTTTCTTTGCTACCAAAAACCTCAAATCTTGCTATTTTTCTGTTCTTATCTCTGATCTAGTGAGTTCTTATCTATACTTGTAAATGCTCAAAGAAATTGGATGATGATGGACCAAGATAACTTTGGATAACTTATGGATTTGTAGGAGTAGTAATATCTGATTAGACATGTAATAGAATTGAAGATAAAATCCTTTCTATTTGATCCTACGAGGACTTGAATTTGCATACACACACACTCTCTTGAAAACTATTTACTTTGTCATGCACTCCTGAATATAAACAATTCATATATAAATTTGAAAAATTCAATATAATGATGCTTGTGTGTTACTTATTTCTTTAATTTTCCCACATTTTTTATAACCTAAGTTGAATTTGTTTTGACTTGTTGATTTTATTATCACACTGCCCCTTTTTCACTATAATATGTCCCATTTGTTGTTTTGTTGATGATTAATCAGGAAGTAGCTAGGCAGTTATGCATGAAGCATCAACTGAAATTCTCAAAAGCGGTAATAAGGCTAGCCTATACAAGATTTATATGCATTATAAACTATGGAATAGTGATTTCTTGATCTTGATGTAATCCTGTATAGGCGTCATTTGACGACAACTCCCAATTCATGGTAGCCATGCTAAAGTGAGTAGAAACTTTCTTGATCCAAAAAGGGTAAATTGTTTAGCTGTTTGAAACAACTGTTATCTTTGTTTGCCAGGGAGTGCGGATTAGCACATAAAACAATTGTATTTATTCTGGATGAGTTTGACCTGTTTGCCCAGGTAAGAATCCGCCTTTTTGTCTTCAACCATTATTGAAATCCTTCCTGTGTGAGCCGTGAATTTTATTTGGCTTAATTGTGTTCTGTGTGAAATGTTATCTACAATTCCATGTTTAATTTAATGTTTCTAATTATACATTGCCGTTATTCTCATTCTGATGTTGAACAGGGCAAACAGAGGTTGCTTTATAGCTTGCTAGATGCCATGCAATCAGTAACATCACAGGCTGTTGTAATTGGCATTAGTTGCCGGCTGGTTTGTTCATTGCTTTTGCTTCCTTTGTAAATTTCAAGTTGTTCTGAATATCATATTAGTATGTTGTATCCCAATTTCCTTACCTGGTTTGTCAAAGGGGAAAGAGCTCTCTATTTGATTGTTTTTGTTGTGATTTTTGAGTTGTTATTGGACTGAGAATTTTCTAGTTTAATTTGATTGGATATATTTTTTATTTGAATACAATCTATTATAACATGAATTGAGCATATCAATCTGATCCCCCTTACAGGATGCAGACCAGCTGTTGGAAAAAAGAGTACGATCTCGTTTTTCACATAGAAAGTTATTATTCCTTCCACCTTCTATGGAAGACTCAAAGAGGTATATTTCTTTTAATTTCTGTCACGCTGGCTGTTTTGGCTTGTATGATGACTATGAGAATAAATGGCTTGTTCTTTGACCTTTTGTGTGTAGAATTTTGGAGCACATACTGTCTTTACCGATGGATTCAAGCCTTCCACATGATTACGCTGTTGAATTTAATAGAAAGATTCAAGTATCCTTTTCACGTTGAATCTTTCAGCTTGATAGTTTGTTAATTCAGGTAGCATCTTAACATCCATGCCTAGGAAATTGAATGTGTTTGATGACATCATCTCAAAATGTTATGGTTTTCATGAAAAAAAGTTAACTTAATCCCAAAAGTTGAGAATTTTTTTTTTCTGCAGCATTCATATTTTGAAGTGTTTTTGAACGTATGTTTAATTGGTTTTGGTCTGAGAGAAAAGAAAGTAAAATAGCCTAAAAAATAAATTTGTCAAGAAATCATCTGTTCAAAAGATACTAAAGCTGTGGAATTAATCATTGCTCTTCAAGTAACCTGGATCGAGGTTCTCCTTTCTTCTTAATTGATTCTAGTTGTTGATTGGGATAAGGTTTATTTTTGTTGTTACTGCTGCATATAGGTCTTCATTTATAGTGGTGAATCTATGGAATTATTGAGCCTTTAGAATGATAATAATAGTGCCATCGAGAATAAACTGTTTATGCCACTAATCAACTTGGTGTTTGTGTGCCTTTTCTATTGTGCTTGTGAAGACTTAGTAATTGGTTTTGCATGTGTTTCCAGGTGCTTGTGCTCTTATTTTGTCAGTTTGGTTTCACCATTTTTGTTATGAGCTATCGATTTGATTGACAACAGCTAATTTACTTCTGGTATTTAATGTTGTTGATGTGCAGAAAAAATAGCCTTCTTTCAGGAAAAATAAAATAATAACAATACTCTTCCCAATCTCTAACGGAATCCTTGACATTATTTAGGATATATTAGAAGATAGAAGGTTCAAAGAAACCTTCAATAAATATTTGAATTTTGATTCCTCAGTTAAACAGTTACTGAGGTTTCTGTAAGTATTTCTTTACACTTGTCTAAATAACAATGATTTCAAAGCTATCTGTGAATGATAGACGGCCTGACAGACTTACTGAAGTTTGATGCTTTTCCAGATTTTGTGCTGTCTCTTGTATGGATTTACAGACTGGCTTTTTGACATGCGAGAACTTTGAAACTGCATTCTCAAGTATCCTGAGGCAACCCAAACTGGAATGTTTGAAAAGTATGGCAATTATTTTTACTAATTTGCGCAAGCACACATGAAAAGTAAATAATCAACCTTTCTAATCCTCCCCTTTTCTTTTTTGGAGTAATTGATTGCTTTTCATCACTCGACATCTTGGTCAAACAGATTGCTCCATATTAGAACTTTACATCCTGGTTTGCATGAAGAGGTTGGAGGTAAAAGAACAGACCTTGTGCAACTTCAATTCTATAATGAAAGGTCAAACCTTGATAACTAGTGTGTCATTAGTCTACTGTTAATATTACATTATTCACTTAATTTGTGTGTCATACTTTGCAGAGTATAAAATTATACACGATTCCTTCCAGACTTCTGACTATTATGCACGAAATGTCTGCTTAAGGGTGTGTGTTTCTAATAATTTATCTGAGACAATGCGTATATATATTTACAAATGAGTTCATGGTGATGTTTTCTTTTAATTTCATCTCTAAGCTTATTGGGTGGTATTTTGCTTTGTAATGCAGGCATTTGAACATCTTATAAACCGTGAACTGGTATGTTTCACAGACAATAGAGGACACAATTTATCTGTCGAATTCCGTCCTGTAAAGCTTTTAATCTCTCCCGCTGAACTACACCAAGGACTAAAAGCATATCATTCATGCCCTGTAAGTAGCTGACAAAATGAGCCTACCTATTTTTTATGCGCCTTATCTTCTAAACTATTTGGTAGCTTTCTGCTTTATTTTCTTCATCTTTTCTTTATATAAGAATGGCTTTTAGTGAGGGAAAAATGCTTTCAAATTATAGACATTTTATTATTCAACGGTTCTCTTAAAAAAGAAAAAAAAAGTTGGAGAGTGTTTTAACGTGATAACTAACTTCAATGAATTGCACTCAATGATCTTTCTTATTGTAAATACCATTGATTGCGAATCATAACATGCAATACATATGGTGATAGTGATGGGAGAATAACTTTGCTACATTATATTTTTTTTTTTGGCAGGCCATTCTTCATAAGTTAATGGATCGCGAAGGCTAAGACCCTCTGGGGAGATATTGTACGCACTAGGTTTGACCATCTCAGCGTGAAGAAGGTAAATGTCAGTTATGGTATTAGAATTTTTCAGCTGTAGCCGCATTTTCTGCTGAGGAGGGTCCTCTTTAGTTGAATTTTCTTTGCCAAAACTTTTTTGTAATCTGCAGCTGATATATGGCAAAAATTTGATTCATATATTCATATCTTTTAAGCTAGCAAATTCCAAAGTGGTCGAAGATACGTGTTTACCTTGCCGATTAGCATTTAGAAGAATTAACACACCTAGTTATGGATGAGTGCCTTCAAAATTAGCCAGGAAACAGCCTAATTTTTGTTGACAGGAAGGTTGATCTACAATTCATTTACAAAACGAATGTAAAGGATGCATTTAGAAAGAGTTTGTTTATATCCATGCAAGATTTGACAAAGTTTTACATTTCTTGTTAAGAACCTAACACAATCCTCCTCTTTTATCCGAGCTTGGGGTTAGCCATAAATATAGGTGGAGATAAAAAAATTTGGAAAAATTAATCTTGTAGCCTTTCAATTTTTAACTCATTTATAACTCAATTCCTTAATTTTTGATTCGTTTATAATTTGATCCTTATTTTTTAAATTTTTTTAAAAAAATTATCCTTGCTAAATAAGAAGGATAAAAAGAATGTTCATATCTTATTTTAAAATACCCCCTGTTCTTTGATGTGGGATCTAAATTAACATGAAAAGAAACAAAAAGAACTAATAAAAGTTGAGGTATTGAGTCATATTTGATTTAAAAGTTAAGAAATTGAGTTGCAAGTAAATTAAAAGTTGAAAAATTAAAAGATTATTTCTCTTATTTTTTCTTAAAAGTTGAAAAATTAAGAAATTTTTTCTAGGCACAAAATGAGAAGAAATGCATTGTATTTAAGATTTATTTCTCTTATTGCATTCATACGAAGGGCTAATAATAATAACAACAGAGATGACACTGGATTTAGACACGATTATTCTAGAAAATGTTTTAAGAATATAATAATATCTTAGCTAATTACAATTGGGTAAAATGATAATGAGTTTGATGCTTAGATTTTGAGTTCAACTTTTGTAAACAAGGGAAAAAAAATCATGTTTAGAGAACTTTCCCCTAATTGGGGCTGCATGAATTTGAATTAGTTGGTGTTAGTTGATAGTCAAATTTATGTTCTAATCTTTCCTTTTTATATTTTAACACAACCTTATCTTAATTTAAACCGTTAGTATTATTTTATTATTTATTCACATATAATTTACATACGGTCATTTAATTACAGTTCCCCTTTTATTGGTTACTTTTATTTTTATAACTTTTCCTGTTCAGTAAATGATTTCCGCAAGTTAGTAGAGCCTTTTTTTTAAAAAAAAAAAAGAATATCAATCAAGGCAAGAGTAAAATATATTATAATAGAATGAAATTTAAAAATGTTTTAAAATAAAAATGTATTTTTTGTGTCACATAATTACATATTATATTTTATATGAATTACAAGAACTTTTATGGGAAATTGGTGAAAATGACCATGTTGGAAGCAAAATTGGTCCCAAGGACCAAATTTTGTTGAAGGATCAAAGTTAATTTTTTATTCATTAAACCATTTCATGTTCTGATTGAAATGCCCTTGCTAGAAACTAAAAATTTTGAAAAAAAAATTACACTCTCTTCTTCCTTTCTTCGCTCGATTTGAACGGGAGAAGATGGTGAGGGTTGCTTCCTACAGACAATCAACAACGGTGTGAGGTGTGAGCGAGTTTTAGGCGATGAGCACAAAGAAAGACAAGTTCATCTCTTCGCACAATGCCCTAATCAAATGGCTTGTGATCAATGAGTCTTCAGCGATGAGTCTCAAACTCTTTCAAAGTAGTGGTGGCCTAAGCAACAATGACTAGATATGTATTGTGTTTGAAAGCTTCCATTTTGGTCGAGCGAGTATTGTTCTGTTTTCCTCTTCTTCTAAGTTGCTCCCCCTGTTCTTTATGTTGTCTAAGCTTATTCAAAAATTTGCAAATGAGATTGACCATGAACTTCCAATTGCCCAAACCTGGTAATCTCTAAGATTTTCATGTAAATTAATCCATGAAAAAGTTGGGTGTGTGAAAATTACATCTTATTTGTACTGAATTTCATGTAAAATGAATGCACCTTCCAATGCCCCTACCTACATTCCATGTTAGCCATTATGTGATACCATGTAAAATAATGTGTGATCATGCTAACATGCCTATAGGACAATCACATGCTTATGATCATGCTAACACACACAGAACACACATGATTGCATTGTGATTGAATTATCTTCAGTGTCAAGTAATACCTGGCCCTATCTTATACAATTATCTAGGACTTGTACTCTATACATTGGGCATTGGCAGCCATGGTTAAAGGAAGGGATGCATGTCATTCAAGGTTCAGGGGATTGCACATTTATGCACATGAGTTGAAAAATAAAGGCAAGGTGAAAGGTCTAAAAAATGTTGTAGATGAAGCAAGAAAGGACTGAAAAAATCTATCTGAAGAAGACAGGAAACAATTTAACAAAATGGCCAACGATGAAAGGCGTCATGAACCATGCATGTCTTCATCTAATGAAGCATTAAAAGAGAAATTGCTTACATATTACTCGCTTAAGCAAGTTATCAAAGTGGTTCAACATGTTAAGCAAAGTGAAAGTCTCATGGTGAGGGCCAACGCAATTGGTTTTGGAAAGCTCCTTGACATCAAGTGCACCTAAATAAACCATGCTCTATACAAAAGTTAGATGAGAGCAATTGACCTAGAAGTAAGGACGCTATCAATAAGGCAAATTGAGCGACAAGTTGATGCCAATTGCGTGCACACACTTATGGGCCTACCAAAAGGAGGGGAGGTGGTTGAAGAAGTTGGTGAGCTATATAATGAGTTGAAAGGGAAGTATGTTGGGTGCAAATTTTCAGACATTAAAAGCATAATCATTAAAGGTGAAGAAGATTCGTTTAAGGTATTGCTTATTTTGTACATATTGAGTACGCTTTTGTGTCCTCTTATAAGAGGAGAAGTGACTTCATGGTTGGTTAAGATCATCTCTTACAGGAAAACAGCTTTGACTTCCTACAATTGAAGTGGATTTGTTGTTAACGAGTTAAATGAGGGAAGTCGAGCAATATAAGAAGGCTGCAATTAATAGTAAGAAAAAATCATACATTGGCGGCTGCCTCTGTTTCTTAATGGTAAGTAGCATTATTTGATTGTTTTTACATGTTGATTAACTTGTGTATGTGATAATGTTTTCGCCTTGTGATTTTAGATTATATTTGTTTAAAATTTTTCCTTAGATGGTAGCAAGGTTGCCAAGTCAAGTAATGCTTTACTCTATTAGGACAATGGGAAGATAAAGCAAGCTATCATGAGGGAGAGGAAGAGTGTCTAAGGGATCGTATATTCAAGTTCTGCATTAAAAGTGGAACGCACAAGACCCACAATGCTTAGAATGATCAAGGCACCCACAAAATCTACCCCACAAGTGTCACCCATAGAACATGGGCAGCAAAAAGACAACCAAGCCAATGATCCTTCACACCCTACATTTAATTATCTGATATTTTAAGTTGAGTATTGTAGTTGATATGTCATTTTCATTTATATTCCATGGCCTTATTTGTGCCTTTTATGCAAAAAAATGTCTCATATATATAGCCGAATAATGGAATCACTCGATGATGCTATTGCCAAGAGGATGTTGCAACTACAATTGGAGTTAGGGAAGGGTGTTGGTCTAGCCATTGATAAATCAAATGAAGAAGATATTGTCCAGTTTATGCTGGAGGTTAAGCTACAAAAGATGAAATATAAATGTAAGGAGGTGTCAATGGGAGCTAGGGCAAGCAATGTGCTCGATAAAGATGACCTTAGTGAAGGGAGTGATATGCATGGGGTGAATGCGGAAAGCAAGGACCCAAGTGAAATTGAGGCTGGTGCTAAAGTGAGCCCCATTACTATTGACTCTAGGGAAACTCATGATGTTGTCGCACATAGATTACAGTTAGTAATAGTGGAGCCTCCTCACTTAGGTGTGCTAGAAGAGGAGGATGCTTTCCACAAACAAATTTATGGCGAGACCCCCATGACTGCCTTTTCAATTCCAAGAAGGTCCTTTAGGAGTATAAAGTCTTCATGTTTCTTGCTTTCACCCTTCTTCTCAAATGCACAGCCACCTTTAGAACAAGAGAGGTTATACTTCATTTACAATTGGAAGCCCAAATCTGGACATAAGGTGGAAATTGTTTGCCAAGGAGATGGGCTGTACCTGACCTAAAAAGAAATGTATTGTTTTTCCCCTAGATAATGGATAAGTTTAAATATGATGTACTTCGGTGAATCCATTATCTTTGTTCATGATATGTAAATCTGTCATTGTGTGATTGGTTGTGGGTGATGTTGGTTAATAGTAAGATGCTAAATTCTGAGCAGATTCATGATAGGCCTCTGAGGTGCCTCATTTTAGATCCTTCATTGACGGTGAGTGCTTACCATGTAACTTGCTTCTTAATTTTTTACAATTTATAGAATACTAGTAAGTAAACATATCATTGTATATGCTAGCAGGGAGGCATGCTATGGAATGTGAAGTAATAGAGGTTGAAAAACCACATAAGATTGATTGCCTCTAATTGATCCCGATATGATTTATCATCTCGTGAGATCATTTTTGTACCTGCGTGTAAAGATGATCATTGGTTCAGTTATCCTTTCATGAAGAAAGGCAAGACCTTATACCTTTTGAATTCAATGCTCCCTATCATCAATGGTTTAGTAGGACAACATTTGATCTAAGGAAGGATGGATCAAGGGAGACAAGTGGTATTGCACTTATGGCAACCTTCTCATATTACTTTACTTTTGACGTACACTTCACACTTTTAGCTCAATATAATTGTTATACTTGTTTCATTTTTACAAGCTTCACATTTTGCAAGAGTTATTCCATACTTATTGCTAGACAAATTTTTGCATATTCCTTTCATTGACTTTAAAATTGTGAGGGTTTCACAATAGAAGAACACGTTAAGTATTTTAGCGAATCACATGTTCACGTTCATGTCATTTGTATTGTTGAATTTTACAGATGATGACGTATTTCCTATTTTGAGCAGATATGATTTTGGTATGTTATTCATATGTTGGCTTCAAGGATAGGATAATAGCCCTATTTTAGAGTGCACTAACAGACTTGAATTACTAGCAGTATGTTGCATTACCCATTTATAATAATTTGACGGCTTGGAGCATTGACTTATATTACATATTCCTTACTTCATATATGGTTGAAATGGTTTGGTGGCTGTTAACCCATTAGTGGAACAACAAGCAAGACAAAGTCATGAAGGAATTGGAATGTGATAGAGATGTAAGAGGAAAGAAAGCTAGGAAAAGAATGTAGTTTTTATTGTACAGATGTTATTATAGATTATTTAATGTACAGATGTTATTATAGATTATTTGGTGTATAGATTTTATGTATGTACATTAGCATTCTCATGTTTGTGATGTCAAATGTGGATACAATTTTGTTTCCAATATGACTCTTTAAAAATTCTACCCTCATAGGGACTAATTCCATGTAATTTTAACTATCAATGACCCTAATTTTCATGTAAAACACTACAGATTACATGTAAAATAATATGAGAAAAAACTTACAAGCATGCATGAGGAAGAGTTTATATTGATTTACATGAAAACCACCGCATTTTACATGTAAATCACTATAGAGATAACATGCACGAGCATGCTTGGTAAGAAATCTACATGTAACCCCTATCTAATTACATGTAAATGAAATGCATAAAGAGCACCCCCTGACAGTGTCCCAAAATTATATGAAAACCACTGCTTCTTACATGTAAATCATTATAGGGATAAAATGCATGAGCATGCCTAGTGAGCAATTTACATGTAATCCCTAGCGGATAACATGTAAATGAAATAAACAAAGAGCACCCCCTAGTCCTAAAATTACATGAAACCTACCACATTTTACATGTAAATCACTATAAGGATAAAATGTGTAAGCATGCATGGTGAGCAATTTATATGTAATCCCTAGTGGATTACATGAAAATGAAATGCCTAAGAAGCACCCCTTGGTAGTGTCTCAAAATTACATGAAAACTACTGCATTTTGCATGTAAATCACTGTGGGGATAAAATGCGCGATCATGCCTAGTGAGCAATTTATATGTAATCCCTATCTAATTATATGTAAATGAAATGCGCAAAGAGTACCCCCTGATAGTGTCCTAAAATTATATGAAAACCACCGCATTTTACATGTAAATCATTATAGGGATAAAATGTTCGAGCATGCCTAGTAAGCAATTTGCATGTAATCCCTTAGGGATTACATGTAAATAAAACGCACAAAGAGTACCCCTTGACAATTTCCCATAATTACATAAAAATAGATAAGGATTACATGTAAATTAATGATACAGAGAGGACATGGTTGTGGATGCCCTAAAATTACATGAAAACAACTTCTGATTACATGTAAAACAATAAAGCCAGAACCCTTGTACCCATGCCAAAAGGATTGCACCATAAGCAAGATGGCTTGCACCTTTAGCCAGAACACTTACACCTAAGCCAAAATATTACATCCTAAGCCAAATGACTTATACCTTAAGCTAGAAGGCTTACATCTTAAGATAGAAGGCTTGCACTAAGAACATAATTACATAAAAATGCTTTAGGTTTACATGTAAATTAATGTTCCCATCACACTACATATAACACTTGTACCTAAAGCTAAAAGGCTTGCACCTAAACCAGATGACTTACACCTTAAACTAGAAGGCTTGCACCTTAAGGTAGAAGGCTTGCACTAAGAATTAATTACATGAAAATGTTTTAAGTTTACATATAAATCAATGTTCCAATCACACTACATATAACACTTACACCCAAAGCCAGAAGGCTTACACCCAAGCTAGATGACTTGCACCTTAAGGCAGAAGGCTTGCACACAAGCCAGAACCTTTTCACCCAAGCTAGAATCATTATACCCTAAGCTAGAAGGCTAGTACCCAAGCCATAAGGCTTACACCAAGAACATAATTGCATAAAAATGCTTTAAGTTTACATATAAATCAATGTTTCAGTCACACTATATATAACACTTACAGCCAAAGCCAAAAGGCTTGCACCTTTAGCTAGAACACTTACACTTAAGCTAGAAGGCTTGTACCCAAGCCAAAATCCTTGCATTCTAAGTTAAAAGGCTTGCACCCAAGCATAAAGCTTGCACTAAGAGTATAATTGCATGAAAAAGTTTTAGTTTTACATGCAAATCAACGTTCCAATCACACTACATATAACACCTGCACCCAAAGCCAAAAGGCTTGCACCCTTAGTCAGAATACTTGCACCTAAGCCAGAACCCTTGTACCCTAAGTCAGAAGGCTTGCACCCAAGCTATAAAGCCTGTACTAAGAGCATAATTACATGAAAATACTTTAGGTTTACATATAAATCAATATTCTAATCACACTACATATAACACTTGCACTCAAAGCCAGAAGGCTTGTACTTTTAGCCAGAACACTTACACTCAAGCTAGAACCCTTGCATTCTAAGCTAGAAGGTTTGTACCTAAAGCCAAAAAGCTTGCACTCCAACTAGAAGACTTGCACCAAGAGCATAGTTACATGTAAAAGCCTTAGGTTTACATGTAAATCTATGTTGCAATCACACAACACATAACACATGCACCCTAAGCTAAATGACTTGCACCCTTAGCCAAAACACTTGAACCTTAAGCAAGAAGACTTGCACCAAGAGCATAATTACATGAAAATGCTTTAGCCTTACATGTAAATTAATGTTCCAATCACACTACATATAACACTTGGACCCAAAGCCAGAAGGCTTGCACCCAAACTAGAACCTTTGTACCCTAAGCTAAAAGACTTGCATCTATGACAAAACCCTTGCACCCTAAGCCACATGGCTTGAACCTATGCACCCATGATTTAACCTAGCAGCTCACTATAAAATTTTCCCACCAAATCAATCATCAAGCACTAAGCACTCCACTAACAACATGACTCCCATTTGTCCTCTTTCTTTATAGTCATACCAAGTAAAAAGCTTTACTTTATCATGTTTAAATCCTTCAGATGCATCTATATTAGGTTTTTCTACCTCCCTCGTACTTGAAATTTCCATGTCATTTTCACCCGTGCTCATCGTATTAAAAAAGAAAGCAAGTATTAGTCTCTACAATTTACAATTTATTATTGTGAAAACCCTATTTCACTTAGACCTTGTTATAATCCCTTTACGATGGTGCTCATGATTATACAGAGTCGAACATTAGGAAGATTTGTGAAAAACACCAGGTTAGAAAGGTAGAAATGCAAGGCACATGTATTTAATTGATTATGTTTACATATTGTTAGACTAATTTGAACACAAGGGGATTGATGATAGCATTGGGAAAAATTGTGAAAAAATACCGGTTTAGAAAGGTAGGATTGAGATGCATAGGTATTCAATTGATGATGTTTGCATATTGTTATGCACTTTCATAATTCAAACAATTATCAAGGCTAATGACATGCTTTCACATTCAAAAGTTAAATCATACAAGCCAATTTGCACATTTCACATTCCACATTCAATTAAAAAACAACTACCCAAAGTAGGGTTTTTTTAATTATCTCAAACTTTTGAAATGTCAAAAGTTTACTCCCTCAATATTATAACTTCCAAGCTTGAATTCCCAAGCCACAATGGTGCCCAATTGCTCAATCTACAGTCAATCAATTCTTACTCATCAATATTATTAAATACACATTTTCAACTCTCATTTTCTACTTCTACAACACCCAACATCTTTAATTTTTACCTTTAGGCTGATTCATTAGATTCATTAGATTCATCAATGAACCATTAAACTCCTATTAATGATATTGCAACTCTTCCAACAACTATCATTAATACCAAATTTTGGATATTTATAAGATCCACTAACTAAAGGTATCAAAACTCATTATTTTTAGGGTTATATACTCAAATCTAATCCTATTAACTCCATTTGAGTCAATGAATTAGGATCCATAATCTTTATGGATCAAAAATTATCTTCCATTATCAAATCCTAATAAAAAACTTCATAAATGTGGAAGAGAAAGAGGGGGAAGGAATTTAGGGCACTTACCTCAAGTGATTTATAGCACCAAAGTACTCTCAACACTTTCTAAGTATGAACCCTAATAGAGCATAAATCATCCTCTTCATTTTCCTTTTCTCTTCTTTCTATTTTTTTGCTTGAGTTCACAATTTAAGTCTATAAAAAATGGGTTGTGCGTTATGACGTGTGGCACAGAAAGGCTCTTTTACTTCAGTAATCATTTGTGTGTCATGACAAATGTGCTGCGCGCCATGACATATGGCACAGAAACATTTTCTTCGTGTTTTCTCCTCTTTTCGATACCCAGGTGGCTCAACTTCACTTTAAACTCATAATTAGGGCTAAAAATACAACCAAATCCAATATTAGACCTCCCTGGCCATGTGCCACATCAAATCACTCAAATACTACAATTAAACTTAATTAATTTCTCAATAATTCAAGGGTTAAGATTTAGGATGTTGCATACTTTAAGCAAGAATCCTTGCACCCAAACCATAACCCTTGCACCCTAAGCCAAAATGCTTACATCCTCTAATTCTAGCATCCCAAATCAAAACTATATCATGAGGAGTAAGAAAAATATCATACCCATGTTAAACTAAATCCTACCCTATACAAAAAATAAATAAAGAAACACTCACAATAAGTTCTCTCTTTTTAAGTATTATACATTGTATAGCAAGTCATGTTAACATATTAAAGATGTGGAATCAATAATATAACATGGAGAATAACTAAATTGTTTTGAAAAAACAAGTAAATCTGAAGAGTAATAATAAACAACAATAATTTTAATGAAAGAACATTAATTACATTAGGTTTGGTTTATCTTTTTGTTAAGTACAATTAAAATGATAAATAAAGACTATACAGCACCTCATATCCAAAAATATACCATAGGGGCTTAAGAACAACATTATGCCCATAATAAACTAATTTTATCCTCTATAAAGAAAAAAAAACAAATAAGGGGGATGGTTATAAATACATTTCAAAGTACAATAACAATTCCATTCAATCTTCCAAGCAAACCTCTTGATCAACATTTTCTTGTAGCTCGCTCGAGTTAAGATATGTATAAGTTGAATTTGCAAGAGCTTTTTGACTTAAACTTATTTTTCTCATCTTCATAAGAAATCTTATGCTTCAATACGTCTAAAACATTATGCCTAAAATAGAAATTAGTAGCCATCATAAGTGGGTTGTTCATGCCATGCTACGTTCAAGTATAAGATATTTATCCAAAATGGAACAGGTTCAATAGTATCACCAATTCCTAAACTTATCACTTTTGCGTCGAGGTACTTCTGCAAGGGTATAGCCCTTCTTCTAGCAATCTACTCTTTGCAATAAAATGGTAAAATGAATGTTAGCATAAAGGATACTGTAAAGTAATGCAATGTCAAACACTGTAATAAAAAAAATTCAAAATTTGAGGAGGGGAAATAAATAAAAATTGCTCATTACATCATCTTAATTAGATTAAACAAAAGATAAAGATGTTGAATATTGCCTTTATTGCATTCCTTTATAGGTTTTTAAGACATGCAAATTTTCAAATTTAAACACCTCATTCTGAAGCATATATTATAAGAAAACATCTCATTTCTACTATTTTTAGCCCTATATCAATCAATTACAATAATTATTCAAATATAACATGTAAGGAGTAAGACAAGTAAAGGTATCATTTTGATTATCACTTGAATGACAATTGAAAATGAAATTAGATCATTATTAGTTGAGATTGAAAGAAAACATCAATCAATGCAAATGTTTACATGTGCTTTCTCTCTCTTTTAATTTTATGAAAACTAGGACTAGACCACTAAATAACTTCAACATTTGAACTACCAAGCAAAAACAAGAAAATTATGATATAGATATCAGTTCATATATAAGATTGGAAATCATTTACCAAAGAGAACATAAAATGGGCAAATGAATGCCAAAAACAATAGATAGTAAAAACTCTACCGATTGCACTATGATAATAGTTAACCAAATCTAAGGTGCTAGAGCAATAGAACAAGACTAGAACCAGAAAGTTTCAAATGGCATTACAAACCTCTGGAAAGAGATAAAGAGCTTGAAGTTTCACTAGATTATCATTGCAGGAAACTTTTGTCTTGTAAGCTTCAAAGGAGGATAAATTCTCAATTTTTTTAATTGTGGCACATTCTTTTTCATATGCAATGTCATGCAAACATAAATTAGTAAATGTTCACATATTGTAAACATTAGTTTGGAAGGTTGTCTAGAGTTTTTAAGTGCAGAAAATAAGTTATAGAATGGACAACTATATAAAATCATGTTTAAAATTCTAGGATCCATGGTTCAAAATTAATTGCATCGTTAGATGGAATTCATCAATTGATTGGTCATATTCAATGGGTCATTACTACAGCTTATTTAACAGAGTGGATATAATCATTCTCAAATCTTCTTCCAACAGTATTGAAATTTTCTCATTAACACCAAAGATAAATGTGTCAAAAGTATATCCTTTTTAGTTCACCAAAATGCACAAGTAGACCTAACATGAACTTCTTGGTTTCATAAACAGCTCTTCAAAGATTATAAAGTTTGCAATGACTCTTCCAATACATATTCTACTAATAGCAAAAGCCTATTTCAGTACAGAAACTAACTCCAAATAAGTAAAGTCACTATCATTGTAATTTGTACAATGTTGAAAAAGTAATTTAGAGATTATTGAACAACAAGGTTATCATTGAAAATCATTGAACTTTGAAACTTTCTCTTATTTGCTTATCCATCAGCAACAAATAATGGGCTCACAACTACTAGTATATAGAACAATTTAGAAACAATTACTTGGTAATTTATAAAGAAAACTTTACTCAATGAACTTGACTACTTTTAAAGTCAATGAGCAGGCTATCAAGTAAACGAGAGTTTAATGGAAAAATCTTCACACCACCGACCTCCACCCCAGTATTGCCTGACAATAATAATACAGAAAGCAAGAATAGGATCGAATTTGAGATGAAACGAATACCTTGGGTTGAAGTTTAAGGGAGATAAGAAAGTGGAGGGGGATGAAGAGATTGAGATCATCAAATTGTGGGAGACCATGGAAGACATCTTCAAGTGAGATAATGGTGATTAGCTATTTCGTCCAGAACTAGAAGTGAAGATGGGCGGAGTCACCTGTAGGTGAAGAAGGCCTTAAAAGCGGGTATAGCATGTTTGCAAAAGTTGTAAAGTTAAACACATATAAACATGAGAGCAATTATTAGGCAAAATTACTTCAGGTGAAGGTGAGTTTGAGAGCGATCAATAAGGATGGAAGTGAAATGGCAAAACAAGGAAGACAATGACTTGGAGAAGTAGGGTCGTCGGAAATCATCTTCGATTTACTAAAACATTTTCTCCCATAACAAAGGGCGTTTTGATCCATTCCCCTCATCCTTTTCTAAATAAAAAATTAATTTTGATCCTTTAACAGAATTCAGTCCTTGGGACCAATTTTACTTCTAACTTGATCCTTTTTACTAATTTTCTCAACTTTTATTATTTCTTGTAGTTAATTAAGTTTTTATCTAATAGATGAGACGAGTTGTTGGTTGGCAGTTTACTACTTTTTGTGGTCAAGCAAGCTGGATCGTGGAGCGAACTTCATCAAGGAATTTGATCATCTTTTCATGGAGATTAATAATTATGAAAACTAGCTTGCATTAGAATAACTTGAATATTAGAATTTTTAATCACCTAGCTATAGAATCTAGAGGTTTTTTGTTCATGAATCTGATTTAGTCTTGTTTTTATTGCATGAATTTGTCCTTAATTTCATATTTTAAAAAAATCAAGAATCAAATCCTGAATTTAAATATTAAAATTAAAATACTCGACGGGTTTTTCATTAATTTTTTTCTCACCCACATGCACGCTCATATTTTTTAGAAAAATATACTAAAAGTATTGTTTTTATCAAATCAAAATTGGTGTATTCTTTATTTCTGTAAATAAATCTTATTATTCATATATAGTTATTCTAATTTGATTTAAAAATACATTGAATATATTAAATAGAATGCGCAAATTACAATTTTTCAAACTTTAATTTAATTAATTAATTATATATATTTGATAACATATATAAACTTTTTTAACAACCACGCAACTTATATATAGGAACAAGGCGGTTCGGGTTCACGACGAAGCTCCGACACATGGTCTCGGGTTGAGAGTTGAGAACTACTGATTCATGATTCTGATACCTTCTCAAGCCGCCTCACCCCCTGAAGAACCGTTCTGGCGGCGGATTTCGATCCCACTGGAACCTTCGCCGACGGTGGCAGGTCATGGCGTTGCCTTCGAAGGCAACATCTTCTTCCATTTACATTGATGTTCGCAGTCTTCTTTGAGATCATTCAGCCGCCAGTTGTCCAATCTAAAAGCCCGAATGTGTGGTTTACTCAATGTCCCTCTGTTTCAGAGCTTCAAAGGCTTTTACTGCAACTGCTGCACCCATCACAGCTCTCAAAGTACGTCTTCTTTTTCCTTTCTGCTCCACTTTCTACAACTCTAGCTCCTCCAGTGTAGCTTCGATTCCTGAGGTCCAATACAGAGAACTTATCTTCGACATCGTTGAAGAGAAGCCTGGAGCTTTTTGTAACTGTAATTGGGTATCTGATCAGTTTCGAGCTGTGGTGGCTGAACCCGAGTTGTTCGTTCGGGTCCTTAACTCTATTCGAGATAGACCCAAAATCGCTTTACGCTTCTTTAGATGGGTGGAGAGCCAACCCGAGTATAAGGGATCTGCATTCGCACTTGTCGTTATTCTTGACATTCTTGCGCAGAATAATCAGATGCGATCGGCGTATCGGGTTATGGAAAGGGTGATTAGCGGGAATATGCACGGAATCTTGGACGTTTTGATTAACGGGTGTGTGCCTTCGGAGGTATCTGTCAAGCTTCTTGATCTGTTGCTGTGGATATATACAAAAAAGTCAATGTTCGAGAAGTGCCTATGTGTGTTTCATGAAATGATTCATAATAAGCTGTTGCCAGATGTGAAGAACTGTAATAGGATTCTCAGGACACTTAGAAATAAAAGTCTGGTCAATAAAGCAAGAGAAGTTTATAATTTAATGACTGAATCTGGTATTAAGCCAACAACTGTCACGTATAATACCATGCTGAGTTCATTTTGCAAGGAAGGGGAAGTCCAGCAAGCTTTGGACCTTTTATTAGAGATGCAAGAAAGAGGGTGTCTTCCCAATGATGTTACTTATAATATTTTGATTAATGGTTTGTCTAGCAAAGGGGAACTAGATCAAGCTAAGGAATTGATTGAGGAGATGCTGAAATCTGGACTTGAAGTTTCAGCTTATACGTATAACCCTTTGATCAGTGGGTACTGCAAGAAGGGACTGCTTAAACAAGCATCTATTGTTGGTGAGGAGATGTTAAGCAGAGGAGTTTCACCTACTGTAGTGACTTACAATACGTTCATGTATGGGTTTTGCAAGTGGGGAAGAATGATTGACGCAAGGCAGTATTTTTCTGTTATGCTGAATAAGAATCTGCTGCCGGATTTAGTTTCATACAACATTCTAATTTATGGTTACTGTAGGTTGGGGAACTTAAAAGAAGCTTTTGTCTTATTTGATGAGCTACGATGTAGGAATTTTGTACCCTCTGTTATCACTTATAATACCCTGATAGATGGTCTTTGCAGATTGGGGAACTTGGAGGTGGCCCAAAAGCTTAAAGAAGAAATGATCATTCAGGGGCCTAGTCCTGATGTTTATACATTCACAATTCTTGTAAGGGGATCATGCATGATAGGTGACTTGCAGATGGCTAAGAAACTTTTTGATGAGATGCTTCATAGAGGATTGCTGCCAGATTGCTTTGCCTACACGACTCGTATAGTAGGTGAACTGAAACTTGGTGATTTATCCAAGGCTTTTGGTATGCAAGAAGAAATGCTAGCTAAAGGTTTTCCTCCTGATTTGATCACGTATAATGTCCTCATAGATGGGCTCTGCAAATTGGGCAATTTGAAAGAAGCAAATAAACTTGTGAAGAAAATGGTCCATGATGGACTTGTTCCAGATCATGTAACATATACTAGCATCATCCATATCCACCTGGCTGTTGGCCATCTTAGGAGAGCTAGATTGTTGTTTTATGACATGTTGAGCAGAGGAATATTACCTTCAGTAGTTACTTACACAGTTTTGATTCATTCACATGCAATTAGGGGAAGGCTTGAGCTTGCTATTATGTACTTTATGGAAATGCAGGAGAATGGTGTTTATCCAAATGTGATCACTTACAATGCGTTGATAAACGGTCTTTGCAAAGTGAGAAGGATGGATCAAGCGTACAAGTTTTTCACAGAGATGCAAGTAAACGGTCTTTCTGCAAACAAGTATACCTACACTATTTTAATCAATGAGAACTGCAAGATGGGTTATTGGAAGGAGGCCTTAAGGTTGTATAAGGAAATGCTAGATAAGGAAATAGAGCCTGATTCTTGTACACACAGTGCACTTCTGAAATATCTAAACAAAGACTATAAATTTCATGCAATTCAATATCTTGAGAATTTGATTGGAGGTGGCAAATAAACTCTTGATGTGAAGATTTAATGGATCTGTATGGGATTCTTTCATGGCTTAGAGTGAAAGGCATGCCAGAATATGGACAGATTTTGCCTCATTAAGGTGTAAATTGCTGCAGACATAGAAATGTAAAATTTTCTGCTCATCCTGCCAAGTAAGAATTTCCTTATTTTCTTTCCTTTGACATAAGATATTTATATTGAAATCCATAATCCTGTGGCCTTGACACATTGGATAATTTGTTACAGGATGAAGCTGCTGATGGGTTTATTTATCAGTTAGAAGCGCTGACATCAACAATTTACAATTCAACCAGGTAACATTTGAGAAAGCATGTGGATTCAATCAGTTAAAACAGTTATATCAGAGTTAAGTTATGCAGCAAAAGCAAGAAGAGACTTATAGAAAGGCCATTTCCTTTGTCAATATATTTCAAATAAATTTTTGACACAATCATACGGTATTTTTTCATTCTTTTTGTGTAGTCTTTGTAGAGGGGAAGGGAAGTAGATGGGATGGCGTTCATTCAATGCATGACTTTGATGGTGATTACTTTTTTTATTCAAGTGGTATATATATTGTTTTCTAGAGTTACAACTTGTATGAAGGATGAACAATGTTATATAAAGAAAAAGATTAGACAATAAATATTTTAACACTTCTATTCTAGTTATTCAGCGAACGCCTCAACCTCTCTGGGGATTTAATAACCTCACCATACAGTTACTTTTCCGACTTTACTTTTACAGACATTGGGCTAAAGCTGGGGAATCCTAGTGTAATTATAAAGCACGGTTGACTATAATCTTCTGTCTGTGGTCTGCAGTTTACACTTCTCTTTCAACATACTTCAGTTCAATATGGATATTGAGTTAGGAAAATAATAGGTAATTAAACTGGAGGGCGTTGATCAGAGTATGAACAGGTAATCAAACATGACAAGTACAAAAATATTCTCCTCTATACATCCAGAGTTTCCATCATTACAATTACCATTGTGTTTGTGCACACATCAGATGAACTCTCTATTCTTCATCAACCCATTGCCAATTGGTTAAGACACAGATGTTGCAATTGTTATGATTTCATTTGAAAGAAAAAGAAATGAATGAGTGGAGTTTGCTCATTAGAGCACTCGATATTTTGCTATACTCCCTCTGGTTCAATTTGTAAGACTAGGAAACCTTTTAAAAGTAATTTTTGATCTAAAATGTAAGACACCTTGTAATAATTAAACAAATTTTTCTAATTTTACCTTTTTTTGATTAGCGTCAAGGTATTTAATATAGTTATATTATTATTTAAAGTCAAGGGTAAAAATAAAAGTACATATTATTTTTTTAAGTTATCAAGAAAAAAATTAACTTTTCTTAAAATGCGTGAGACGGTTAAAAATGTCTTACAATAAAGACCGGAGGGAGTAACTATCTAAGATCTGATGCTACCAAGTTATATTCAAACATTGTTGGGGCCAATTTGGGTAACTCTCCCAATGTGGATGTTTTCCATCTACAAGGTTCAAACCTTCAACTTCAAACTCTGGGTAATTTAATGATAAAAATCATAATTGTTTGGCTTCCTCTTCATTTTATGTTTAAGTGTGTGAGAGAGGGAAAACACTGGCATTGCACAAACTTTCCAGTGATTGGGAATATTCGCTGTATCAGAATGTTTTTATTTCAAGGATGTCCGTCTTTAGATGCTATATGGGACATAACTTTTGCAGCCTCTCTTTGGTGTTTGCTTCACATCATTTTCAAATTTCAAGGCAGTCACTTTATTAGATATACAAAGGATTGGGCAGCTTTGTTGCTGTTTTCCTTTTTATTGTAATTATAATGTCTTGTTTTGATTGTAGTAGTTTTTTTTAGGTATACATTTCAACTTCCTCTCATGTATTTTTCTTGCTTCTTATTATAACGTTTCTCATTTATCCAAAATAAAATGAAAAGACAAGATTCTTTAGCAACTACTTGGATTGAATAATTCTTTCTGTTATCTGTAATGTCTTTGCTCATTGTAGCATGTATTTTCACGAGCTGTTATGGCATGACATATGCTGCCCATATATTCTGTAGTTTACATATATATTGAATGCCTTTGATGAAGAAAAACTTTTTAAAGTTGCATAGCTGGCATACATGTAATGTCAGCTAATGGCATCATTATCTTTGGCTTATCTTCACATTGATATTGCTTGATTTTCTGTTTATCCTGGAGTTAGATTTATACTGTGGATAATCTGCTGCCTGATGAAGCCATGTATCGTTGGTGGATTTTTTTGGGTTATTTCAATCAGTAAGAAACGTCTGAGTGTATTGACTGTTGATATTAGATTTTACAGGCATTATCAATAAGGCTGAGCGGCAGCTACTATGAAGTGTACATTTTTGGTATTTTTATAATCCAACCTAACTGGACTTGTATTTTGTCATTCTGTTTGTGTTAAAATACCTTTTTTATTTAATGTCTGTGATTCTAGGGAGTAGGGACAAAGTTACCAAATAAAATAAGAATGATCCTGGTTATATCTCATGTATTTGGATATATAACTTGATTGTTTTTCTGTTGTCATATTATAAATTTGAATTAGTTTTTGGCCCCGTGCGATGCATGGGATAATTATTGATGTGGATTTAACATGGATAATTCACGTCATCTTTTGTGGGTATAATAACCGTATAGATTATTCGTGTTTCACTGTGTTTAAATGCATTTAGTTGCTCTTAATGTGTGTGTGTAAAAAGGGAAATAAAAAACTCTGAGTGGCTTCGGTTCTTTAATGTTTGTATTAAAGGTGAATAGCATAAGATAGGATGTGAGGTTTGTAAATAAAGTCCAATAACTAGAGTCCAGGCTCTTTTAAGTCTAACACATGTAGGATGCATGGGTTGAATTCTTTTTAAAATTGAATGTTGAATATAATGAATTATTTCTGGTACAATGCAAGGGATGTTGTTATAATGAAAGAAAATTTAATCTTTCCAAATTTCTGTGCAAAATTTCTCATAATGGAAAAAAGGAGATGAGTGAACTCAATTTTAGAAACGAAACAGTAATGTTTTAAAAGAGTATTACTAGAAATCACTCATGAAGAACAAATAAGAATAAAGAGAAATGAAATGCTAAAATAGTTTTTGGTTATGAAAGAATTTCGTTGGCAACAAAAAAAATAATAATAATTTCACCATTAACAATTCCAACTTAAAACCAATGTTGTGCATGTGCATGTGAATGTGTGTTTACCAAAATTAATTAATTAATTATATATAAGGCAGGCCCAACTAATTTGACATGTTCCAATAAAACGTTACCATACACTAAGCCCACTCTACTAAACTCACATTTCACATTGAGCCTATTCCATTTAAGATAAGGCTTGGAAAAACTACAAAATTTCAGGACAACCAAGTGTGACCCGCAGGTTAAATAATAAAATAAATAATAATAAAGTGGTGATGATATGTGGCTTCAGATAATCTTTCCATGTATTTTAGTCCTATCTATCTTGTAATGTACTTCAAATGCCAAAGGTGCATGTGATTGGCTGTTCTTATGCTTCTTTCTCTTTTCTATTTGCAGCTGAAACACTTTCCTTGGATCATATATTTGTGACACAAATTTGCTTGAAGTCAGTAAGTCCCTTTGGATTGCTCATTAATAGAGCCAAAAGTCTTTATGGAGAATTGTATATAAGTATTAGATGAGAAAATTAATTATTTACAAGTCTCGTTTACTTGTAAATACTAAAAGTTTAATATGTAGATATAGAAGTTTGACTTGCAAACGAATTGAGGAAATAATTAATTAATTACTTACAAGTCTCATTTAATTATCAATACTGAAATTTAACAAAATGCGTGCGCAGATAAAGCAGGCTAATCTCCAAGTTAAGTGGGCCTTCTTCCCTCCCCCCCCCCCCAAAAAAAAAAATTCTATCTCCACCTGTTCACCTTTTAGGCTTCAGTGACCCAAGTTCATGTTGTTTTTTTCGGATAAGGACTATTCCAAAAATATCTGAAAGAAAAGAAACTGAAATAAAATAAAGCAGCCAATGCCTTCTGGGCTAGACCGCCAGCCCGTACATGTACAAGCTGGGCTGGGTAAAGTCCACACTTTTTGGGCAGGCTAGCTCACCTAACCCACCACAATGGAAGCCCATTTGGAGCTGGCCCACAAAAGCCGAGCTCACTGGCTCATATTTTTAGCTCTAGCTATAAGAAGGTAGATATTTGTCACGTCGCTTTTGCGAGACTCCCTCTCAACCCAAAGAGGATTTTGCTGCAGCTAATAATTTATCAGTCGCAACCAAAGATGCTGCAGAACAGAACCTACAGATTTGACAATTTTTCCAACTTTAGAGTCCCATTTTTTAGGTGACGAATCTCTAATTTGCTTGCTTCTGAAACTTGGATTTTTGAGATCATAAGCGATTTCAGAGTCCACAACCAAGACCAAAAGTTCGTGATCCAAAAACCGTACTAATCACGTCACAATAACTCGATGGGACAAAGGCAAGTCTTCTCGTTCACACACACAAATCTACTCCCTCCAACGTTTGACCTGCCAAGCTTCACGGGCATAAAATGTACTTTTACATACAAAATAAATTGTAAGCAACTAACACCACCAAGCTACAATTAATGAGGTTGGATTTAGCCACAAAAAAAGGAAAAAGAAGTTAATCCCTCAAGATGCAATGAATCATGATTCGAATTTTTAATAAAAAAAAGTGTTCAATTCATATTTTAAATAAAATTGTCTTTTATAAAAAAAATACATGTGGGTAATTTAAAAAAAAAAAAAAAACACCAACAGCCCATTAGGCCATTAGCACCCATACAAGAAAATGTACATGCCTAATTAATATAATATAAAGTAAGTTCTCCAAATCTTTAAATGATATTTTTATATAATGTATTTTGTTCTCAGTTTTATTCATGAACACATAATCTTAGTTTTAATAGAGAATGAAAGTTGTAAATTCATAAAAAGTGCTCAAATAATGACATGTTACCTTTCAAATTTAATCATTAAAATTTATGTTCCCTACTAAAATTGGGAAAAGAAAATTGCAAATTTAAGATGATAAGATTATAAATTTAGGAGACAAAGTTGCAAATTCTTGAAAGTTTTCAAATAATGATGTGATTCTTTTTCAAATTTAATCATTAATATTTATATTTTCTGTATTAAAATTGAAAAAATGAGTTATAAATTTTGGATATAAAGTGGTAAAATCTCAAAATAATGACATATTACTCAAGGATCGAGAGACTTACTTTAACATTGAGGAATTAGCTAGGACTTAAGTTGAATAAAATAATTCCCTTATGACTTAGTTCTCATTCTCACAAAATTAATGCTTTAGACAAAACATATTGTTTTAAGAAATGTATTAGAGTTTCTTATAAATAGATACGGATGTAATATACCTTTAAACTTTGTACTTTTTTGTACACTAGCAAAAGGGAAAGAAAACTCCTAGTTATGGTATCTCAGAATCCAACACCTACACAAACCGTAGCATAAGTTCAATATAGAATCGTGAACTACTATGCTTCCGTTCAAATACTTGTTTCCTTGGTCATACCAAGCTAAACTTTGTCATAATATTACTATGTTTTTAATTTGAGGTGATCCAAAATTATATTTTAATGTATATGTATTTATAAACTTTTGCATGAGCAGTTGGATTCAGTCTAGTAAAAAGAGGTTAGTTCCTCTATGAACCAAGATTCTGATTTTCGTCGAAAGATGTGTTAACATTTAATATCTAACCTTATCTAAAACAAAATTATCTTTAATAAAAGAATGTCTATAAGTAATAAAAAAAACTTTTGAATGCTCTCCATTATTGTACGGAATAGATTATGAGATAGAAAGACAAGACAAAATATATTGTGTATGAAATTCACATCTCATAGCCAGTTACATGGTATTGGGCGTATTATTTTACTTCTTTCTTTATTTACATTTTCTCCATTTATTTTAGGGTTATTGAGCAATTTTATCTTTAAATTATACATTCAAAAATATTTAGGATCTTAAACTCATTTTTGATATAATATTTGCCTTCATCATTTAAAAATGATGCAATGCCCGCCCTACTATTAACAAAAATTAACTTTAACTGTTGGTTGATTAAAAAGTTATATTATATAAAAAGACTCAAAAATTACAAATAAGTATTATATAAGAAAATTTATAATTTTTTGTCCTATCAATTATAAGTATTATGCAAGACCCACAGTTGTACAATTAAACATGTATTATTAATCATAGTCACTTGTTAATTCTAAATACATTATTATTAATTATGTATTGTAATTTGTCAAAACACAAACGAATACTTGTTTATACAAAATCAGCACATATCTAATTACTTGTCAGAACACAAACATGTGTTTGTTCATGTATTCATAAAATTTTAGGGATAATTAAGTTTTTTCTCATAAAATCTTGTTTTGTTATAGTTACCTTGAGGTTCAATGAAATTTCATATTTTTAAGGTCCTTCTTTGATATAAAAATTTTCAAGGATCCTTAGATGATATTTTTTTGGAATAAATTTACCATTTCTTAAATTTACTATTTTAAGGACAAGCACATAACTTGTATCCTTTGAAAATTCTAATAAGGGGGAACCGTATTATCTAAGGTATTTTTATTTTACTTATACAATTTTGTAATATAATGGGCAAATTTAAGTGACGGTAGGTAAGTTGTTATACAGTATACCTATTATAACCCACTTTATAAAAAGATTTGTTGGTTCTTAATATAAGACACATCATGAGATATTAATTATATTTTTTTAATATTATCCTATTTAAATTTATTAACCATGAGAGGGAATATAATATAAATTTAAAAAATTTATTTAAATATGGGTAAAATTAAAAATTTATTCTATTTTTAGATAAAATCAATAATTTAACAATCTCTTCTTGGTTCTAATATTCACTACTATTTATACTTCTTAATTAGTATTCCTTTCATCCTAAATTATAAGATACTTTTAGACAAAATCTCACATATCAACAAATTTCATAAACCACACTTAACAACTCTATTTTTTTTTTTGAAACAAAAAGATAAACTTTCAAAAATTTCATTCATTTCATATATTAAAAAGAGAGAGAGAGATGTGAAAATTAAATAGGAAGAGAAAGCATAATATTAAAATAAGTATATTTAATGAAACATTGATCTTTTCAAAATATCTTATATTTTAAAATATTAAATTTCTTTTAAAAGCATATTATAATTTACAATGGAGAGAATAGCAGTGAATAACAATAAGTATAGGCATTAAAATATTCTTAAACAGGTGAATTCAATGGACCAACTAATTTATCAGTTCACTTAAGAGGGTTTGCTTGAAAAGGCGGCACAAGAACATGATTGATCATAATAGAGAGACTTATTTGAAACACGCTCGGAGGTCAATTTCAAGGAAATTAAATGTTCAACTGTCATCATATATGCATTTGGAGGCCAATAATTAGCATATGGCCTACACCATATCAATATGTCCAACCTTCACCAACCTTGGAAGAACAATAGAAAATAAACTAACATAATTCATTTGGGAATACTCATATGGTTCAATTTATAAAACAGAGAAAAAATATTTATTTTTTTATTTATATAACAGATTAATGATTATTGTGTTCATATTTATTACTTTATTAAATATTTAAAAAGTTATTAAATATTATAATATCTTATTTTTAAAATATATATATTAACAAGGGTAGCTAAAAAATTATTAATTTTTCTAAAGAATTAATAAAATTTAAAAAATTTTTAATTTTTAATGAAAAAAATTGAGATGACTTACATGTAAGACTGGGGGAGTATTTGTCATTTTAGGGAGGGGGAATTGTTTTATATTACATTTTTTTAGCAGAATTTTAAAGTAACATTTAATAGTATTTTTCCTGTTTTACTCTTAGAGTAAGCCAATAATAACTCCAATTCTATTTTTAAATCATTTTTAATGTTTTTCTAAAATAAAAAAAATAAAACACATTAACTCTCTCTAAAAATTTAATAAATTTTTAACTTTATCCATGTTAAATATATATATATATATATTTTAATTACATAATTTCTCTCACCAATGTTTAATGGAGAGGAAAAGGAAAATTTTGTGATAAAAAATCAATAACATATTTTATAAATATAATGAAGGAAATCATTCTCTCTCTATCTTATAAATAGGATTATACATAGTTTAAATTGAGGCATTATAGTATTGAAATAAATGAGGAGCAAATTTGGTAAAATATATCATATTTTTTTACATATTTATTGAATTTCTTAATTTGAGTGCAATAATCTTAAACAGAAAATATAATGAAATGGATAGAGTGCATGCAATTGAACAAACTCGTATACTCCCTCCAATCCTATATATAAGTAAGTTTTTTACAAAAAATTTATAACCCTAAATATAAGTCACTTCCCAAAAGTTAAACTATGTTTATAAGTCACCTTCCAAATATACTCTTCTTCTCAATTTCCAATGAGGAGATAAACCATGTTTATTTTTAAAATTTATAGTATTTATAAGAGATAAAAATGAAAATCAAAGCAATTTTTAGACAATTTTAATAATGTAACTAAATTTTTCATGGTTCGTATGAATTAGTTACTAGTGACTTATAGTATGAGACAAAGGAGTATCATTTTAAAATAATATACCATTATTTATGTTATTTTTTAAAAATTATTAAACAGAAATTGCAAAAATAACCTATTTAAAGTGTTACAGTATTTAATTATTTTTTTACCTGCTTCGACACATTTATTTTATCAGCTTTTGTGCAAACTTTATCAGTTATATGTGATTGTCAAATTGTATACTTTTTTGTGCTAGCTAACTTAGCTCTTATTCAGATTGATGAGCATGCCCTTGCACAAACATTAACTCAATGCTTGTCTGAGAAAACAATGAAGAAGAAGATGACAGCAACACAAGTGCTTGACCTAATTTCACTTCCTAATATGCTTGAACTTCTGGTTAGCATTGAAGGAAAAACTTTTTTACAAAATAATATTTCAGTAGATTCAGTCCAACAAATCTCTCATTTCAAACAAAAAATAAACATAGCAAGGACAAGAAAGCTCCGATGTTTCCCAGGGTAGCTCAAGCATGAAGGGGCTTTCTGTTAGAAACTTCCACTACCCACTTGATCCTAATCTTTGAATGCAAAAACATACCATTCTCTCTCTTCTTGCTCTCTGCCTTGAGCACACAAGGCTAATGCCATTAACTTATTAAGAAGAAAAACTTGAGCAGCGATGTACTTTTTAGTTTTAACCAACAAACATCCCTTTGTTTTATTCTTCCTATGTAAAAAATTCCGCCTTTTTGGTACCTGAAAAGGTGGAAAAATTTAAACCAACATGGAAGAAGACAAAATTAATGATGTCAGGCACGAGAGTTATCGGAGTTTCAAAAATACATACTTTCATCTTTGTATTTCACAATCCCGTTAAAGAGATCGATCAGTTCTAGAAAGTTAGCTTCTCAGCTCTGACAACTAAAACCAGCAACCTCAGTAAAAGACCAAAGCGCTCTTTGATATGTCAGCTACATTGCAAGGTTCATTACTACTCGTTTGTCCCACCTAGCCCCATTTATGTTACCTAGTCATTTACGCCCTGAAGTTCACCTATAAAAAAGTTTCATTCTTGTTCTCTCTTTCCAACTTCTCTCCTCCATAAGAATTTAAAAAAAAAAATTAATGGCTACTACTTTCTCAATTTCACCTTCTGCATACCTCGTGAGATGCTGTTCCTCCATGAGAGAAAACCATGACCAGCGTAAGCAGCTAAACAGCAGCATCAGGATTAATGGGACTTCTAAATCCCCAGTAAAGGTTGATTCACTCAGCCAAACAGCTGAAGCAGCAGTTATTTCTGTTGCTCAAAATGGGCTACGCCAGAACATTCCAACAAAGAAGCAGCTTGTTGATCCTCATCGTCAAGGGCTCATCGTCGAAGGTGGAGTTGGCTACAGACAGACAGTGGTCATCAGGTCCTATGAAGTTGGCCCTGACAAAACTGCGACACTTGAGAGCATCCTCAATCTTCTTCAGGTGTCTACATAGCACATGCAGTTCATTGATGCTCTGTATCAGGAAATTATAGATGCTTGTGTTGTTATTATAACGTAGTTGATGATGGTGTGCAGGAGACAGCATTAAACCATGTATGGATGTCTGGACTGCTGAGTGACGGATTTGGGGCAACCCACGGAATGATGAGGAACAATCTTATCTGGGTTGTCTCGAGAATGCAAGTTCTGGTTGATTACTACCCTGTCTGGTAAGTATAACCTATCCATGATGGTCGCCACAACAATGACAGAAATTCGAAGAAATTTCGAGTTTGTTTTTGTTGGCTAGTTTGGTCATCTTCAGAAATTTCTACCTCGCCTCAGACAAATGAACCTCCCTTTATAATGGCATTTTCCCAAGGATCCCTCTTATTGGCATTCTCTTCACAGTTTATCTGCGGAAAACTAAAAGCATTTATGCCTTTTAATGTAAACACATGACCATCCAAGACTAAACTAAACAAATAAACACACTTCCTCTTTATCATTATAGATTGTGAGTAACCATAATCTAAGCAGATTCCCAGAAGACAGAAAAGAAACTTCGTTTTCTTACTGGTATAAGACTGAATCATAACCATTGAATAAACTATGACAAATATGGCAGGGGGGAGGTAGTTGAAATTGACACATGGGTTGGAGCATCAGGTAAAAATGGAATGCGGCGGGACTGGCTGATAAGAAGTCAAGCCACAGGCCGTGTTTTCGCTCGAGCAACAAGGTTTGTCCTGCAAAATTTTCCCTGGTCATCTTGGGTATGTTCCTCTTTCCCCCCTTTTATATGACTTTACTCATTTAGACAATTCATCAAACAGTACGTGGGTGATGATGAACCGAACGACAAGGCGCCTCTCAAAGATCCCAGATGAGGTGAGGGATGAAGTTTCCCCTTGGTTCATAGAGAAGCAAGCAATAAATGAAGACACCCATGAAAAAATTCTCAAGTTGAACAAAGAGGCAAAGTATATGATCTCAGATCTCAAGGTATGGCCATTTTCTGCTTCGCCTTCAATTTCTTACCAAAGCACACACACGCTGACTGCAACGCCTCCGTTGATGCAGCCAAAGAGGAGTGATTTGGACATGAACCACCATGTCAACAATGTGAAGTACGTAAAATGGATGCTAGAGGTAAATTACAAGTAAATTTCAATCCATTCTTCAATGATAGGTCAATAACAATTCTTATGCTTAACTTCGAAAACTACATTTTCAGGCCATCCCAGACCAAATCCTAGAGAGCTACCAATTATCAGGAATCACACTTGAGTACAGAAGGGAATGTGGAAGCTCAGATACAGTTCAGTCACTGTGTGATCTCGAAGAAGATGAAATACTTCATGATGTGGAGAAACAAGATTACAATTCAAATCTGTTCAGCTTGGCGTCAGAGATTATCAAGGAAGGTGGATTACTGGGATGCCTCGAGCAGAGACCCATTAGGTTTACGCATCTTCTACAAGCCAAAGGACAGAAGCAAGATCAAGAAATTGTGAGAGGAAGAACAACATGGAAGAGGAAGCTCCCTTCAATGCCATTTTCCACCCAGTAATATATCATCTACGTAGAAATTGCCACGGATAAGCGACGACGGTGTATATTATTGTGTGAATCTCCCAAGAAATTCTTGGCAAAGAGGGGAAAATTCCTTGAAAAACCGGATGTGGCATTTTAACTCGAAGTTGAAATTGTGTATGACATCACTCTCTTGTAAGAGCTTTTATTATAAATATAATTATAAGCCAAATTTAAAACGCATTTTATCTCTATTTTTTCAAACGTGCGTCAAAAAATAATCTTCATAAGGGGGCCGAGCAACCTATGATCCAACAAGTGAACCGTAACATATGTTTCCTGTACAATAGATTGGTAATTCAACCGGGCCATGCTTAAAACAATTATATAAAAAAAAAACCTTATACAGCAAAATCAGTCCAACCCCTCAAGCTCATTAAAGCTAGCTTAATATCTGAATTATGAAATGTTATTTTATTTTTTTAATCAGTTTTAATTTTTATATTAAAAAAATTAAGATTTTCAATTTTTTAATTTTAATTTTTTTATTAATAATATTCAGGCTAAACTCATTCTTTGAGCTTATCCGCGGCCTAAATAAGTTATAAGTAAAAAGGAAAAAAAAAAAAATCTATGCTCCTTAACTCAATTCTAAAATTTTTTAAATTTATTTGAACTAGCTTGTTGACTTTATTATACAAGTTTTGTTTTCATACCAAGTGTTGGGTCTTAGACTTTGTGCAATACACAAGTCCACCTATAAAATTCATAGCAAACTATACTACTAAGTTGTGATCCATAGCAAACTATAATAATCTTAACTAATAATAATAATAGCTAATTTCTCAAGCTCTATATAATACATAGCGAAGCCATATAATCTTTTATAAAATACTTCCTTGATCTACTAGTTGGATTGGCCCGTTTCTATTTTGCAGCTCCAGAAAGAGCCTAATGATTGAAGTACAGACATTACATGAACTTCTAAACTACATCAATCCAATACAGCACAAGTAGAAAACAAGTCCAATGTTCTTCTGTCATCAATAAGCAGAGAAATCAATGAATTGACATTGCAGGTAACAAATTGACCAAATTCACTTATTCAAAGATTTCGATGCCTCTCAAATCAGAAGTACTTTTTTCTACCAGCCGAAATTCCAATATCTGTAGCTCAGAACCTGTGAGGCACTATCCTAGGAAAATTATCATTTACAATTACAATGTAGATATAGCATTTACATCGAAATCAAACACAGATGAATATGAATGACCATCAAAATCAGGAAGGAATCAAAGAATTAATGCACTACACTTTGTTTGACAGTAAAGTTATCGCCGCTTCTTTGCTAGATTCCGATGCAGTTGCCATGACCAAACAAGCAAGAATGTAACAAGAGCCACTCCAACTGATGACCAGAAGATTGCCAACCATAAATTCATTGAATTATGATACAAACCTAATGAAACACCAAGAATGGGTTATCAGCGAATCTTTGGCATAAAATTAACACACTGATGAATATTTTTTTTCAGAGTCAATGATAGCAGGAATGAACATATATGAAAAGACCTACCATGTCCAAACTTGATGCAAATCAGAAGTTCTACAATGCAAATAGCAAGAGATAGCCAACAAAATGCTCCAACCTTCTTCACTGGCTTCCTAGAAAGTTCACAATGGCATGTGTAGATGAATAGCCAGAAGCACAAGAAAAATGTAAGCGCGTGAATGTGCCACTTTCCCACATGCAATACATAAGCAAGAATTATTTTTAAGATTAAAGGGCATTTTTGTCCCTCAATATTCCCTCATAAATATCTGATATTCTAAACTTTCATGTGGTGTAATTTTTCCTTCAACATTTGAAAATAGTGCATTGAGCACATTGCCATTAAAAAATTAACTGATTGTCAGTTAACTTAATCATTCAATATTTTTTTGTCTTTTTCTTTTGTGAGGTAGGGAGTAGGGACAAGAGATGAAGAATGTACCTATCTTGAAGGTAGGTGTTGTACTCACGAATTGTTGGAATTGCTATTAACCACCATAAAATCAACCTATAAATTATAACAGGGTTCCGCGGAGGTATCCAGAGGCAAAACTTGAGAAAGAATGTGTTGAGTTCCACTGTCAAAAAGACAATACAAAGACTAAGCACTTGAACAAAACGCCATGGACCAAGCAATGGATGCCACTCATCCTTGTCCCACCGTGCCGGTGTGAATTGTCCTAATGTTCGCTTCACCTGATAATAACATCAGGAGACAAACTGTTAGAGAAAGTTGAGGAATAAGAAAGTCAGATTTGGACAACAATCCAATAGAGACAGACAGAAATCCTGTAGGATAAGGATGGATTGATCTTCAAATCATGCAAAGAATAATGAGTTATAAAGAAAAACATCCATAATAGCAAAAACATACTTTTCCCATTATATTAGGTTGGCGGCTTAGTCCGACCCACTTGTATGTTTTCCCATCAAAGTATCTAACAGTATGCATTCCTGCCCATATACCTGCAAAGTCAACCAGGTATAACATGTTGTCAACAGCTCTAACACATTATAATTCTGGAATACATAAAATTGCAAAATATTGCTAAAAAAGAAATACTCCATATTCTTGATGACAGGAAGTCTCACTAGATAGTATAAATAACCAATATATGATCTCATGGCATCATATTATTCAGAAACTTGAAACAGCAATTCTAGGTTCTTTGGCAATTTTGCTGGGAATAGGACCAAATGAACCAGAACTTAATAGCTCTAATTCAAAATAGAGCCAGAAAACACAATTTCCAGACAACCTTAGAGCTCAACAGCCTTAAAACATTAAATGGAAAACATATATCCAAGAGTTAAAGTCCTAAAGCATTCTATAAATAAAAGGCTTGCCCTTTCCAAAATGAATTTTCAGTCATCCACAAAAAATTATGTTCAGATCAATGAATGAGTTCAATGTAATCATTATCATTTGCATATTAATAAAACATAATCTCATGCTTCAACTTTTATGTCACATGCTATATTCACCTCACGAACAAGCCAAAGAAAGATGAATGCACAATTCTTACCGAACCAATTGCAGATCAAGATGTCAAGAATAATGCTGTCCCACCAGCACTCATTGAAGTTCGGTAACATATGGCGGAAGGTAAACTGGAAATGCCAACGCGAAATATGTTTACAACATAGAAAAATTTTAAAAGCTAGCATTCTTTAAGGGCTTGAGTGTACAACCATGGAAAGGAGAGTGTTAATGAATAAGGATCAAGGGCTAACCTCCATCAACTCAAATCCAATTGACAACGCCCACAAAAGGGGTTGATTCCGTATCAATATAGCCTTTCCCCACCATCCAATAATATGAGCTAGAACAAACTCATCAAAAAGTGTCTCCTTTAGAAAGAAAAAAATATGTGAATATATATCAGCTGCATGTGGAACTAAATAATATAAACATAACAAGACATTTGAATTTAGAAGAATAAGAAAAATAAATATAAAAATAAACTAAAGTTTTTCAAAGAAGATATCATACATAAACATTCTTAAACCTGCTTGTGGGGTTTTCAGGTATGTAGATGCGACAATCAGCACCATATGATCTTTCTGGAAGCTCTGCATAAAGTAATGTAAAATTATAATGATTCAAACTGACAAAACCTTCAAGTCTCAAAAGCAACTCAGCTCAAATAAATAACTCCTGTTTAATTCAATGCTAAAGTAAAATAAAACTTCTGTTTGTGTTTGTGTGAAAGAGAGATATGTAGCATTACCAACACCAAGATCAGGATGAAGAAACTTCATAAACTGTCTAGCATCATCACGTTTCTGCAGAAACACAAATTTGAGGCTACAAATAAGCATATATCCAATTTAGTTGAAGGTAAAAAAAGCAACAAATGATGTCTGCTTTCATGTTTATCACGCACAAATTATAGTAGACACAGACAGAAAGAGTGGAAGGGAGCAAAATATGAAAATCAAGAAAGTGTGAAAATCTAATTCAAATGCATACCCCATCGTATTGAACTTATCAAAATCAGAAAATAGGAAATAAAATTGAAACAAAAAAAATCAACCTGGAAAAGCAAAAATGTAAGTGCAACAAGGTAAACAACAGCCATGCCATGGACCAAGCGCCAAATTGCAGGATGTGGTCTGATCAGAACCCTGAATACAGAAAGAAAAATAATGAGTGTCAGACAATGATGATCGTCTCAACAACTAGTTTACGACAAAAGTTAAGCCATCTAATAACCTAACACCTAAAAACCATCCCATCAAAAACGCAGATTTCATTATGCCACATGACCAAGGGCTATCACATATACTTAAGCCATGATTAGAATGACATGTAGAGTAATTTTATCGTTGAGCCACATGATCTTAGTTGCAAAGATCGAGTTAATACAAAGAAAGATTGAAAGAAACTAGTTAAACATGATCTTCTTCTGATGTCAACAATGAAAGGGTATTTTCTCATATCTAACAAGGAAGTCCACAAAACAAGCTCCACATTAAGGGAGAACCTCATTTGGGATTTAGAACTAAATGTAACAAAATATAAGGCAACTATACATAAAAATAGGTGTATGAAATCAAGAAGTATAGTAGATTTATAAACTCGTCAAAGCAATTAATGCAATTACTCACGTGGAGGGAGCTTGCAGCAGGCAATAAGCAAGAAAAACTGAAATCATTGCCCATACACCCCTAAAAAACAATAGCAAGCGTAGTTAAAACGTTGTACAAGAACTCTAGAAAAAAATTGTAAGCCAAAAATAAAGCAACAAGAAACCTAAAGATATTAAAAAGAACAAACCGTTTAACAGAAGTTACAAGATCACCAGATGCATCTCTTTCTGGATTAAGTGCTCCACTTGCCCAACTGGCAAATGCATCCAAAATAAAAAATTTGCTCAAACTCAATAATAATGTAGGACACATTCCTGAGCAGGTAATATTGCACCAACATTATATGGAAATAATTTATCTGGCAGCACACTCACATAAGAAAACAGGCACCAATAAGTAACAATGTAATTGTGCGAGGCTTGTATGCCCAGGCAGTCCATGGATCAAATTCATCTTCAAAATCTGACAGATGAGAGCCACCATTTTCTTTAACAAGATAGTCATTTCTCTTTACTCTTTGATGACCCCTGGTCTCCATAATTTAGTGTTGAAGAGAAGCTACTTTCTCACTAGTTTTAAATCTGCAAAAGTAAGATCATTTACTGATCTTGTGATGCTGTGACAAATGGCATCAGTAATCTATGCTCCTTAATAAACACTCCTGCAAAGCACACAGGGCAACAAATGACATGAAACATATAATCTCCTCCCAAGTGAGTCAAGGAACCATCCCATTTAACTATGAAAGACCAGTGTAGGTGCACATTATCAAGAGTTTTACCAATTTCTCGTGCAGAATAGAATCTCAGTTACATTTCATGTGCAACCACTAACAAGAGAAAAATATTCAGTGAAGAACCAAAGAAGCATGTATAAAACTCCAAATAAGCCAACAAATATGGTTCCATGATAGCAAGCAATATAAATGTATAATGTAGTTACTGCCAACATAAAGTACAGCAGTTGTAATTAAAAATGATACTGAGTTTCCGTAGAATATTTTGTAAAAATATTCCTATACAGTTTCCCATTTTGTACCCTTTTTTTGAAGTGGACCCAAAACATCATTTTTGAACAAAAGGGATTACATATTTTTCCTTTAATGCAAAAGAAATGATCTCAACGATCCGCCTATATGAACAAGAGGCCTACAACTTCTGTAAACTTAACCATCTTAGGGTCCCCCATTAAAAACAAAATAACCATCTTAGGGTTCCCCATTAAAAACAAAACTTGCCAGTTACAGAAAGCTGAACAAATTTCTGCACTTCAAACCTCAAATTGCAATCCAATGGGAGTGCCTGAGAAAACAACTTAATAAGAAACGTTATAGATTTGACCCACAGTACATCACAAATTCTACCGCATGCCGAAGGACTCTACAATATTATGGAACTTCAGCTTTAATGTCTGAGCAACAGCAGAACAGTACAATCCTGCATTTTAATACAGAACAGCCACATGCATATCACAGAATAGCAAGCTCAGATATTGACCCCTTCTCGAAACTAAACATCTCAACGAGCACTTGACAAAAGGTTAACTGCAACAAGAACTCCAAACATCCAAAGTTTGAACCGTTCACAATGCATTTAATGTAAACAGATATTAAATTTGACGATCATAGCATCATGATGGATCTAAATCTCGCATCCGCAGCCACTAAGTCAGGAAACCCATTAAAACAATACATAATTCAACTCTATACAGTTGCATGTAAGAAAAAAACAGATTGAAGCTTGAACCTAAATGAAAAATCAATTTTACATTGTTATTGAAAAGGAAGGGTGGGATGAACTCTTAAAAATTTTAAAGAAATACAGAATAAAGCATTGGGACGACCCGAAAATGGCAAGAAGGAAAAATGACGTCCACTGAATGTGAGCAGATTCGAAAACTGGAACCAGAAAAAAAGTAGAGAACTTTGCATAGCCACGAGAAAGTAGAGATAGAGCGCATTACAGAGCTACTGATATCACCCAAAAAGGAATTTATTTTCACTCAAAATAAAAGGGGGAATAAAACACACAGAAAAAGTGGGTTAGAAAGTCAGGTTATACTTTTTGCTGTTACGGGGTCGGCAACTTACGTAAAGAGAATGTGGGAAGCGGCAGAAATGAAGACCCATGGCCGCACGATTGGAGAAACAAGAAGATCGCAGCCGTCGGATGCCAGTAAAGGGAAGGGAGGTTTGTAGTAAGATATAGAGAGAGAAGGGGGCGAGTTTAATATATCGAATGAGGATATCGAAATCAGGCGAGAAAAAGAAAAGTGTCTGTGTTTCTGCTGCTAAAGAGCGATAAAAATTGCATATGTTTTTTCGCAGGGAATGAAAGGAGATGAGAGTTTTCAAGTTTCAGCTTCGACGCCTCTCTATCTATCTATCTGTGAGTCTCGGGTCTATGTAGGGGTGCTTCTTCGCGTTCTCTACGTGTTCTGGTCTCGCTCGCAGCACAAAGCGGAGTCTGCAACAGCGGCTAAAAGGGCCAACGGGGGATGACGAGAGAGCGTACGACGGTCAAAGAGAGACTTCAAGATGGTTTTGGTTTTGGACACGCACCAGGGTGAGAAGGAAGGAAAATATATATATACACTATATATAAGGAGGAAAATATATATTAATCTTATTAATAAATAAATAGTTTTATTTTATTTTTAGAATAAAATTTAAAGATGAACTACGTAAGTAAAGGTTTAATATAACTAAGTATATAATTTTTATAATTTAGATTATATTATTATATTGTTAAAACATTGACTCGACTTAGTAATTACTATAGAGTAATAAAAATATGTACAAATTTAAATATTTATGCTTTAATTTTTTTCAATTTAGCTTTGTATTTTTATTTTATTAATTAGAACAATCGTTTCACACGTTATGCGAAATTTTAAGTATTATTTATCATATCGTTTATCATTATGAAAATATAACTTATTATAGATATAGATTGTGTATTTATTATTTAAATACATATAATATTTGAAAATTTTATTGAATATATTAGTTATCGAGGTATTAAAATTAAAATTGAAGAAAATGAGTTTTTCCATAACTTCCGAGATATTACATATCTTGCTACTATTTATGAGTAATTGATTGATAGTGTTCACGTATTTTAAAAAAAAAAATCCAATTACTGTTTATTTACTACAATTGTACCATGATAAGAAAATTATCAGCCGGCAAAAAATAGGTTACTTAAATTATAAAACACTTACAAAATCATGTATGTTAATAAAATTTATTAAATACATTTTATAATTTTATTTTTAAAATAAAAATACAAATTTTTAAAAATATCATTTATTTAACACTCTATTTATAAAAAATATTAAAAAATATATAAAAAGGGTAATATTAAAAAATAAAATTATTGAAACTTTATTTTTATCAAAATATATTATATTTTGAGATGCAAAGTTACTCACAAAAGTATTTTATAATTTAAAATAAATAGAGTAAAAAATAATATCTATAATAATTTTTTCCTTAATTAATCTTTCAAGTGGAAAAAAAATTTTAAAAATGATAATTAAAGACCCTATAAAAATATTAATAACAACTATAGATATTAAATTATTAAAATTTTAATAACAGACTATAGTCCTTAATTGTAATTAAAAAAGTGAATAGTTGGAAAATTGACCAAATACACTTAAAATTATTTATAATGTCAATTGAAAATTTACAAAAAGTCAATTCTAAATTTTAATTTTTTATTGTCAATATACAAATAAATTATTTGTAAAATTAAGTAAATATGTTAAAAATTATTAATAAGGTTAGTTGAAAAATTATAAGAGTCAATTGTAAAACATAAAATAATCACTTATAATTTTTTTGTCAATATAAATAAATTGCATGAAAAATTTACTAAATATATTTAGAATTTAAATTTAACATTATTTGTAAGGTTAATTAAAAATTTATAAAAGAGAATTATAAATCTTAAATCAATCACCTGTAATTTTTTATTATGACTCATAAAATTAATAAAAATAGTTGAAAATCTTTATAACATTAATTGAAAGTTAATTAAAATCTGTTGTGAATTTCAAATAAATAAATAAATAATAATTTATTATGAATAAAAATCATAGTCTGTTATTAAAAATTTAATAATTTATAATTTATAATTATCATTAACGTCCTTGCAGATTCTAGTTGTCATTTTTCCAAGATCGTTCTATGAACGAGCCTGCCATGACGCGCTTAATGAAAGAAGAAAAGAACAAAGAGCGATTAATGTTATACCCAAAGTACCCCTATCTTGCAGCGTATAGTCTTCATATTTGATTCCCACTCATTATGTTGGGGGGGCCTGAAATGTCCACAATACCCTCACTTTGTTGTAAAATTCCTGATTCCTCCTTTGGTTTTTTGTTTCGCGAAAAATCCTTTCCTTTTTTTTTTGTTAGCTCGAAAAAAAAAAAACCATAAGAAAAACTACATTAAAATTTTATAAAAAAATAATTATTGTAAGGTTTATTAATAATTAAACTATATTGACAACAACTATCAATATAATTTAGTTTATTTATTAATAAATTTACAGTAATTAATTTTTTTATGGGATTTGGTTATAATTCTCCCAAATTCTTATTGAAAGACACTAATTTGACAAAAGTGACATTAAAAATTATCAAATTAAACTTTTGGAGGATTTAACCTGATGATAAATGCATACATGTGCAGATGGCGGCAAGAGCATGTGTTCTTTTGAAACCTCTAGGCCTTGTTTGATATGTGATATTAATTTTTAAGGGATTTGGAATGGGACTAGGATTAGGATTGGTATGGGATTGGGAGTGAAAATAAATTTTAAAATTATATTTAGTATGAGGTATGATTAAAAAAACAAACAACTGAGATTTATCCAAAAAATAGCTAAAAGATAATATTGTCCTTATCATTTTCTTCATCATCCTCTCCTCTCGTGTTGTTACTTGAATGTAACCTAGATTCATCATCATCATTATTCTAGCTAAAAGTATGAATGCTTTTGATGAACTAGATTCTTCTTCTTCATCATTCTTCTTGCTAAAACTAGGAATCATTTTGATGAACCCAAATTCCATCACTACTTGAACTTACATTTTCCATACTCATCCTCCTCAACCACTACCTTTGCCACTGTCAAGCTCGCAAGATCTAGACCAAGGGGGTAAGGGTCTCTGTCGAGCAAATCTAGACCAAGGAGGGAGAGGGGTTGCAATCGAGCTCACCAGATCTGAACTTGCATAACCAAATTTGAACAAATATAGGGACATCAACATAAATGAGCTCACCAAATCTAATCTTTCAGGGACGTCGGGAACGAGCAAGGACATGGTAGGAGAGTAGACGTTGTTCATACTTTACTCAAACAAGGGGTGAGAGACGTCGATCCATCAGAGAGTGAAGACAACATGAGGATGACTAAATAGAGAAGAGGGTAATTTAGTCTAATATTATCTTGTCCTGGGACTGATTTCCCAATACTAAGCAGTGGTGATAGTAGGTAATCCCATGTAGATGGGATTAGGATTGGGATTAAATCTTCTATTACCTCATACCAAATATGAAAAGTTGGTACTAACCAGTCCTACTCCCACTCCTACTTCATCAATCCAGCATACCAAACAAGGCCCTAAGGTTTCCCTCTCCATCTTTAGGAGGGTCACCCCATTAAAGGGAGTTTTTCCTACTTATGGCAATAGCGAGCTTTGAGGTTCTTCTCCTCGACAACAACCATAGTGTGGTGCGTGCACGTTAGGTGTGTGGGTGGTTAGTGTGGAATCATGATCTAGGTTTGGCAGCCATAACATTAGTAAGGGTGGAGGTTTTACATTCCAAATCAATGACTATATTCCTACAACTAGTTCAATGGAGAAGATGGATGATCGAGTATCTAAAGGGGCGACAATTAAAGCAAAAATGGTGGTAGATCTTGCTTTTGATTTTGTAATCGTGGTAATGCAAATGGGATTTTGATTGCCGATCATGCCTATTGGCTTTTGGTTTGATAATCATGTTTGCTTGGGTGATGCTGAAGATTTACATTGGGTGTCCCCTAGCTCAGAATTAGGAATGGAAATCAGATTTCCATTATCTCTGGTGTGTTTAGAGATTTTTGAGTCTGGGATAGTGGATATGATAAAATTTCCCAAGTTCGTGCTAGACCAATTGTGGAAATAGTTTATCCAAGTGATGAATAATTTGAGATTGAGGGTAATCTTTTTTATTTAGTTGCTTGATTATGAGAGTTCATTGATTTTATCCTATAGTTTTTCTTTATGGATTACTTCTTCCACACCTATTTGTTTAGTGATTTCTAAGGATCATCACTGGCTTAATCTTTTTAATTTGATGGATTTTTCTTGGCTAACACGAGTCACCTTATATGCTCTTTTGAATCTGGTGGAAATGGAAAGGCTCTTTGTTTTTGATGATCTGCAGTTTGATTCTAAATATGAAGTTTTGACTGTAAGGTCTATGAATTGCCTTTTAATTGAGATGAAATTCTTGTGGCTCTGCCTCTACTTTGGTATTGTGTTTTTTGTTTGATTATTTTGCTAACAAAGTTAAAAATGACTTGAGGTGGGTTCCTCCTGGATATAGGTAGTTCTCTTTCAAGTTTGCTACTAAGCTTGAGTTTACTCTGATTAGAAATGAGGGTGTTTGTGGGTGGAATCACGAAGAATGGTGGAATGGCTTTTGCCCCTATTACAAAATACGAAAATTCAAGATATTACTAAAGCCTTACTTGCATTTACTCTTTGGCAGATCTGGAAAGCTAGGTGTACTTTTGTCTTTGAAAAGAAATTTGTTGATTCGATGGTTATTATACATATAGCTAATGTTTGTTTGGAGATATTTTGTGTAGCTAATAACTGGGGTGCCATAGTCATGTAAGCTATTTGTGTGGCTAGTAGAGCTTAGGAAGCAACTAATGTTATTCTTACTTTTGGGGTTTCAATTCAGATTTATCTATGTTTGATTTTTTTTTCTTTTGCATTTTGTGTTGGTGCTTTTGACCCTTATCTAATTATAACTAATTTTGGTTTCATTGTGCGTGAGGTTTTGGGATGGTGTATAAAAGTATCCTTCAAGTCTGTGCAAGCTATCTCTCCTCTCTACAATGAAGATGAGGCATTGCTTTTGTGTTTTTTTAGTGTCTTTCCTCTGGTGTGACAAATGTGTTGGTTCTATCATATTGCCTCCCATTGGTTGAAGCTGTGCATTGTGTTTTTCTTTGCCCAAATTGGAAATGCTTGACCATTGTGGGTAACTTTTTGAATTATGGGCAAACACTAAACTCTTTTAGCTTTAAGTGGATCCTGTAAAATCTTAACCGTGCTGCTGACTAGTTTTCTCATGTAACAAGGAAGGAGATGTGTTCTTTGGATGGGCTTTCAAAGCCCCCACCTCTATTAGTTGTTGTCCTAGATCAGGACTTGCTAGAATTTCGAAATTTTACCTTTGTTGTCACCTATTTTTTCCTTTTGCTTTGGCTTTTGTTTTGTTGCTTTGTGCTCTCTGTTTGTTTCGTTACTATTGGTTTTTAGTACTATGATTAATTGTTCTTAGCTAAAAAAAAACTGATGATACTTCTTAAAATATAATCCTTGTAATTTTAATTTAATTATAACTCAATTTTTAAATTTTGATTCGTTATAACTCAAATCTTGAAGTTTTGACTCCATTGTAACTCATTTCCTAAATTTTGACTTTTACAATTCAATTCTTATATTTTTAATCATTAAAATATTGGTCCCTACATCTCAAAAAATAAAATTATAAAGATTAAAATTATACTAAAATTTATTAGTAATTTTTAAAATTAGTAAACCTTTCTAATCTTCATACATACTATAAATATTAAAATTTTAAAATATTTTTAATCTTTATAATTTTATTATTTAAAGTATAGAGATTAATATTTAAATGGTTAAGGCCATAGGGACTAAGTGGAAACAAGCAAAATTCAAGGACTTAATTACAACCAAGTTAAAATTATAAAGATTGAGTTATAATGAATCAAAATTTAAGAATTAAATTATAATTGAGTCACAACTACAAGAATCAAATGATTAATTTTTCTTAAAATTTAATTATAACATGTCTTTCTTGATATTATTAGTATATCTTGAACTTATGAGTCGAAAATACTGATAATAAATTTTATATTTCAAAAATAATTTTTGAGACATATTACTTCATTCTCAATAAATTTAGGTTATCATCTCTCCTTGCGATCAATTCAAGAAAATGTACTCCTTTTATTAAAAAATATAAGATATTTTTAATTTAAGTTCACTTCTTAATAAATTAGTTAAATGTTCTTAAACTAACACCACTTTTTTATATTTACTTTTATTCAATAAAATGTTTCACTTAAAAATAAACATAAAATAATTTATTTATTAAGGTTATTTAAAAAAAACACATTATTTACACTTCACAAAAAAAAATGCATTATTTACATCTTGAAATACTAAAAGTGCTTTATATTTTTTAACATCCAACCCTTAAAAAAATACTTAATTTTTTTAACATATGAAGTGCAACAAATTATCACACTGTGATGTGTGGTTACAATTAATTAATTATTTTTAATAAATGTGACCGAAATTGTGGTGTATAATTAATTTTTTTAAATTATATTTGTTAAACAAATCTAAAAACAATGACTCATAAAATTGAGTGTTATTTTCTACTATATGTTTTTATAATGCTAAGATACACGTATAAGATATTCCCCTAGCCCTTAGTATTATAAACTCTTTCTTAAAAGGTTTTTATGGTCTTTGCAAAATGATCCTTTCAAAATTATGTAAGGTATTATTATTCTTTTCTGAACACCCTTATTTACGGTATAGGGCTCATTTTTTAGGATAAAGAAAAACTCATTTTTATATAGTTTAGAGATTAATAAATACAAAAGGTAGAATAAAAATTTTTTTATATATAATAAGTTGTTTATATTTTAAATTAATAATAATTGAGATGAAATGTTTATATTTTGAAATGAATGAAATATTAAATAAAAGTAACAGATTGGAATATTGGATTACGTGTCAACACATTCAGATTATTCAGACGTAACATAATGAATGCATATCAAATAAGTATAGCTAATAAATGATCATTTAATTCAATCATCGTAGTGGTATTAAGAAAGTACCAGTAATTGGAATTGTTTAATTTGAAATAGCTGTTCGTTTTGCTTTTTCATCTAACTTTGTCGTTAGGGCTTTATGGATTTGATTAATTTTTGAAAAAGCCGCGTTATATAGTTTTAATGTTGTTTCATGCTTTTAAAGATGCTAAAAATCGAACCTGTCATTAAATTAAATTAAATTAATTAAAGTGTTGATTCAAAAATTAACAAATAATAGTAAAACAATTATCAAAATTGATTATAAATAAAATATTTTATTAAACCAATCAAAAGTTTAACAGTTTAATGGTTCAATTAGGTTGGTTAACTTGAATTTCCACGCTATACTTTTGATGCTTCACAAAATAAGGGAGAAATAAGTTATAATTAATTAATGATTTATTACTTTTAAAAATTACTTTAATATCTCAAGTATTTCTTAAATAAAATGCATTATATTTTATAAAATATGTAGCATCTTTAAATTAAGAAGATCAATGAAAATAATCTTTGCCTCTTTGAAAATCTAAATAAAATATTATACAATTTAGAAAAATTTAATATAATAAAAGCATGCTCTAACATTTAATATTAACCATGATTGGGTTTTGAAAAGACTAATATTCATGTGAAATTAAATTTTCTCATTTGAACTTAACACTTTCTTGGCATAGAATGCCAAAGAATTATAAATAATAACCACAATTTTCATTTAATGTTTATTTTATTCATATTAATAAAATAGAAATGGATAAACGCCAAGGTCAAGTTATCTCTTAGACCAAATTCGTCTTGTGCACAGAAAATGTATGTTTTAACTCGTTATTAATATAAGATATTTATGCTTTATATTTTTTAATTAAATACAAGTTCATGATAAAATCGTGAAAATGAAAATAAAAAAATTAGGACAAATCAGGTAATACATTCTAGTGGGGCAAAAGAAGCCATCTAATCCTTCAAATCCTACGTATGAGTCACCTTTTATAAAGAATTAATGGTGATTTTTATATGTCACTTCATAAAATAATAAATTATTAGTTATTTTCTTTTAATTTTACCCTTTCATAATTTTTAAAGATTACATATTCAATAAAAATAAATTGAAAAATCTCTTTCATTTTCATGCAGCAGTAATTTAACTTAGGATGTGTTTGGATATCCTTTCATAATCAATTATAGCTCATGAAACTCCATTTTGAAAAAATAATAATAATAATAATCTAAACACCTCTTCTCCTCTTCTTCTCTTGCATAAACTCCGTTTAGGTTTTGAATTTCATTGTGAGAGAAGCTATTTAAATTCTATCTGTGAATTAATTATTTTGAAATTCCATTTGATAATCAATTTTATTCAACTAAAATTCAAACACTTCGTTGTATATAGAATTAGTGTGAGTATATTATTACTCTCTCTATTTCAAATTATAAAATAATTTAAGATCGACTTTATCTTTTAAAACAAAATTATAAATTTTTTTAAAAAAAATACATCTTCACATTTAATTATTAACATTATGTTACAACATCATTTCAATTCTCTTTTTGTTTGAAAGATAATTTTTAAAATTATCATTAATAAAATTTTATTTTTTTCAAATTATTTTTTATTTTTAGACAATGAAATTCTTCAAAAATTATTTTATTATTTGGGTTAGAGGAAATAATATTTTTCACTTCATGCCCAATGACGCTGACTTGGAAGAGAACCTAACCTCCGAAAAGGAAATTAACTAACGGAACATTGGTGGTGGTAGGGTGAATAGCAATGATTAAAAAATTAAACTGGACAATTGGACCAATATAATTTTTAATTTAGTTAGCATGTAAAAATTATTTGAGGGTTAAGTCAAGTTGAGCTGGTTTGGATTAGCAGTTAGATTGAAAATCGAGATCAAGTATGAAACCGAATTTAATTTTTAAAAATCAGACTGTTCAAAAAAATTCATTTTTATTAATTTTTTTAGAAAATGATTAATTTTTTTAATCATTTAATGTTATGTTATATCATGAAATTTGTTAAGTCATGATAAATTTTAAATATTTGATTTTATTTTTAAATTAAGTAACAATTTTATATTTATTTTTTATATTTAGATTATTATATTTATATTTTTTAAATTTAATTATTATGTCATCGATTTGATTATTGGTTCAATTCAGTTGAACCATATGAATCATAAATTGTTGACCCTTTCAGTTTAATATCCAATTTGGTTCTAAAAATATTGGTGAATGGCTATGACAGGAATGATAAATAATGAAATTTGCGTGTGAATTAAGAAAGGTGATAAACAAATTCATGTTTGAATTTGAAGGCTTTTCTTTTATCTACCAAACACCGAACAAAGAGGCTTTGGAATCGCTTGCTTGCGCTGTTTGGATTTTGCATGTGCCGCTGCTTTCGCGTAGTTCTGGCAACACCCAACATGGAACGCCACTCAATATCACTGTCGTTTAATTCGAGCCAAGAAACTCGTTCCACAAAGCATTTTATTTTAACGTGACCCTTTCTAGTCCCAAAATCATTCAAATTACACCGTCTGATACACGCAATTTACCACTAACTTTTCTTTTACAAACAAAAATTGGCAATTTGGTCCCAGAATTTTAATTTAATAGCAGTTAGATTCTTGAAAAATGTTGGTGAATTTAATTAGTAAATACTAAATCTGAAAAAACATTAGGTACAAGTCCTAGAGCTAATAGTTCCAGCAAGCTCAAAGAAAATATAGAGCCGGATTTAGCAAAGTAACACATTTAAACGTTGTGTCTATTTGGGCCGATTAAAATAGACTTGAAAAAATTTCAGGTCATAAGCAACTAGGTTTGGGTTTATATTAATTATATTCAATATTAATTTTTTTAAGTTTTAATTCATTTTATACTAAAAAATTATATATCTGAGTACGTTATTTTAGATATTTTCTCAAAAAAAACTAAAGATATTAGTATTGTTATATTTTTAGTATTTTAATCTATAAAATAAATTAAAATAATATTTAAAATGTATTATTTTAATATTTATTTTAAACCTATAGACTCACAAAAAAATTTTAAAAAAATTGAGTGCTCTACTTTTGTTAAGTATTCTAAAAAAGATATTTTATATTTTATAACAATAACAATAATTTATTTTAAATAAAAAATTGAATTTTAAAAAAATTAAAAATGACAATTCAAATATTCGATTCATCCAGAATAAGTTCAAAGCCAAGAGTGTTAGGCCTAAGCTTGATTATATAAATTTTTTAATGAGTTTGAGTTTACCTGAATAAGTTGATCTCACCTGAATTATCAACTCTAACAAATACTACACAACATATTTAAATATTGCAAGATTTATTAATAATTTAATAAAAGAAAATGACAACTATTTTAATTATTATTTTTGGCTAATTAATTAAGTTGTCAATATATCTTGCGATATTCAAATGTATTGGTTGAAACCTTAAAATAATTGTCCCTTAATTCATTCATTTGCAAATCATGAATTATTGACAATTAACGCCATGATTTATAGCGACTTGTATTTGCAACAGTCATAATTGCTAAAATATTTACAATTTACTTCCAGATCTCCATTTGCTTGCCTTCATAGAAAAACTACATTCACCAAGAAGAAAGCAAAATGCCAAGATCGATGTAATACAATGTATAAATTATTTTTTTAATTTTATCTAAGATTATTAAACTTACAAGTTTAAATAAACTCTCGACAATAATATAAATTCAAAATGAAGACTTGTATCATAAATTTATAAGAGTTTATTTCTGTTAATAAACAGTCTTTAAAAGCATATGATTAAACAACTAAAATATAAAATATGATCACAGCCATCTTCCTTCATAAATTATTATATTCAACATGAAAATTTTAAAATAGGGCAACTCATTTTTGGTTTTTTATTTTATTTTTTATTAATATTAGTTTTTGTTTTTTTAATTTTATTTTTCATTGAATCGAATCTTACTGCTTTTATGAATTAAGTTCTACACAGTATAAACCTATTTTACTTAATGAGTTTATGAATAAATTGACATAATATAATTTTATAAGATAAAAATGTAAAAATGATAAATTCAGAGAGTTAACTTGCGAGCTTAACTGAGTTTTATTTCACCCAAGTTTATGAGCGAGTTAACACAATTTTATAAATTGGAAACATGAAAACAATAAACTTGTAGAATTAACTTGAAAGTTATACAACAAAGGTTTTATCCTTCATTTAATGTCACACTATTTTAAATTTTAATTACCTCTATTTAATCCCCTCTTCTTATTAGGTTTCTTATATTCCCTCCATCCCAAATTATAAGACACTTTTAAAAAATATTCAATATTTTAAAATATAAGACACTTTGACAAAAATAAAATTTTATTAATGATATTTTTTTTAATATTACTTTTTTCATATATTCTCTCTCTTCAATATTCTTTCATCAATATAGTATTAAATGAAAGATATCTTTAAAAGTTTATATTTTTATCTTGATAAAGTAAGGTAATAAAGTATATTCAATGAGCTTTATTGATATAACTTAAACCATTTGGTTACACACCTTCTAGCCTTATATATTTATAATTTATCTTTTAATTTTTAAATGTGAAACTTTTTTTATGTTTTAATATCCTCTCAACTATCTTCTTCTTCTTTTCATCTTTCATTCTTTTGTTTTTTTACTATGTTTTTCTTTCTTTTTGTTTTTGTTTTTTTGGTCTTTGATTAAATGACTCATAATATCATATTTCATTTTTGTTCCTTTATTTTTCTCTCTTTTAGTTTTTGTCTTTTTTGTCTCTGATTGAATGATTCATAATATCATATTAAATTTCTTACATTAGGTAAACTTGAGTATAGTATATTTCATCAAAATAACTTAAATCATTTAGTTATATACTTTATAAGTTTATATATTTATAATTTATTTTTTAATATTTAAATGTGATACTTCTTTTATATTCTGATATATCTAACAATATCACTATTGGTTGGCCCAAAAAAAAACAAGAGTATTATTGGAAACAAGTAATAATTACATTTTAAAATTTGAAAACATAACATATATTTAGGGCCAAAATAGAAATGTAAGTCATGACAAATTTATCGGGGGCTTACGGTTATTAAATTGAAAATGTGGGATATTACTGTCATTTTACTTTTCCTTATTTTTCACCCACGTCTCTTCGATGCCGTGTGACGTTTCCACAATCTGTATTGGACATTGTAATCCTCATTGTTCATATTCTGACAGCTCTACATGCTATATATAGAGTATATTATCTTGTAGTTGGCTATTAAAAAAAGGGCATCTTATGTAGAACTGTTGACGTCATCCACGTTGTTTTTTTTTTCTTATTTAAGTTCATCATCCATTATTTTATTATTTTTTGTTAGTTGAAAGTCTCATGCACTTTTGGCCAAAAAAAAAAAATTATGCATTTATTAATATTTCAACAAAATTTGGATTACTTTTAATACCGAAACAAAGTTTGAATAATTTAAAATTTTATTATATACTGTTGTAATCTTCTGGGGATCTATGTATAATTTTATTCTAATTTTACACACACACATATACTATTTGAAGACCTTTTTATATATTTAAAAATTAATTTTCCTAACAAAAAATACTTTATTATAATAAGTTTTGAATTTGAGTATGTGGTGGATAAAAAAATACTTTTAGGAATACCTTTCAAAATTATTTTCCCGCATTTACCCCTATATTAATTAATGTGTATGAAAAATATAACCTGATTAAACATCATAATATAAGGGTTAATGGCAAAAAGAGAAACAAGTCATTTTTTTTTTCATGCAAGCAAGAAAATAGTAACTATTTGTATTGACATGTGAAATATAATTAGAACATAATGCAATATAAATAGCATTAAAGATATATTCTGTGTGATCCTTATTATAAATCACATTTTATAACATTTTATGATCTTTATTAAAAGGCATTTAGTGGGATACTAGTTACATTTTTTTTATATTATTCATATTTAAACTTGTAGCTGTAAGAGAAAATATAATATAAATTTAAAAAATTTAATTTAACTATGGGTAAAATTAAAAGTTTGTTTTCTTAACAAAATTAATGATTTAATCATCTCTTTTTAGTTCTAATAAACTGGTTAGAAGTGCCTTATTACTTAAGGGAGTATAACTCATATTTTTGGCAAAGTCATTTTTTTTTTACTTTTTACATATGCATCTCAAAATTAATTTTTTTATAACTAAATTTTTAAGGTGATGAAAAAATAAATGAAAATATTCACATACATATCAAGAACTCTTCTATCTTAACATATAAAATACTTTTAGATATAATTACACATGAGAATAATATTTATTAAATATACTTTACAATCTTATTTTTTAAAATATAAATATAAATTTTTAAAAATATTTTTTATTTAATACTTTATTTGTAAAAAAATAGTATTAAAGAAAGTGAAAATATAATAAGGATAAAATTAATAAATTTTTATTTTTATTAAAATGTCTCATATTTTAATACGTTAAATTTCTTATTGAAATGTGTTACTCTCTCCATTAAAAAATATAAGATATTTTTAATCGAATCTCACTTCTAATAAAAAAATTATCTACTTTTTAACCTCTATTAAATATCCCATAATAAATATAAAGTAATTATTAATAAAGATACTTTTAAAAAAAAAAGACAATAATTACATCTTAAAAGATTAAAAAATATTTTATATTTTTAAACATTAACTCTTTAAAAAATATCTTATATTCTTAAATTAAAAGAATATAATTTAAGATAAAAAAAGTATTATTTAAATATGTTTTATTATCAATTCATCATTCCTCAAATGGATAATTCCAGTTTCTTTCCAGTTAAAGGTGAGTAGAAAGACGAGAGATTAATGTGAAGGAGGAGGAAAGTTTTACAGAATTGCACACATGGTCGTGGTGGCTTTCAAATTTGGGTTGCTTACTCAATGTCCTTTTTCACTTTTGCCGTCAAAGTTGTACGCTTTCACACAACACAAGGACCTTCATTCGTGCTGTCCAACACTTGACTGCTCAAAGAAAATAGGCTTTTTAGGCTGTTTATTAGCTAGGCCTTAGCAGACAAACTTGACCATCATTAGGGGATGCCTATTCCTCCATTTAAGGATACCGTTTGTTGGATTTCCACCAATATTCTCCTTTAAATTTCTATTTTTAGTTAAAAGATACTCATCGATATTGTAAAACACAAAGAAGATTAATTTTAATTATATTTATGAGATATTTTATTATTTTTTATATTTATTCTTATATTTTATCCTCACTAAATACTAATAAAATTAATTAAAAATAATTTATTTAATGATATGGGTACAAACTTATTAAATTTTAAGATAGAATTAATTAAGTTTAAATTTTTTTTATTTTGATTAAATATATTGTAAATGATTTATAAATAAAATTAGAAGGGTGCTCATTTAGTTTTATTTATAGAATAGAGAGATTACTTATTTTAGTCCTATTTATATTGTACCTTAATAATCATTGGATCCACATGTACCCTTTTGCCTTTATTAAATGTTAGAAAAGTTATTAAATATTAGACTATTTTATTTTTAAAGTGTGTATTAATAGGGATAAAGTTAAAAATTTATCATATTTTTAAATAAAGTCAACAAGGTTGAAGACTTTTCTTAATTTCAATAAAAATACTATAAGTAACTTGTAATCAGACTGAAAAAAAGTGTTGTGAGTCAACAGGATTTGAAGAATTGATGAAAATCTTACTATACTCCCTTGGCTCATGTATGCTTCCTTGTCAATAGGAGTATAAGTTATTTCTTTTAAAAAAATTAATATTTGTTTTATAAGTTAGTTTGCCTAAAATGATGTGCTACCATTTCTTTTATTCTAATTTTATCTTTTTGATATTTTTTTATGAATAAAGTAAAATGTTGCATATGAGAGTGGGTGTGCTTTTAAAAATGACTCGTATTTTATAAAAATAAATTTATAATTTTTTCTTTTTTAGATAATATTGAGATTTAACTATATTTTCTTAGTTTGGCCATAAATTAATAAAAAATAAATTATAAATAAAATTAAAAAAATTAATACTACCTCCAATCATTTTCACTAAGAGCAAATAAGTGAATCCTTGAGAGATAAAAAAATAAAGTTAAAATTAATTAAATGTAATAAATGTGTTACAACTGCAACCTTTTTTTTTTTTTCAAACATTCTCGTTAGTAGTGGAGTTGACTAGGTTGGTCATAAATATCATTCCTTTTTTGGTACAAAATATCATTCTTGTTTTTTTGGTACAAAATATCATTCTCCTCTGTTAATGAAGGTAAACAGGGAAAATTCCAACGAATGCTCCAGACAAAATATTACTGTCTCTTATTATAAATGAGACCAAGAGAAGCCTCCCAAAAATTCTTTTACATTAAAAAAAAAAAGGATTGGAGAGGGTTTTTTTAAAAAAATTAAGAGTATATATCATCCGTCAACAATATAAACCAATAATCTCTTTGAGAATAAAAAAAAAAGTATGTTTTGTATAAATTTAATGAGTAATACTAGTTTTTGTTAAAAATATTTGCATAGTAGATAACGCTATTTTATATTCATGATTGGAGGAAGTAACGCTTAAAAAAATATTTATAAATTAAGTCAAAATCTTTATTAACGGGAAAATCTGTCTGCCTTTGCAGTTTGCGGGAATTTTTATCAATTGAACATTGGCCCCAGCTAATCAATTTGTTTTATATATGTGTGTATTTCCTTCATTTTAAAATGTAAAATATTTTTAAAAAAATTAAATATTTAAAAATATAAAATATTTTTAATTTTTTTAAAGTGTAATCCTTACTTTTAAAAAAAAAGTGCTCCTATTACATAAATTATTTTATATTTTTTTAAAAAATAAAATGCCTTATCAAATAGAGATAAATATGAAAAAATAGAATTAGTTTAAAGATAAGTAACTACTTTATTAAAATAAGATTCAGTTAAAAATATTTTATATTTTTTTAATGAAGGGGAGTATGTAATATTAACAAGTTATATTATTCTTAAGTCATGGAGCGTGAGATTTATTAAAAGTAAAAGGAGGATCTTACGGTGATTGAATATAATAAAAGGAATTATTTTCTTGTAACACTGTGAACCAAGTTTAAATTCTCGTTTGAAAAAGCAACCACACTTAATGTCTGACCATGCCTTTGACAGGAAAATATTTGTTAAAGATAAAAACAAGCAGCTAGGTGGGACAAAAGATGAAAAGGACGAGTTGAGAGATATTATAAACGACAGAGGTATATAAATTTAAAGAAGGTTTGAATGAAACATGACCTTATGGCTAACGAAAGGGGACCATGTAGCAATTGGCATTTAAACTATTTGCCAACCCTTGTCATTCCGTTTATCAACCAAAAATAGTTTTCTGTCTTTTTGTTTGGAGGGATCTTTCGTTTTTCATGATCCATCACAACGTTTCTTTAATTTTTTTTTATTAATTGTACAATTATTTATAGATGTTGGAAATTTGTAACTGGTATGGTATATGATGTCTTATTTTATGTTTTTAAATAACATGCAATATTATCAATATATGAGAAGGAGCTCTATGTAATTTTTTTAATTCATTCATTCATTACGAGATATTTAATTTATTATAAAAAAAGCTAAATTACTCATCATAAATTTTGAACCATGTGCAAATTAAATAATCTTATGTAATGTTTTGATTGATGAATTTAGATTTATATTTTATGTTTAATATATTACATTTAAAATTAACATATTTATAAAATCATTTATCTAGATAGTACAAAAGATTTTAAAGAAAAAAGAGAGACGAGTTAAAATTTAAAGTTAAAATAGAAAATTAGAAGTAACAAGTTGGGAAAAACTTAAATATTTAATTTTATATATGTATATATTTATGGTACTTGTTTTCAATTAAATCTAGACATATGTATCATTTATAAATTATTTATTCTACAATAAATTCTTATTATGAATATTATTAACATATTAAAATATACTTGTTTTGACTTGACTAGATAAAAGTATATAAAGTATATAAAGTTAAATACATATTAAGTCATAGCTTAATGTTTTTATTTTTATTTTTCAATAAGCGAAAGAACAAGAGATGAGAGAAGAGATGAAATTGATAGAGACATCAACAATAAAAACACGAAAAGAGCAAGAGTGTTAAAATGACTAGGATTTCAAACAACTAAAATAGAGAAAAAATTTAAAATTATAAAAAAATACTAATAAATAATAGATTTAAAATTTTATATATTTTTATATATCCAAATGGAGGATTTGGCTTGAATTCAAGTCCAAATGCCCATTAAATTTACATTTCAAGGGTTATGTATAATCGATATTATAAAAAGCGGTGCTTTTTTGCATAACATATATAGAGCCCCATCGATTAAATTACACAGCATAATATTATTTAGATATCAGTATTAGTTCATGAATAACTTTTTGGCAAAAAAAAAGAATAAATACTTTTTACATTTTAAATTTGACAATAAGTAAATTTTTTTGACCAGGACAATAAGTATATTAAACTTTTAGGATTAACATTTGTTATATTATTTTGTGTGTATATAGAAATGCAGCATCTTAATAAATCTCTACAATTTTATTTTCTACAAGTATATCAAGAGTGTGCCGGTAAGTCAGGTCATGAAATAATTTTCTTGATACATAGTACGTCCACAATATTTTTTTATTAATCATTTAATGAATATAACTTTATTGAGATAATTATATAATTTTTTATTTAAGTATAAGCAGTATAGCCCCTCTGTACGGTTGAGAGATAATTTTTTTCTATTATTTATAAGTCATTTTAATAATTTTTTATATACTTCCTTTATCTCAAATTATAAAACATTTTTAAATTAGATTTGATATCATAAAATATAAGATACTTTGATTTAGTATTTCAAAATATAACATACTTTAATAAAAATAAAATTTTATTAATGATAATTGTCTAATATTAACCTTTCAATTTTATTCTAATATTAACCTGCATCATGTACTATCATGATAATGATTTGATAATAAGAATCTAAATATTAATTACGCAATAATTAATGACAATCCAGTTGGAAAGCTAAATCCAGAATTTGAATATAATAATAAAGTAATTAAAACTAATGATGACATTTTGTCATTGGAATGATGAGAGTGGAATCTAACTCGAATAACGATTGGTACGAGAAAAAGAAATACTATAATTAGATACGAACAAATTTCACCATCAATAAATCCCCAAAGTCATATAATGAGATCCGACTTTGACTTGTAACTTTGGTAGAGTTCGAGGTTTTAACTAATTTAAAATGATCACGCCTCCATAATAATCATTAGTCAATTCTCATTTCTCAATATGACTAATGATGCCATCTTCGCCTATAATTACTGTGTGTTTGGTTCAACAAGTTTGGTACTGACATTAAAATTCAACTTAGGTTAATAAATTAATGTTAAAAAAATAATTAATTAATATAATGTGATTTATATTTGGATATGTTTTTTAAGTCATAAATTAAAATTTATTTAAATAATTTAATTTAAAAGCGAATTGAGATGTTTAATAACAAAAATAAATATAAATTTTTTTATGTATTTAAAAATAATATATGTAACTATAATATTAAATTTAAAATTATAAGTAATAAATAAATAATTTTTAATACATTATGTAGCTATAATATTAAAGTACTATAATACTCCTTGCCTATATATATATATATATATATATCTTTCAATACGCTAAAAAAATTCACAACAAGAACCCTTAACTTAAAAAAATGATATGCAAGTCCGAAGCGATAAAGAGAAGGAACAAGAAGCAATGACAAAGGTGTAGCTAGAGTGGCAATGGCCAGTCGAGCAATGACTTAGACCAGTAACCAAGGATGACCATCAACTAGCGATGCCTAGCAACTAGGATGACTAACAACGAGTGTCAACTATAGCAACAGTGAACACATACTCCTAAGTATAAAGTGAAGGAAAGAAGCTAAGAGAGCCTGAGAACGAGCGAGAGAGACTTGAACTTGAGGATGAAGAAGACGAAGAAGAAGAAGAGGGCCAAGGGGTGAAGGTGATTGCCCCTAGTGAACTATTAGTTTGTGATCGTGTGTAAGAGTGCGAGAGGGAAAAGACTGAGAGAAAGTGAAGGCGGCCAAGGTCAAGGGGTGAGCCTAAACCATGCCATGATCGATTGACTGACAACTGTGACTCTGTGAACAAGAGACCGAGAGTGTGACTGTGCGAGGGACAAAGAGAGTAGAGACTGAAATCGAGAGTGCGACTGTGCGAGCAACAAATTAATGTTAACACTAACGTGAATGTAGAAGCCAGGTTTGATGACTTTGGAGAAAAAAACTCATTCTAACCTTCATTGAGGTTGAACTTTTTTACTCATTCAAACAAATTTTTTTAGTTTTTTTACATCCTAACCTCAGTCAATCCATCCTAACTTATTAGAAATTAATCCAAACACACATTTAGTCTCTATTTTGTTAATTCAATAAAAAGTTAAAAAGGAACTCATTACATTATTATGGAGAGGACAATATTTATTTTGTCTTTTTTATAAATCACTTTCAACTAATTTATAAAAAAAAACTAATTTACCAAAATTAATATGAATTAATTAGAATAATAAAATTGGCTTAAAAATGAAGTAATTTACTTTTCAATTTTGTCACTAAATTTGAAAAAGAGTTATTTGATATGTGGAAAGAGTTCTGTTTGAAATTAAAATATTATTCTAGTCTTTAATATAATATGCAGTTAACAGTATTCACACTTATTAATAAATATTAGTTATAACCTTAAAATTATAAAAAAATGTGCTTTGGGAAATCAAATGACAAACAAAAAATAAGGGGTAAGATTGAAAAAAAGTATTAATCATTCAAATTTCATTTTATATTTAAGACAAAAAAAGTTTTCAAACTTCATTTTATATTGAGAGAATATTGCCTTTCTTTTAAGAATTTGCTAAAAGGTATTTTTGAAACTATATTTCAAAGGTTAAGAAAAATGACTTATATAAAAGATAAAAAAATCTTCTAATATGTGACTGATAGGTAAGACAAGAGAAAGTAATATTTAAGGAACAATTTTTTTTTAAAGTTGAGATGCATCAATTCATGTGAACTTTTTATTTTTTATTTTTTTCTTTCATTTTATTATTTTTTGTAAAACATAAAATCTTACTTCTCTCTCTCTCAAAAATAAATTTCACGAAATAATTCATGAATTCTTAACTACAGAAAATCAATTACTTAATATTTATTACCCCCATTATCCAATATAAGCAACAAAATGTCCTCTGGACCTTAATTATAGGACAAAGTTTTAAAGTTTTACTTAATTTTAAATATAGTGAAATATACGTTTGTTGATTTTCCCCCCAATCTTGCACACCCTCCATGGTAACAAGTTTTCGGCGTGCTTTTAATTTTTAAATACTGTGGTCATTAATTTAGGTGAAGAAAAAATTAAAAACTACATATTTTTCCATGATTTTATGAACATTAACATGTATTTCTTAAAATCTGTGACTTTAGTCAACTGTGAAAATCACATATTTTAATACGATTTCATTTTTAAGGCCAAAAGGATAATATATTGAGGACACAAAAACTATTCTTAAGATGTGCGCATTGGCATTGCCCTATCCGTTGTTTATAATAATAGCTAGAAAGCGTATAATTTTTCATAATGATTTAGTAATAATTTTATGCTTTATTATTTTATCAAGAATTCCATTCCATGTACAGACCTTAATACTGCCCATTGGCAAACGATAAATAATTATAAATTGTTGTAAATTTTTATATATTTTACGATATTGATATTCAAAATTTAATATGGTTTAACTCCAAATAAAAAGTAAAATATAAATAGTAGTAGAGATAGTTTCAAACCGATCCAGTGGATCTGACCTATATTTTCTTTTTCTTATTTTATTAATTTTAGTTCTAACTTCTAAAACGAAAAAAAAAAATATCAAGTCATTTATAACGAGCATGTCTTGATAATAAATGAGGAAAAATTTGCCTCCCTTTATGTGAATCCAAGATTTTGACCAAAAAAGAAAAACAAGACGTGAAGCTGAGATTTTAACCCAAAAAAATGTGAATCTAAGACTTGCATTCCAATTTCTATGTATGAAACCATTTAAACGGTTGAAAGTCCACAATGTTGTGTTTCTTCTAATTTTTATTATAAAATACTTTTAATTAAAATATCAAAAATTAATAAAAGATAGTTAAGTTATTAACCTTATCTAAAAATAAAATTAATTTGTAATTTTATAAATTTGGATTAGGTGAGTAGCTTAAGCTCACTTACTTAATCAATGTCTCAATTATAATCATTAAATTTTATCAATACTTAAAAATTATTAAGATATATTTTTCTTTAAAAATTTAAAACAGTCATGCATCAATATCAAACCACTCCTCACTTATATTATATTCCTTCCAAAAATTTTAGATTTGGTATTTTATGAGTATTATATAGCTAAATCTCTTATAATTGTTTGATTAAGTCAAACTATTATTATTATGACACTTGAGATACTCATAAAATGAGTGGACTTGTGTTATTCACAGGATTCAATTCCCTATTTTACCTCTATTAAATAAAAAAATTTTAAACTTGCATTACATTCTTTCTCATAGTTGATAAATTTAAGTAACTAATAAAAATAATATTAAAAAAATATAATTAATACTTCATAGTGTGCCTCATATTAAAAATAAAATTATGTTTTTAAAAAGTGTTTTATAATAGGAATGGGAGGGAATATATCGACTTTATTTTTGGCTCGGCTTATTTTCTATTATATCAAATTTGAAATTTAATTTTATTTTCACATTGATATTTGTTTGAAAAAATTAATCTTTTAGTCCTTCAATTTTTAATTCACTTATAACTCAGTCTCTCAATTATGACTCGTTGTGACTCAGTCCCTCAACTATAACTCGCCTATGACTCAATCCCTTAACTTTTGAATCCATTATAAATTATTCCCTTAACTTTTGTTAATTTTTTTCATGTTAGCTTATATCTCACATCAATGAGCAAAAGGAGGGTATTTTAAAATAATATATGAGCATTTTTTTATCTTTCTTATTTGATAAGAAATTTCTTAAAAAAATTAAAAAAATAAAAACTGAGTTATAGATGAACTAAAAGTTGAGGGATTAAGTCGTAGTAAGTTATAGTTGAGGGAATGAGTCACAATGAATCATAATTAAGGGATTGAATTATAAGTGAGTTAAAAATTAAAGGATTAAAAGATTAATTCTTTTTATTTGTTTTCATTTGATTTTTAACTCGTTCTGCTCATTAATAATTACAGTGCATGCATAACTGTAAATAGTAAATTGTCAATTATTATATATGAATAAGTTAAAAGTGTGGATAAGGGTCAAAGTGGCTTTTGACTGGTAAAAGATACCAAGCTAAAGGGTTGAAATGTGGTCCAAATAGTAACAGTGATGTGTACTTTTGGGAGGGGAAGGAGGATGAATGAGGCATAAATTTAGAAAGGTAAGAAGTTAAAAACTCACATCTTACACATGTGGCACTGAATTGAATTTACTTGTTCAAAATTCATTTCACGGCAGGTCAACAGGAAGAACTGTTTTCCCCATTTGAAAGAGATATATCGTTTGGGCTCAATCATTACATAGATAAGATTCTAAAAATATATATATATATATATATATATATATATCAAGTTGTCTTATTTAAATTTATCGCTGTCACTGCTTCTTTTTAATATCATATTTTTGTTTTTGAATTAATATACATTTTAAATTATAAATTATAAGTTCAGAAATGATTTAAATCTTATATTAATAATTAATAATATATTTTAAACTTTAAACAATTAAAGTCAATGTATCTTTACTCTTACCATTAACTTAAAACTAATGATTATTACTTTTTAAATATAATGAGAATCACATTCTCTAACAATTGTATGTTTAAAAAGTAATGGTCATTAATTTTAAAGTAACAGTGGGGTAATGATGCATTGACTTTTATTATTTAAAATTTAAAATACATTAATTATGAGTATAAGGTTTAAATTATCTCTAGACATATAGTTCAAAGTCCTAATTATATATTAACCTTTTTTTTCAATTGTTAGAATCTCTAAACTTTTTTTTAAAATTAAATTATTCTTTTACTACCGAAAAATGAAATTAGGGGAAGATTTTTGTATTTGATATACTTTTATTAGTTTAAAAAACAAGTAGATCTTAAAGTGGTGGTGGTGGTGGTGGTTAAAAAATATGACCCCTTTAATGATACCCTTGAAGATTGCCAAAAACTAGTTATTGTTGATTAATTATATTATATTGATAACTACTTGAAATTTTACAAGAAACTGTCTTATTTTCCTCTCACTGTTGATTTCGTAATAATAATAATAATAAATACTAACCACTAAAAGATTGTCAGTTATTTGAGGTCTGTATCTATTGTGTTTGTATATCTGTAATTCAACTTATTACAAATTTTATACAATCAACTAGCCCTAATATATCATGAGTTTAATATTTAATTTATAACTATCCAATATAATTAATTAATTCTAATTCACAATAATTAATTTATGAAATCATTCTAACAATACTGATATACTCCCTCCCTTCCTATATATAAAAAATTTTCTTAAATCTTTTTTTATCTTTAAATATGAGAGGTTGTTAGGATTTTTTTAATAAATAGACCATTATATCTTTATTAAATTGAAAAGAAAAAAATATAAGTACTATCATTAATGTACTTTAAAAAAAGAGATTTTTTTATTTCTAATAATTAGAGACATAATTGAAATGTTGTTATGCTTTTAATTAGATAAACAATTTTTATTGGTTTGTATGATTTGATTAAAACTATCTTATATATAGGGAAATGGAATGGAGACATTAATGAACAATGTCTATTATTCAATAATACATAATGTTGAACACAATTACTAAATATTGTGTGGGAAATGGAATGGAGACATTAATGAAGGCCGAAAGATACAAAAATATTGTACAACTAATAAGCTAATGTGTCTAACCTGTAACATTTATATAAAATAGAACATTCAAACTTCGAATTACCTGTCCTCTCACTTTTTTGTTTTATTAATTTTTTTTGGGGAAACACCAGTTCTTTTATATATATATAAATGAATGTTTAGACTTTAGAATAATCCAGCTAGCTGGGAAATATCATTTTGAGTAGTTCCACCTCAAAATTCTGATCAATCATCATCCCAAGGGCTCCACATTGGCCCAATTTCCCTTTAAACAAAAAAAAAAAAAACTAAGTTGGATTTTTAACCTTAATAGGATTGAAACATGTTTTATAACTTAAAAAAAAGAGAGGTATACAAAAATATTTACAAACTATGCACCAATGAAAATCTTATATTGATAGGGTGTGCCATGGAAACAAATTATCATTAATTTGACCAATATTTGTTAAGTGTTCCTCTAATGCGCATGCTACTAAATTATCTCGCTAAAATTTCTTCTAAATTATTAACTCTTATTCAATTCCCCAAAAAAAAAAAAAACTTCTTTTCTCTATTTCAATTGTATAGTGTCTTTTTTATTAGATTGGAGGATTTGAATCCTAGACTTTTACTCATATTAGCATTTCTTAAATAATGTAAGTATTAAAAATGGAAAGCTTTTCTTGATCTTTATACAACAAGTGACATTTTTATAACAAAAATGTATTGAGATAATGAAACACTTGTTTCCTCTCAAGTTTATTTTAATTATTTATTTAATTCTTGAAATTTAATTTTTATGAACCAAGTCCCTATAGTTTATATATACAATTAATCATTATGGTTTAACGGAAATGTAGAATAGATTACAAGAATGAGATTGAATAGAAAATGCTTGTGAGCAAGATAACAAATTCTTTATCACTTAGGTTGACAACATATAATCTTATACACAGAGAAGTGGTGAAATTTCGTGTGGTTACAAACTTTGAAGAATTTGGTTGATAAAAAATAAATTTTAAAAACTAAATAATTGAAAAAAAACTTGAGGGGCATGAAATCTTATTATCGTTGACAATTAAAACATTAAGTTTCCCTAACTATATACTCCATCCGTGTAATGTTATATAATGCTTTTAACCAAATTATACCTCTCAATGAGTTAATTAATTATTTTAAAACTTACCTACAATATTTATCTTTATTTAACAGAGTGTCTTAAATAAAAATTCTTATTAATTACACTCCCTGATTAAATATATTTTTAGAAAAAAAATTGTTAATCACACTTTAAAAAATACCTTATATTCTTTATCATGATATTTTTGAAGAAAAAAAACACCTTATAACTTTGGCATGACTATGTCTTTTCAGGGGATTTGAGAAAATTGGACATGTGATAAAAATTGGAAGAATGCACAGAGAGATCATGAACATTAGGCGCCACCCACAAACTGAACGGCAAATACAGACACCAATAAGAAACATAAACATGAGAGGCAATTATGGTGGAAGACAGGTGTGCGGCTTGCACCAAAACAATTAGGTGGGTGGTTTAGTCCAGTTGAGTTCCAAAAACTTATTAGAATTAAAGCAGTTTATAAATATCAACAAACACTTGTTTAAGTGGTAAGGGACTTAAACAATTTAACTTAGAATCTTGTGTTTAAATTTTAGAGTATGCAACCACACAGTTAAGTATGTTAAAAAATGTGTCTCGCCAGTAGGACTCACAAAATCTCCATGGTAAGGGCTTCACTTATGTGGAGATTCGAATTAATTTGGATTGGGTTGGACGGACAATAGAATCCAAAATACCTAAACATTTCAAGATAGTGGGTGAAAAACAAAAAAAAATGTTTATATATATATATATATATATTTATAAGTTACTTATATCTCGCCAGTAGGACCCACAAAATCTCCATGGTAAGGGCTCCACTTATGTAGAGATCTGAATTAGTTTGGATTGGGTTGGACGGGCAATAAAATTTAAAATACTTAAACATTTCAAGATATTAGGTGGAAAACTAAAAAATTATTTATATATATATATATATATTTATAAGTTACTTATTAATAACGTTCTTATATTAATAATAAAATTTGACCACATTATTTTTGTAAATTATGAGCTAAATTTTTATTAATTGAATTAATATTTATTGGAGGATTGCGAGATTATTGCAGAGATATAAAAAGAAACGGCAGCTTGAAGATTCCCAACAGCTGGCGGACCACCATCATATGGCAGCCTCGACACTGCGCGAAGGCCCCTACACCTCTACAGCTCAACGACTGTGACCACCCACTCTCATGTGATTTTATGTAATAATAATTTTTTTCATTTTCTTTCTTTATTTTTTTTCAAGAAAATTTTTGGTTTTTTTTAACATTTAAATCTCATTAAATATGAAAAATATTTAAAAAATTAAAATAAAATTGAATGAAAAATTAGGGGAAAAAGCAAAACTCTACGAAGAGTCCCAAAGGGTCCAGCCCTGCCGTTTCATAACTCGTAAATAGTATATACCATAAATAATTTTGATTTTACATTTTATATCGATATTGATGTTTTCTGTAAAAAAGTTCCTAAACTAGGTGTGAGTTAATATACTTCTTCTGATTCTGTATATTTATATTTTAAAATAATTTCATGGTCTTATCTTTATGTATTAGTCACCTTGTATAAAGATGTGGAGTATTAATTAATTTTTTTAAATTACGCCTCTTTAAAACTTTCTAGATTTTTTTTTAAATTTATGCTATTAAATATGGGCAACATTAAAAAGTCATTTCATTTTTAAAATATTTTAATTATTTTTAATTGCCTCTTCTTTATTTTGATGAGGTAATTCAATGTGTCCTGCATGTAAGACTAGAGGGAATATTGTATAGAATTAAAAAATAAGCCACACTTCTCATCAAAGAAAAAAAGACCACACTATTCTACATTTATGAATAATACCGATATGTTCATCAAAGGGAAAGAAAAAAGGCCACAATATATAAACTTGCCAACTTTTTTGTTTTTTTTAAAAGAAAAGTTGGATTACTCCTATTTAATATTTTCTTCAAAAAGTTACACGCAATTGCACTGTAAATATTGTATCCTTAATTTTTTTTTAAAAAAAATATGTCATCTAGTATTTTTCGGCCTGAAATGCCTTATGTAATTATCCATACAATATATTTCTACGTATCAAAATAAAAATTAAAATGATATGAATTTTTTTCATTACTTTTCAAAGGAGCCTCAAACGGATGACTGATACAACACAGAAAGGCCGTTTGTTTTTCAACTGGGGACTGAGACAGGATCGCCATCATATGATTTGAGTCAACCTAACTTTATTTGTTCCTCCTAAAATTTTTTATAATAATAAAATCAAAGATTGTTGGCCAAAAGAATACATCAAAACCAACCTTCCATGATGCTTAAAAAAAGTTTTATGTATTGAATTTTGCAAATTAAAAATATCATATTGAAAATGCTATTCCTTGTGTAAGGCCAAGTGATGTTCTAATCTAAATCTATATTAATTGGATTAAACATCATTTTTTTCTTTTAATTTTTTTTAAGAGCGCTGGATATCCTATATTGAAGGGTGGAACAAAATTTTTTCTAAACAATTTTTTTTCCAAGAGTAAAATCGCCTTTTCATTAAAAACTTATCATTTTCTTCATTATCTATTGACACGAAATGATTGTGGGGCCTATGCGTAATTACAACAAGGCATTTTGACCCATTTTGCTATCATTTTACTGCTACAATCAGGCTAGCTCTTTCCACTGTCACTTTTAGTTCCTCTGCCCCATCTTAAATGGTCAAAATTAGTCAGAATGCCTTAATGTCATTGTGTGTGAGTCCTATAACTATTCGGCGTTAACAGATAATAAAGAATATGATGGATATCTTATAGAAGAACGATTTTGCTCTTGAAAAAAAATTGTTTATGAAGAATATTGCCTCACCCTTCAATAGAAGATGCTCAATGCTCCTGAAAAATGTTTAAGCAAAAAAATGATCTTTAACTCTTATATTAATTAGTGTTATCAGATGACATATACTCGTAAAAATAAAAAAGTTTGTGCATGTGGGAATGCTTATGCATGTATATAGTGTGTGTGATGATCAAGAGTTGGGTCTAATGAAATGTATTAGCACTCATTTGATTTTTTGTTTGTTGAAAGTCAATTTCTTAAAAGTAATTTATTATAACAAAATTTATATTTGGATATGTTTTTTTAAAAGTTAGTTTAATAAACTAAAAATTGTTTAAATAATATACAATAAAAAGTACTTTTATATGTATAATTACAAAAAGAACATTAATTTTATTATATGTAATTTTTTATTGCACACATGCAATATATTTGAAATGTTTGGAAAATACACATAATTAAAATTTTAAATATAAAATTTGATATGTTAAATAATGAATGACAAAAAAAAAAAATTGACGCCTCTTCATTGCTCATTATTCCCAACTTCATAAATTACTTTCCCTTATTTGTTTGTCTAACCAATTAAAATTTTTCTTAAGTTAATAAAATTTTATTTGAATGATGATGATCACTTCCTCTATGATTTACCTAGTCTCCCTACAACTCGTGGTTTATGAAAAATTACAAGCTTAAGACTCTATGAAAAATATAATGTTTGGCAAATAATCATAAGGGTAAAATAGTAAAATAAAAATTAGTTACTCCCTCATTATTAATGCCCAAACCCCAAATTCAAATGCAAACTTAAGAGAAAGTAGCTTGGGAGAAATGGACTTTTAATAACTTTTTCAAAGGGTTTTGGAAACTTTTTGGTAAACCAAACAATTTTTATTTTTGAAATTTTTTAAAAGCATTTTACAAATGTGAAAAGCTTGTTACCCAAACACACACTTAGTCCCTATTCACTTAGTCCCTCACAATAGAGTGAACTGAAATTTAAATTTTTATTAAAAGAAGTGACTATATTTAATATTCAATCATATTTTAAATATGATTGTTTTAAATAAGAAAATACTTGTAAATAATAAAACATATAATATGTGTGAATAAAAGGCAAATCCAGCGGAAAGAATAGGCCCGCTAGTATAGTTTGATCGTAAGGCCCATACACACAAATTTACGCGTGTGCAAGTTCTCCACATGAGGCCTTAGTAATTTTCTTTGGGCTTTCAAAGCCCAAGAGCCATCCACATCACAAATTCCACCCCCGGACTTTATGGGGAAAAAAAGAAAAATAAACCAACGATGATTAGAGTTTAGTAAAAAAGACTAAATGATAAGAAAAAACTTGTTTGAAAATATTTACCTTTGGTTATATATTCATAATTTTTTTATAAAAAATGAAAAGCAGGATATTTTTTTTTTGTCTTTTATTATCTTTTGTTCCATGAAATTTAAGAAGAGAAAGAGAATATCATGTTTTATTGCTTGTGGGGTTTATACAAATTTGACATGCCTTTCTCTTAATTCAGGTTGCTTTAACGATTCGAAAAAACTAGGAAAATAAAAAAGTTTTTGTTTTTGTGAAATTGTCAAATTCATTCCAAAAAAAATATTAAAAAAAGACATATAAATAATTAGAGGGAATTAAATAAGATACTAAACATTAATGTCATAATTGTCCTTCTTGATATTCAAGTTATTGGAATGAAACAAGAGGACTTGGCTATTTCAAGGCTTCTCGTTAGCTTTGTTTATGTGAAAACTAGAGAAGCTTTTGAATTTTATTCAAATCTCACATTTTAAATTTATATATTTAAAATTCTTTGTTTAGGTAATTTAAAAAATTTTAAATGTAGAAGAGAGATAAATTGATATTTGAAATAAAAACAAAAAGTTGAAAGTGATGGATTTTCCTAAATTTTTCAATTGATAAAAGACAATGAGAACGAGAAATTAAAAAAATTACAAGAGTCATAAAAGTATCAATAATAAAAATATGAAGGAAACAAAATGATTGAAGTGATTGAAATTTCAAATGAATATGATATAAAGGAAATTTAAAATTATAAAGGAAATAAAATAAGAAGTGGAATTTGAATTTGAATCAAATCCATATTTATAAATTTTTGTTTATTCAAAGTTCCTAGTATTTCTGAAATATCCCTTTCCATTGCAAAATAGTGGAACAATATTGGTTGCAAGTATTGTCTTGATGATACCTGTTTATGTGTAATTTATTGTTTAGAAGACCCTATGAAGCTCGCTTGGCAACCGACTATTGTTTGCAATAGATGAACAAAAGATTAGTGTTGCCCTTTTTTCCTTCACTTTGTTGAGTCAAACTCTCTTCTAAGCACACTAATATAGGGAAACTTACCTCAGGATTCCTAGAGTTTTGGCACACTCAACTCCACATCAATCATTGCAAGCTCTAGGTTTGTGGAAAGATGCATGATTACAGAGTTAGATCTTTGCTTGAAGTAAGCTCAAAATCACCTAACACAAGTAGACATGTTAAATCCCAAGAGATGTAAAATCTTCAAGTGAGCCAAAGCATTCTTTATGTTGCTAGACACATGGTTAGGAATAGAAGATGGTTCGATGATGGTAGCTTGGATTCTACCACTTCATCAACTAGACGAAGTTTGGTTCGTGATGGGATTATCGGTGCTTTCATACAAAAATAAGAATTTGAAGATGAGACTATTGCTGATGGGTCAGCCACCCATGAAAATCTCCTTAAGGAGACATGAAGATCATGAGTTAGAATTGTTGTGGTTTCAAGAAGTCTACAGCAATTCACAAATGTAGAATACTTCTTGCCTTTTATAAACTTGATTTTATTTTCCTCATTGAAACTATGTTGCCTATTGTATCTTCTTAGATAGCCTCTTTTGGTTTTCACACATTATGTGGTGCGGATTCTATTTGTACTAAAGTGGGTCTTGTTTTGGCTGGCAGTAAGGGTTCTCTAATTTCTTGTAATATCGAAGATGTAATGGATCACTGGATCTACATGAATATTAATATAGATGATATTTTATGCTATCTTATATGTGTATATGGATTCCCACATGTAGAACATCGTCATATTTTGTGGGATTGGCTGACCAGCATAAGAAGTCTCATTTCTACACCATAGGTTATAATCGACGATTTTAACTAAGGCTTAAGTCCTTATGATAAATTATTAAAAAATGGTGTCTATTCAAGACCTTCTCCTTTTGAAAATCTTTGTAACTCTTGTGATTTGTTGGAAGTTCCCCACTATAGCCAACATTTCACTTGGACTTAGGAGGAGATGTAGTCTAGGCAAGGTTGGAGAAAGCTTTGTATAACTCACGATGGTTATTGAACTTTCTAGACGCACAATGTTTGGTACTTCCAATAGCAGCATGTAATCATTTGCCTATCTTTTTAAGTACTACTAATTTTAGTAGTTCTAAGCCAAGATGCTTCAAGAAATATAAATTCTTTTAGGAGAAGTTTCAACAATCTCAAACAATAATAATATTGGCAATGATGAATCAACCCTCCTTTAGTTCACCTACTTTTAAGATTGTTTCAAAACTTAAGTCTAGCATGAATAAGCTTTGAAGTTGGAGCAAAATCTATAATGTCCATCTTGACATTGCTAAAACATAGCACACGAAAACAAAACACTGTTACAATAACTATGATTAATTAATTCCTTATATAAAGTTATCAACATAAAGGTTAAAAGAATAGTTTAAAAGATTAGGATTCCAAGAAATTTTTTTGAAGACATTTGAACTCAAACTAGAGTTTAAAACAAGTAAAACACAATAGCGAAAGCAAAAGAACAAGAATCATATCATAAATCAAAATAGGGCAATTTGGACACCTTTTAAATTGCTTTATCCATAACGGTGCACGTGTCATCTGCAACAGCAAATGGCACAGAGGGGAAAGCCCTTTGCTGTGAAGTGCATTGTAGTGTATTGCTGCTGTTATTAATTCTCATGATAGTACCTCCGGTTAACTTTCTGAGTGTGCTGTTTCGCCATTCGATGTCTAAGTGATTCAAGTGTCCACATGTCCTTCATTGAGCTCTCTAGCTATTGGCACCAGTTTCACACTCATACACTTTACCATTCAAAAATTGGACACCCAATTATTAAATGGTCAATTTTCCTTTCAAAACACACACCAGGGTGTCCTAACTCACCAAATTAGTGCCAATAACCTTAGAATCACTTGAATCGACTCAAATGGACCATAATCAACTTAATTGATCAATCATACAATAACAGTTATATCTCAAATATAAATTTGCCACTAGAACCCTGCTTTCACAATAGTTTAAAGGGAGGGCAATAACCACATATAACTGCACTCTTGATTATTCAAACACAAACAATATAATGATGACATCACTTGCATTAGTATCTCATCCCTTTACAACAATTTCATCTTATTACATTATTCCAGGCTGAGATATCCACAATTTACACGATATTTCACATGCAAGTGACTTCAGAACACAACATGATCTTAAGTTGGCATAAAATTCATAAGTTATTCATTATAAAATCAAAAGACAAAGTGAGAGGACTATACAAACACTAGCCCTTCAATTCTTTGGAGCACCTTCCTTCCCTTTGCCCTTATCGAAGCCTTCACATGTAAAATATAACCACGAGATGAGTTAAGGATTCAATAACCAAATAATCTAAACAAATTACTCATATGTAAAAATAGTTAGTGAGTATGTGAAGTGACAATAAAATATGTAATTTGGATAACAAGTTTACTTATACACATGGCTATATAAGTATGATATGCAAGATTAACATACTTCCTTATACCCTCCTCATTTCGTTCAATTGAACTCGTGGAATGAAAATTTGATAAAACTAAATTCATGTGAGTGGATTGGCTCAAACTTAACAATCATGGAAGGCAGCCCTGGCTAAGGGCTCCTTCGTCTACTATGAACCACAAATTCCCCTTTCCTATAAATACTTGAGGTGTCGTATATCCAATCTATCCCAAATAATAATGGGACTTTTAAACAAGAATAAGATTGAATACTGGGGCTCCACAGTACCAATATACCATATAGAATTTAAAACAATGTCCCCTGACCATACTATGATGAACTCTCACCTACCCTCTCACAATAATCATGCTCAACATTATGCTCAAATATTAATACAAATAGCCATACACATAATTTATTCTTGAACAATCATTTCCGTATTAAATCATACATTTTCACATATACATACACATATACATAGGATTTAGTACAATACTTTTAAAACCTTATATTTGCAAACATATATGCACATTCCACTTCACATGTGATTTTTAAATTCTAATCATTTTTACTAATAGTATACTAATCCAAAATAATAGTTGAAGTAATTTTCACAACACCACACAAGATAATTTAGTTACCTTAATCCTTTTATTACAAAAAGGTTATCGTGGTCAATTAGCAACTTCACCAATGTCCACTCGCATAATGGGGCATGATCAATATTTAATCTACAAGATTAAATATTTAATCATCAATTCTCACTCTAATCAACCTCTTTTTAGTCTAATTTTGAGTATCCTCTATATCCAAAATTCTACTTTAGCACCATTTACAATCTTAACACATTTTATTAATTCCATTTAGCACTTAAACACTTAACTGAAAACCAATTTCCTCCCATATTGCTCCTAAATTCTCAAATTTCATTTAAGGTTCATCCAAGTCCTAACTAAAAATTTTAAGTCACTATAAAATCCATAAATCTAGGTTTATAAGCTTGGTTTAACTCCCTAAGACCTTATCTAAGTTAATGGATTCGGTTATAACCCAAGAACAACTGAAATCAAACCTCAACAACACCCAAACTCCTATAAATTTAGCATAAAAGAGAAGAGATAAGTATAGGAAGCTTACCAATGAGGATTTCTAACTCAAAATGCCTCCAAAATGCTTCCAAGATAAACCCTTAGTAGTGGCAAAATGATCTCTCTCACATTTTCTCTTTTTTCTCCCTTTAAAATCAGATGTGTGCGAATGTTTGATAAAAGCAAAATTTTGTGCATCGACCGCAATGCATGGTGAGTTCGTCGTGGAAAATGGTACAGAGAGACTCAATATATTTTGGGTCTCTCTCTGTGCCATGATCTGCTCGAACTCTAATTTAACTCTCTTCTAAGGTTGTCTAACGATCTTAAAGCCCCATTAGTCATCCAAAAATATCATTAATTCTTTCATATAAATATATACAAATATTTATCAAATAAATATTCATATATATATATATATATAAAATTCATTCAGCCTATATTATATTCATTGAATTTAGACATATTTCAGATTTAATAAACTTGGACATTTTAGCTTGAGTTACGTTATTCTTGTGTGTGACCCTATAGGCCCATATGAAGTTGGCAATAGGCTAATTATGCTATTAGCTCACAAGTCATAAGTGGCTTCTAACAAGACCTTGTAACTATCCAATTTATATAGGGATCGATGATCCGATGCAACCTATCATATAATTACATCACATCTCTTTTGTTACGTGATATTTCAGTCAAGTGTGAGACGTGAAATTATCATTCTCCTTTACCTGGCCATTACTTTCTCAATCTCTGAGTAGACTGACATAACAATAGAAAAAATCATTTTCACTGTAGTATGGCTATACATTTTCTCAGTCTTACTCATTGAGAGGCCTAGTAATATCTCTCAATTAACATAAGGGACAAATTTCATCTTGACTACTCATATTTCTCTACATGAATATCACTAAACTCAATCATAGCCTTTATGATCACTCGATCAAAGGTGACTTTTGACTATGTCAAAGTTTAGTAGTTATCATGTAGGAATCTATGATGATTTCAGGTCAAAGGACTTAATGATATGGTTACATATGAGATAAACTTATGACTTGTACTATGTAGCTTTCTTATAACGGGTTGGTCCAGCACCTCAAACCATTTTAAATGTTTACAACTTTGATTTATATCTCTATAATTAATCAAAGTCATGCTAGTCTTGTTTTATCTGTGATTGCTCATGGATGTTCGACTAGGGACATTTAGGACAATCACTATAGTTTGTCCAAAAATATAGTTATCATAATGAATATGCAATTAATATGATAACAAAAGAAAAATTTATTAAATAATAATGTGCATAGTATAATGATTGGTCTTATGGCACAATTTCTAACATTAAAAACTTTTGGAGATGGTAAAAAAGAAAGTGCAAGGATAGAACAATATTCTTCTATCACAAGCAGCCAAATTGACTCTAAGTCAATTACTTATTTATCTCTTATTTATCAACTAAGCTTTCCTTTATCTTGGACTAAGCAATTAGACAGCATTTGTAGTGTTTTTTCTGGGGATTGAATAACAATACGAATAGATGTTATCTTTTCAAATGGAAAGATATTTGTAAGTCCATAAAGTATGAAGATCTAGGCATTCTTTTGTTTAAACCTTTCAATGACACCTTACTTGCTTAAAATCTTTGGAGGCTTCTTGATATGAACAATGAAAACATGCTCAAGAAAGCATTGGGAAAGAGGATAAGAGGTAACTAAAAGGAATCAATTTTTTATGTTAGGAGTGGTTTATCATGGATATGGAAGGGGAATTAACAGTGGAGTTTTCTTATAAAACCACATCTCTATTATTAGAAAATTAGTTTAGGAGCTAACATTCCTATAAACTGATGTTTATGGTTGCCTATGCTATCACCTCTACCTCATCAATTTGATTAAGAATAATTTGAAAGGATATAACGTCAATCTTCGCACAAGCTTGTGAAAATATATTGCATTTGAATTTTTCAATTTTTGAAGTACAAGACTCTATTATTTAGTCAATTTCCTCGTCAGGTAGCTACGTAGTTAATTATGGTTATCAATTGGTCACTAACCATGATGATTTGGTAGATCTCCCTCATGTTTAAGAAGTCTTGTGGAAGAGCCAATTGTCGCAGAGGGCCTTGTTGATAGTTTAGAAAGCTATTAATCTAGCTATTACTATTAGGAACATTCTCAGAGACCACCGTGTTCCTGATATCTTTCTTTGTCTTTTCTATTTAGATGATGAAAGAAGAAAGCATGGATAATCCTTTCCTTTATTCTCCCTTGTCTAGGATTGTGCAATGGTTGTCTAAAATCAATCTCAAATATGCTTATCAGATGGATTCCATCATATACATATTAATTATTTCTTTAATAATATAAGAGGTATGCAATATAATGTGGTTCATGGAGAACAGATACCTCAACCAACATCCTTATGTTCTAGGGTTGCAATTTTTCTACAAGGTTTATCCTTAACTAAAGCCAACATGTTCTCTACCAAGCTTACATGTTTGCAAATGCAAATAAGATGGTTTCATGTGGTAGAACATAAAGATATGCACTGAATGTTAAAACAGGGATGGCAAATTTCTTGGTAGTTGATTGGAATCAGGAGATGGTGGAAAGTATATATGAATTTATTTGTCTCTCTTTCACAAGAGTTGTTTCATTGATAAGTTCCAATTCATGAAGTTATATACTCACAGTAAAAGGGAGGCATTGCCATTTTGTTTTAAGGAAGTTCTTGGGTGGATAAATTATTTGGATATACTATCACCATGCAAGGAGGATTTGACTATTATTAAAAGTAACATAGACCATTTCAAGATATTTCACTCTTTACCGAATTCTACTGATACCATCTCTTAAGATTTAAGGAAGGTGTTTGAGATGTTTAGCAATCTTAAAGGAATTATATCTAGGCCCTTATAAATTTTCACCAAACTATCTAATTGTAATCTTCATCCCTAAAAAAAAAAGGACTTGATCTAAGTCCAAATTCAAATTCTCATTAATCCAAACACATTGTTGGAGTATTACACAAAAGAAATGACTTGTATAATTAGAAACATGTTGGGTTAATTTTTTGATTTTGATTTTAATAGTGAAGAACAATATGGTGGAATATGACTTTTAGTGCTTACTTTAGAATATCAAGTAATGAATTAGATTTGTTAGATTCTATTGCAATCAAGTGAACAAGTTGAGATCTAGTTTGTTCTTGAGCATATCACATGGATTGTTTAGGTTATGGTCATATAGAAAATTCTTGTAACAAGTTTAGAGGCTAGCTAAATTTTAATGCTAATGTTTCTTAGATTGGGTGTGTATCTTCTAAAGTGAATTTCATTAAGTTCCATGAAAAGTATATGATTCATTAATTGTCATTTGAAAGAAAGTAACCACCTGCCTATAAGGCAGTGTGGGAAGGAAAAAAGGAAGGTTGTAATAAGAGATTTGTTGCATTTTTTATAATGCCCTCGCTGACATTATCATACACTCCACTACAAAATTGCGAATTACTTCGAACATTTGAGTTGAAATTGTTGAAAACATTGGGATTCCAATAAAAGATTTTCAGAAATCTTTATATATTTTACACAAGTATAAATCTTATTATACATAGTTGAAGTAATAAAGCATTGTGCATCAAAGATTTAGAAAATATGTGCATCACTAAAAAATAAAGTAAAAATTGGCATCATGCGGCGATTCGTGCCACATGCACCGCAGCATGTGGCACAGAGGCCATAGTCGCTCGCTTTATACTGTGCGTTGTGGCATATGAGTACATGTGCTACGACACACACATTTGAATTTGCTGTTAAATGACAGTTTTGAATACGAAATTCAAATGTGTACCATTTTCACATATGAAGTCCAATTGAGATAGTTCAAGCGCCTACACGAAGCTTGTTTTAAAATCTAACTAATGACACTCATTTCATCCCAATCCAATATTTTTATCAAAAATTAGATACTAAAGTACACTTTGACCATTTTCTGTCAAATTTTTGTCACTTAGTGTCTCAATTCGAAATCAATTGTTATTAGCCTCTTTTTGGGCCTTGACCAAGTCCAAATGGATAAAGCACACCTAATTGACCATACACATACACAATATAACATACATACATAACTTGGCCTGTAAATCGCTCATTTCTTCCTTTGGGCTAGATTTACATTTTATTTCTTTAATCTCATATGTGGTCAAAACACCATAAATAACCTCCACCCATCTCATATTCACACATAATTACATCCATCCACTAGCTCTTCCAGTCTTTTCATCATTCACACACATATATATATACAAGGGCTAGGGAGTTTAAAATCACAAAACATACCACAATCATATCTTATGCACATGTACAAATCCTATGGTAACTTGTACATATACAAGACTAATATCAACCAAATTCATTACACTATATCTTACAAAGATTTAGGCGAGAGATGTCAACTCAACTTATATCTTTTCCCTTTGACCTACCAGTACCAAAACCTGAAAAATGTAAATAACCATGGGTGAGATAAAAATCTCAGTAACCAAATATAGTTCATTGAATGTCTATTACCACACATAACCATGCCAAAGTAATGGAAATCATCACATAGCACATATATACATAGTATATAATAACTAAATTATCACTTTCACATATAAATCACGTTTCAAATACTTTTATACCTTAGCATGATCAATTATCCACTGATCCTCCAATGTTCTCTGACACGAAATGATAGACTCTTTTTGATCAACCACTTGTTGATTCGAGCTCACTTTTAGTGGTAGAAATACCCGGCCAAAGGCAATCTGTCCAACTTACAGATTATGGTCTCCCTCTTCACACCCTCGTGATAAATGTGTCATTGACTCCTAACCACACCCTAATAGACACTAAGGAGTTGCCGGATTGCCCGGATGTTCTATGATAACAGTCTCATAATATGCTGTATTGGATTACCTATGGTAACAGTTCGTAAATGCTGCACCGGATGTCTCATGGTGCCAGCCAGATCATATGAATTTTTCACTCACATATCTCTATACACATACAACCTTACATATCCTGGGTGAACTCCCACCCCCTATAATTATGCTCTTTCATAATTTTCACTACTTATACATTTTCCATAACATATATATATTTCCATATCATATACGTATATATCCATTAAAATTAATAACTTTTCAAATTCATTTCACAATGCAAAGTTCATGCTGAAAACTATTTCAATAACAATCAAACATAAAACTCATAAATTCACAATTTATCATTTGATGTTCACTTCTACATAGCTATAATAGTTAATAAATATAATAAACTATATAGTTACCTCAATCCTTCTGCTTGATAGATAGGGTTACCTGTATAAGTTCAACCCTATTCAAGCTCTGCTCTTATAATTTGTGCATCACATACTATAATCTACACAAAATTGACATTCAGAGTCAATTTCTCTATTGACCAAAAGTGCTAATATTGTATTTAAACACTTAATCGCTATTAAATTCATATTTCACACTCAATTATGTACATTATCACTGATCACCCCTCATTTCAAGTTTTAACATTTTCTAGTAATTTTCTCTTACTACTATCTCTCTATATTAGGGCAATTCTTGCCTACAGCTTTAAAACTTTATCGTTTCGACTACAAGTAGTCACAAAACACTAGTTTATCTCTAAAGAACCTTTTAATTACCATTAGGTAAGAAATTAACTCCTTAAAACTCCTAAATTCACTTTCTCATTGGTTAAAACTAAGAGAAAATAGGGTAGATTCAAAGGTTAAGGTAGTACGTGACTTACTCGATAAGTAACGAGTCAGAGACACCGTCCTCACTCCTAATTTAGCTTGCCCTAGCAAATCCTTTTCTCTTCTCTATACCAGACCTCTCCTCCCATGTTTTTCCCTTCTATTTTTCGAGCTAGACACGTCCCTATTAATCTAATTTCTGCTCCATGCGTTGCGGCACATCTATCACCCACTGCAGCTCGTGGCACAGTAAGGGAAATCCTCACTATGCTCACATGCTCTGCTTTGAGACTTTGCTCTTTTACTCATATCTGTTCATATAACATCCCAGTGAGTCAATATAACACTTCACCATTCAAAACCTTAATCCTACATTAAATCACTAATCCATCCCTAATCAGTTATTAACGTAGGATTAAAAATTTAAGATGTTACATTTTTTACTAAAAAATGCCAATATAGGTATAAGTATCGATTAAGGTATGGCATGATACAGTAAATACAAGTATAAGGATATATAAAAATTTATATATATATATATATATTTTATACTATATGTAAGAAAAAATTTAACTGTTAAAAGTCCATCGTAATTCAACAAAAAATACAAAGTGTTACAAAATACATTTCAAGATATTAATGTCATGGATGATGATAAATTTAAATTATTCCTTATTTTCAATGATGTTACTAGACTCTCCTATAATTTTTTGATCTAAAAGTGGTTCATCATCAAGTAACAAACTTGCAGCTTCAAGACTATTTAGGCAAATCTAAACCATATAACCTATTATTCTAATATCATTAGCATCATTAAAACTAAATAATTAATTGAAATACCTAAAAACTCAAAAGCTACCAAACCCTAGGTCTTTCACCATCAATAAATTAAGGGCAGATGTCCATTTTTGCCCTTAAAGTATTTCGATAGAAGCACCCAATGGCTTAAGGTCCATGTGTTGCAGTTGAAAAATGTGATGCAGATGACATGCGAGCAAAGATTCCGACCTTCGGGGTGGGAACCAGTTGGAACGAGGAGTTGCCATTAAAATTTTGAGGGAAATCTTGAAAAATCAATTAAAGAAGGATAAAGTTGGTTTGCGAAAATAGAAAATAGGTTCGGGAGTCGGTTGAGTATGGGGAAGGTGTTAGGCGCCCCACAACACTTGTTCATGAGAACGGTTACCTAAAGTTTGTTGTGCTATATTAATATGATTTTAAAATTATTTTAATTATCCCTTTTATATTCATATATTTGATATAAAAATAATAAGAATTAAGTGAAAAATATTTATTTATTTACGAGGGAGGATTTGACTTAGAATCCGACTCTGAGGCCTATGTACCCTGTGATAGGAATCAAAGTTCACGTAGTTCGAGCTTGAAAATTATTAGTGAAAATATTTTTTTAAGAGAAATTAATTAGAAATAATTCACCATTTTGCAAATAAAACAATTTCTAAAATTTTGATATGTGTGTTTTAAGTTGGAAAAAGTAATTTAATTTCAATTATTTTCTCAATTTTTGAATTTTTGAAATAAAGAAAGAAAAGAGTTTAAAATTATTTTTCTTTTATGTTTTATGATTGAAAATTTAACTACTATACCTGCAGAGCCTTATTAGCTCATACGATAATGCAATTATTCTAAATATCTATAGAGATTTCAAAATCTCACATGATAAAAGAATAATATTTATTTAAATACATTTTTAATTTAATTAATTTAATATATAATTTATATATATTTTTAAAAAACTTAATTGTTATATTTGTAAAGTCTTATTGACTCATATGATAACACAATGATCTTAGAAGTCTACAAAAATTCAAAAATCTCACATGACTAAAAGATATAATCGGTAAATGTGATTACAATTTAAATACAATAATTTGGTTAATTAATTTTTTAAATTATGTATTATATGATTTATTTACAAAAATTATTTATTTATTATAAAAATTAAAAATCACTACATTTGCGAGGACTTATTATCTCACACAATGATGCCATAAATTTAAATCTCTATAAAGATTCTTGAAATCTCACAAGAAACTTAAATAAATTATTAATTTGAATTATAAAAAAGTGAGTTAATTTTTATGATGGGCCTTTAGAACCCATATTAACATATAAGTTTTGCTCTCATATCTATGAAACCTTATTGATTTATACGATATAAGATTATCCTAAATATCTGCAGAGATTTAAAGTCTCACATGATAAAAGGATTAAATAATATTCATTTTGAATATATTTTAATACATAATTATATAACACATATTTTTTAATATAGAAATCTTAATAGTTATACTTGTAAAACTTTATTAACTCACAAAGTAGTATGATTATCTTAAAGGTCTACAGAGTTTTAAAAATCTCACATGACTAAAAGGTCTAATTAGAAAATGTGATTATAATTCAAATTTATTAATTTAATTAATTAAAATTATAAAAATGTTTATTATTTTATTTACAAAATTTATTTATTTATTTACCATATAAATTGCACGATACCTATGAGGATTTATTATCCTAAACAATAAGACAATTAATTTAATTATCTATAAAAATTCTTAAAATTTCATGTGAGATTTAAATATTTATTATAAAAAGAAAATTAATTTTAATAATGGGCTTTTGAAACTCACATAAATACCTACAAGATTGATCGTTATACTTGCAAAATCTTATTTATTTATACAGTATGAAATTATTTTAAATGCCTATGAAGATTTTTAAAATCTCACACAACAAATAGACAGCTGAAATATTTGCATTTGCAATTGGTGCATAATATTATGGTTGGCTAAACAATTTATGCAATAAAGAAAATGGAAAGAATAGAGAAATATATTATTTTGATAATTTACTATTCTTTTGACTTGAGGATATATTCTAAAAAAATCCATAAATTAGTAGCCAAAAAGAAATTATTTAAAAGCATTCTTTCAGACTAGAAATAACTAAGAATGCAATCAACACATGATACATATTTTACAAATTGGGGGGAAAAGAAAAAGATCAAGTATAGTGGTACAACTTGAAGTCTAGATTAAGAACATGAGAACATCTAACTCAAAAACATAGCAGTGTAGCCATTATTCAGAAATTCTTTTTTTTTTGGTAAATGGAGATTGTATTTTTACTTGCAAGTTTTAAACAGATTCAACACATCAAACAAACTTTTAGCAAGATCATAGCCATGATAGACACGGCTCCAAGCCATAACCAATCCAATAAATTATCAACAATATTATCATAGGCTTATTTTTCAGACACCTCTCGGGTATATTTTGATTCTATATAAAACATTTGATTCCTGAATCTTTAATGCCTAAACATATATCTAGATTAGTCCACACTCTCAACATCTATCAATATATATATATATATATATATGCATATGTGTTTATTAATGAATCTATATTAAGGGAGATGACTTTAAATATTACCTAATTTAAGCTATGGTTCGTTCTTCTTCTACTCTGAGCTAGCTTGAATTATTCTGAAAGCTTCCTATACATAATGCTTAGCCACACTCTTCTGTCTCGTCCTGTCTTTGTTCAGATCTCGCTCAAATGCTATCCAGCTCTCTCTTTTTCCATTTTTCTCTCATCCATTTTTCCCCTTTTGGACTCCCTTCAGTTCTCTTCCTCGATTTCTCTCTTCACTTCCTCAGTCTCTCTCTTCTCTTCCTCGAGCTCTGTATTTTTCCTTCCTTATTTTTTGTCTGGTTCTTGTGCCCTTTTTCGCCGAAGCTCTCCTTTTCTTTGTTCAGGCTTCTTCTGTGCTCTCTTTTTTTCTCCATGCTCTCTCTTTATAAGTCCTCTCGTCTGTTCTGAATGTTGTCTGTTTTTTCTTTATTTTCTACCTCCGTCTCTTTCTCGTTCATTCTTGCCTCCCATGCTCTATTTTTCTTTCAGTTTTCTCGTCCAGCTGTGTTCTCTTCTCCTCATCTTTTTCTACTCTCTTTCGTGCTCTATTTTCATGTTTATTGTTGCTCACAATCCCCTCATTTTTCTTCTCCTTTTCTCTATTTCTGCTTTCCTTCTCGATCACTCTCACTCTTTCTTGCTCTGTTTTTTGTTTTCTCTTTTCTTTTCTCTTCGTCTGGTTTTCTCATCCATTTTTTTTCTTTCAGTCCTGCATCCCTTTTAAAACAGAAATAAGGAAGAGCTTGAGTGTAAGGAGAGAGCTTACATGCTTCCTTTCTTGCTCTGCTCTGCTGTGTGCATACATGCGTCTCTGGTTCTGTTTCTTTTCTTTTCCTGGTCGAAAGTGTGTGTGTATGTGTTTTGGTTTGTTCTGTCTCTTCTCTGCCTCTATAACTCTGGTTTTGTGTGTTCTCTGTGCACGCTTGGTTCTTCTTTTTCTGGCATTCCTTGCTCCATCTCACCGAAAAGATTTTTTCTTTTGGCTGTGGTGAAACGCTTTCACCATAGCCTTTTTTTATTATTTTTTTAATTAATGTTTATTTTTTTTTGAAATTAGATTTAGGATATATATTTTTTAAATTAAAAAACAAGATTTAAGGAGAAAAAAGTTAACTCTCAAAAGTTGACTCCCAATATTTTTGAATGGTTAGGATAATTTAGGAGAGATTTTTCAAGATTTAACCTTTTTTTTATTTTGTTAGATTATTATTTTTTTTGAAAATATAATCCTAAAAAAGATTAAATTTCATTTTTGTATTATATATTTTTTTGGTTATTTTTATGAACTAAAAGAGATAAAATCCTAACCAACAAAAGATTATCTAGGATAAAATAAAATTAAACCCTATTAATTATTTTTTTGAAAATATAATCCTAAAAAGGATTAAATTTCATTTTTGTATTTTTATATATATTTTTGGTTATTAAAAAAAATTCCCGAACAAAATATGGTGTTCACACCTTGTTATAGAAATATTGCCCTTCAAGCAATTAAAATAAAGTAATTTTGCCCCCAGTGTTAAATATCAAACGTTGATTATTAAGTTTGGTAAGAGGGGAAGAAGTTTGACCAAAAATGTCCTGCCATGTCATTTGACCCCTTCAACCCCATTATTATTATCTTCTTTATCTGACCCTCCATTGCTTATATTAGGGCTGTGTAGAAAAACCTCAAACTCAGTCTGTTTGGTTCGACCCGGTGTGACCCGGTCCGACCCGGTCTTGAAAAATTCAACTCGAACAAAAGACTGGACTGAACGGGTCAGATTGCACATACGGGTCAGACCAGACTATAGACTACTCTTTCGAACCAATCAATCTGGGTCGGTCCAGGTTATTTTTTTAATATTAAATATTAAATAATTATATTATTTACAAAAAAAAAAGATCTTACTTAGTTGAGCCCAGTAACAGTACCCTCACACCTCACGTGCATGCTTCAGACTCGGTCTTTGAACTCTAAAGTCTGATAGCCTCATTTGTCATTTCTCCATTTCCCCATATCGCATGAAAATATGATTATAGGGTAATTTAAACATAAATAAAATACAAGAGACAAAAAAAATGGAAATCTTACATTTATAATTAACACAAATCTCTAACTAACTCTTTGACACTTGCAAGAATAAAAAAAATAGTAGTAATATTTACAGGTATTGAATAGTATGACACCTTTTTTATACTTCATATAATACGCGAGAAAGATGATTATTTATATTCTAAAAAACTGAAAGAAACATAATTAATCTCATAACAAGGATCATGTGCAATTAGATAGTGCTTACTTTGAAACTCAAACAGTAGTAAGCTTATGATATTGATACAAGTGAATAGGAAAGGGGATATGAGGGCCTTTTTCTTTTTGGAGAGAGTTGGATTCAAGAAACTGGACTGGTCCAGTAACTCGGTGGACCAAGTCCAACCCGGTCCAGGTCCTGGGTCCAACAAGACTAAACCAATTTTTGGACTGAAAATTCTAACCCGTTCTCCATTCAAACTAGACTACGGGTTGACATCTAACTCGGTCCAGTCCGGTATTTGTGCAGCCCTAGCTTATATGAGAGAATGCCTAATTACATATGATGCTTTTGCACGTTTGACTTCCACAAGCTCCTACTTTGACATGTGGATCTTTATATATTGTACTTAGCAACTTGAATCAAATCCATTTTCTATTCTTGAGTTTAGGTGATTCTTGTTCATATATGACTTGCAACCTCTTTAGTGTGGGTGACTTATTATTGCTTATTACAACCTTTTTAGCCTAGGTGACTTATTTATATTTACATTAGTATTTTGGCCTTGCCTATGAATCAAGATTTGACACACAAACCACTAAAGGCTCAAAATACATAGAACCCAAATCACCAAATAGTACAAGTAACTAGAATAATATGATTTTCCTAGTTGGCAATTATTTAATCAAAATACATATTACTACCAAAATAGGCCTACGAATTAGGATCAATGTCCTAAGCCTCAAGTTCTTTTTCCTTGTCTTGACTTGAGCTAGGATTTTTTCTAAGGTGAGTACAATTACTCAATAACTAAGGTTCATCTATCTTATACAAATGCATGTCAATTAATTTCCATGATGCAAATAGTAAGCATAACATTCACAAATTCCTATACTTTTTTTTTTCAAATCATTAGCCATAACCATAAAAATAGCAACATGGGATCGAGCACCTACATATATTAAAATCACAAAAAGGGAACATAAAAATATTAAACATGTGCCCCTATACAAGTAATATGCAAGATTATAACAATAACAACCATGTAGTCCTAAATGGCATACAAAACCACAAAAATAACAACCATACTACCTCTTCATGTTATGCATGATCAATGCTATCTTTATACTATCCTATTACTTTCGACATGAAACTAGTAGCTATTTAGTGAGATTTGTCCAGTTGATTGGACCACCCAAGCCTTTCACTTATGAGAAGTTATTTGCCCAAGGCTACTATACTCACTTACGAGTCTTGATTTTTCCCAATATTAACAACCATGAGGTGTCGTACTCTTAAGCTAGCCTTTCCATGAATCAATATAGACTAGTTATGTTTGAGCCTTTTAATGAATAAGTAGGACAAATAAATCAAGGCAAGGCATCGAGCTCCGAATAGTGGCTATACTATGTGGATTTTCAACATCTACTCCTCTTCTTATAAGCAAACTCCTGCCTTAAAATGATCATGCAATACAACTCATGCTTACATATAGCATGCCAATTTTTTATTTATCATTTGTATGTGGATTTGCAAATATATCGTCATGGTTGCCAAATTTAAACAACCATATTCACTTTATGCACAATCTCAATCATGCTCACCTAATGTTAATCTTCACAATTTCATATCATCATGTTCTTACTCATAACCACATCATACATACATACATGCATACATACATCATGTTTATCAATTCATACTTATTTTACTAATCTTGTCAAATTCCAACAATGTACATCAAGCATAAGTTTACAAGCATCGCTTGGTTTTCATATAATTTATTTCAACATATAATTGACTGTCAAACAAATACATAAACTAAATTTTTCTTAGTTACTTCAAATCTTTAAGAGGTTAAAAGTTTATCCCTCAATACAATTTCTTCCAAAGCTTCTTAAAAGCTTGAATGATGCTAAATTGTAATTAGCTTACAATTAATCACATTGAGAATTGTTAATATTCTTGTTAGGATGATTCCCCTTACTCTAGCTCAATGCTCCCAATTCACAAATTTATAATTTCTCACTTTCAAATATACCCATTGAGTTTAATAGCTCTCTTTAGTTTTCATTAGCTTCGTTAAGTTCCTACATTACCATTAATGACACTTAAACTCCTTCAACCACCCAAATAAATGCCATTTTCAGATATTAATGGCTTCCACCAACCAAATACTCCTAAAGCAATCAATGCTAGGTTTACATAATCTAAACAATTCCTAATAGCTCTATTTAAGTCAATAAGTTTGGACCTATAGCCATTATAGACAAAAAATTATCTTTACAATTCAACCTTAACTTAAAATCTAGAAAAAAAGGGAAGAGGATGGAAGATAGGGCTTAGGAGACTTACCTTTAATATTTACAAGCTTCTAATTGCTCCTAATCCTTCAAGATTGCAAGCCCTAGCAAAGTTTTTCAAATTCCTCTTTGTAATGTCTGCCTTGACATTACCAGAACAAAGCACACGAACATAAAACACTATTATAATAACTAGGATTAATTAATTCTTTGTATGAGATTATCACAACATGAGGGTTTTTAAAAAATTAGTTTAAAAGGTTGGGATCCCTAAAAACTATGTTTGAAAAGACATTTGAATTCAAATTAGAGTTTAAAACAAATAAAACATAACAGTGGAAGAACGAAAACCAAATAACATCATAATCAAGCGTCAAAAAGGGCATTTTAGACAACCCCCAAAATGCTCCATCAGCTGTGGCACATGTGTCATCTACTATAGTGGATGGCATAGAGGGATAAGTTCCCTCACTGTGTAGTGCGCCACGGTGCATTGCTGTTATCATGAATTGTCATGACAACACCTTTAGCTAACTTCTAAAGCATACCGCCATCTAATGTACGATTTGAGCGATTCAAGTGTCAACACGTAACTCTCTTAGCCACCTAGCTATTGGTGTTTCATACCCATATGCTTTATCATTTAAAAGTTAGACACCCAAACATAATTTTATTCATTTTCATTTCAGAATACACACAAGGGTGTCCAAGTTTATCACCCTTATACTAATAGCCTTGGAGCCACTTGAACCGACTCAAATAGAACACACACAACCTGATAGACCAATCATATGATAACAATTACATTCCACAAATATATTGGCCATTTAAAACCCTATTTTCATATAATTCAAGGGGTAACACAAAATTTATGAACATTAATCTCTTGACCAATCAATCACATATACAACACAATAATGCACACTTGCATTAGTATTTTGACTTCTAACAATAATCTCATTATAAATATGTCATCCTAGGATGAGATACTCACAATTACACAATCTTATGCAAGTGATCCCAAAAATTAATGTATAATCCTAAGTTGGCATATGATTCATAAAATATTCGCTACAATATCAAAAGAAAGAGGAAAAGCTATACAAACTCATGCTCTTCAAATACTAACCAAGTCTTCCTTTCATTTGCACCTATTGAAGCCCTCTCCTGTAAAATATAATCATGGGGTGAGATAAATATCTTAATAATAGAATAAATCATAATTATCAATTAATATGCAACTGTAAATAAGTAAAGGTTATATATAGGCCAAGATATATTACACATATCTAAACAAAAGCATTTCCATATTTGTAAGTCATTTTCACACTTTAGCATGATTATTTTATTATCCAAACCTCCATGTCACACTAACTAAAACTAAAGGCTCTCTTGGACCAGATGCTCACTCACATTAGCTCAAGTGTACCTTCCGTGGTAGAATCACTCGGTCAAAGGCATTTTGTCTTACTTTCAGACTATGATTTTCCCTACCATACACAATCAGGGTATTGTTACTCCAACACCACATCACACTGATGCTAAGGAGTGCACATCTCTAATACCGTAACCCATATGTGCACTAAAAAGAGGATTCTCCAACATCGTACCTATACAAGCACTAAGGAGAGAAATTTTCCAACACTGCACCTCGTTAGGAATTGAGGAAAATGTATGTCATATGGACTTTTATTACTCGTTCCTACAGGTGAACTCCCATCCCCTAACATGATCATGCTCACATTTCTCATGCAAACCGCATACTTTTATCCAAACTATGAATTACTCATATACATATACATTCATAGATTCATTGCTTTTAAAATCATTTTTCGTGTACAATGTACTCATTTCATAATATGCAATACTTTCAAAATACTTTATGCAAAGTTATAGATTTACTCACAAAGAGTTAAGTAATTAATCAAATAAAGTGAATTATCATTTACCTTAACCCTTTTGTCATAAAAAGGGCTATCGTGGTCAAATATTTGCTTCACAAGGGTCCTCTCACGTAACAACACCCTATCAATATTTAATTTACATCATTAAACACTAATAATCAATTATTACTTCTAATTAAACCCCTTTTATCACTAAATTTATGGTACTCACTATATCCAAAATCCTACTTTAACACTATCAATACCCCTAACACACTCCATTAATTCCATCTAGCAATTAAATAATGTTACTCTTCTACTCACATTATTCCCAATAGCTCAAATTTCACTTAGGGTTCATTCAAACCCTAGCCAAAAATCTCAAATCACTACAAAATCCTCAAACTTAAGTTTAGAAGTTTGATTTAACTCCTTAAGGCCTTAACTATGCCAATGTGTTCAGTTTAAACTTAAGGAAAATGAAATCAAGCCCTAACCATACCCAATACCACAAAAATTTCATATAAAAAGAGAAGGAGAGGTATATGAAGCTTACCTAATGATGATTCTTGCTCAAAATGCTCTTAAGATGAAGCTATAGAATACCTTAATGCTTCCTCCATCGTCTTTCTCTCTCTCTCATTTATCTTCTTTTCTCCTTCTGTCTCACATGCACACAACAATCTGATTAAATTAGATTTTCCTGTACCTGCTGTGGCACATGGTGTGTTTGTCGTGGTGATTGGCACAGAGAATCTCAAATATATTTAGGTTTCTCTTTGTACTATAGTCCACTTAAACTCCGATATAGCCCTCTTTTAAGGCTATCTATTGATCCAAAACCATATTAGTAATCTAAAAACATCATTAACTTGCTAATTACTCAATTTTACCGATTTATCCTTTTAAACACTTAAAATTTCAATGTCTGAAAACTTAAGATTTTACACACTTCATTCTTCCTTTATCCCTCTTTTGTTTTTCACCAAGATTCAGACCTCTTAAGTTAGATTTTTGACCATGGCGTGCGCAGTTGCATATGATACAGAGAGCTTTGTTTCGCCTTTTAGTGACTTATGTGCCGCAGCATGTGGTGCAGAAGTTCTTTCCTTTGTTTTTCTACCTTCTTAAGGTTGGGATGTCCTAACTCTACTCCAAACCTAATCTTATGGCTGAAACTATAACCTAAAACATTTATTAGAACCTTCTGACCACACATCACATTAAATTATTTAATTACCCTCATTTAACTTAACTTAATGAAGGTTAAATTTTTGGGAAGTTATGTAACATCCTAATATTTAGATAATAAATAAATTGTGAAGTTTGGGCTTTTGTTGAGGATTCAAAATTAGAAATTCAAATTGTTTTGAGGTTTAGAATAAATAAATTAGTATTCAAGATTAATTGAAGTTAATAACATATTTAGGCATTTAAATATAGATTAAATTTAGGCCCAAAATCATATAAGGGATTTTTATTAACATACGTTATAATTATATATATATATATATATAAGGGAAAAGTCAAACCGCCAAAAAGTGGTTGAGAATTTTGCTCCCTTAGTTTATGAAAAAAATATAATATAATAATAATAAATAAATAATAAGTAATAAATGGTTGTGGGACGCATGTCCTATTATAAATATCCCTCTTCCTCTTCTCATTTTCGCACCCTCAACTTTCTTTTTCTTTCTCCTCCTCCTCTTTGTTTTCCATCTGCATAGGCTATTTTTAGGTAAGGTTTTAAATTTTTAGATAATTTAGGAATTCATAATAACTCCTTTTCTCCAAAATTTTTCATTAATATTTTCCACTCATTTAGAAATGTCTAACAATAGTATTATTTTGATGTATAGAGAAAATTTTTTGATTTAGATTTTTCTATAGGATAGTTAATATGAGGTTATGATGATTGTAAAATAAATGTTGAGGTTGTTGGAGGTATAATGAATACTATAGAATATTTCTTTAAGATTGAAACTTCGATTTGTAAATTTTTGAGTTAGACTCTAGATCTATATAATTGAGTTTATGTTAGATATAAGATGTTAGGATATGTTTATGATTATTAGGTATTTATTTGAGTATAAATAAATATTTCTAAGGCTATGAAATGGTGATTTGAGACTTGAGGATAATTTTTAAATTTTTAAATTATTTTTAGACAAATTTTTGGAAAATAAATTGATAAAATTTTGATATTATGATTGATTTAGGACTAGGTATAGTCTTTTGAGGTATGAGAATTTTAGAAAAAAATTTAGAAAATTAAATGAGGCACTAATTTTGAATTAGTGTTAATATAAAAATTAGGCCTAAACTTTCTAACTATTTAAATTAAAATTATTTATTAATTTTAATTTGAAATTAATATTTAGTATAATAAAATTAATATTATACATATATTATTAAATGACTGTGTAGATTGTGTTGTCCAAGAGAGTGTGGTGAAAGAGGTGTTATATAGGGAAACTTGTTATCCAAGGAATGAGGTGACCATTATTAATGTACGGTAGTGTATGTGTGTGAGATTAATTGTGTGTTTGTTTTGTTGTTTGGAAAATATTATTTTTTTTGAAAAATAACATATACGTATATTTTTGTTCAAAAATAATTGCCAAGTGGGTTAAATTTATATTTAAGAATATTTTGTGAATATTGGCACTGCTAGAAACATGAGATAAATTGTTTGGTTGATCTAAAATTGTGCTAAATGATTTTTGTTCAGTTGTTATAAATGCATGATTGGTCGGAGTATATTAAAAATTGTTCAGTAAAGATTTTTTTTGGTTGAGTTACCACGTGGTAAGCCCTTATTGGAATCAATGTGTGGCTTGTAGCTTAGTCCAACTCACCTTCGGTTAGGTGACTTGGAGTTCAAGCATGGCATAAGGAGGAATATAAAGTGTAGTCATGTAATTAAATAATTGTTTGGATTGTTGCTTTATTTGCCCACTTAGCAATCGCATGATTAACTACCTCATGTGTATTATTACATATTAATATTTGGTTATTGAGACTTTTTAGTCTCAGTCCCTATGGTTATTAATTTTTCAAGAGCAAGTTTGGCCGGAGAAGTATCTGAGGCATAATTCAATGTATGAGACACTGTTTTCTAATTCAACCTCTATATTTTTGTTAGATGTATATTATGCCAACCTAGGATATGTGTATATATATATTGAGCATGTATACTTTATTTATAAATTATTGTATTTTATATGCCAAGAGAATTCTGTCTATCTCTCATGGCCCTATGTATTTATGAAGTGAAATTTCAATCAAATATGCCCCTATGTGGTAGTTTGTTTTGGTGGTAACCCGTGTTTGAAAAAATATATAATTGGGCCCAAGTTGGGTATTTATAGTAAAATCATGATTGTGAAGTGTTGTTCATGTGAGCATGATTTTGAAATAGTAACAGGGTTGTATACTTGAAGTATTTAATGATTATTTTTCTTAATTACTATAGTAAAGTAAATTTATTATATTTAAATGTTTTTACCATGATAGATCCTTTTTATGATGGTACACTATTTGGGAAGGGTTTTTATAGTTCTTTTTCTACTATGGTAAGAATTCTAAATTATTAAAATAGTTTATTAAACTATTAATTTGTGAAAAGTAAGTGAAAATTTAGGGTGTTACCTATGACATCTCACAAACATTCAAATAAGCAAGTAAAAGGATTGTATCATTTGGTTATTTCAACTCTTTTGTTACAAAAGGTTACCTGTGGGAAATATTCACTCCTTTAGGTTTCACAAAATCAAAGGTAACAATTAATTTACATTATTAAACACCAATAATTAATTTTCAACTATAATATACACACTTTTAAGTTTATATTTGTCACCCACACTCTCCAACTTCTATAGTTAGCTTAAACAAAGCTCTAACAACCTTCTATTAGCTCTATTTATCTTTCATAAACTTAGAAAATACTAAATTATGGTTAACATTATTTACTTCTAAACTTCCATTTTAAGCTTAGGGTTTGCCCAAACCCTATCTTCCAACTCCAAAACATCATAAAATCACTATATTAAGGTATAAAAGCTTAAATTAACTCATAGTAACCCTAGGGACAAAATCTTCATCAAACTACACCTAAACCCATTGGAAATTTGAGCACAGAAGAGGGAAGATAGTTTAGAAACTTACTTGAGTATTAATCTAGCTTAGCATGCCTCCAAAATAGTCAAAAGGTGAAATTCTAGCAAACTTAAGCCTTTGCTTCATTGCCTCTTGTGTTCTTTCATCTCCCCCTTTTCTTTTATGTGTGTGTAAGTATCTATTTAATTCAAGTTTTTGCATATCCACTGCAGCATAACATGTATCTGCCACGACAAATGACACAATGAAGCTAGCCATGAATTTAGGGCTTGCCTTGGGCCTTAGTTGGCTTGATGCTTGTAATGTCCCTAATTATAACCCTAGTGTATCACATAGCGTTATCATTTTAGCAATTTAGTCCAGCCTTTATGACTTCCTACCTATAAATCTAACATGTAAATTCCATATAAAGTTGGCATTAAATCAAAATAATTAGAAATCATGGTATTAGCAGTTAATTTCATGTTTTAGCCACCAAATTAACCAATACATTGGGACGTCACTTGCCTTGGCTAGAATATCACCTCGCCTCACCTTGTCTCGGCTAACATATTGCTCACCCTGGTGAGAAGTCAAATCCTTGCCTAAGCATATACCCCCTCACCTCGATGGCTAGCATGTATCTCTCAGCTGTAGTTACTCTTTCATAGTATTTAGTGACATATACTTATATGCACAATTACTAAGATTATTTGCAAATATCATACTTCTCTAAAAACCATTTTTAAGGATATTTTCAATTCAAATCAGAATTTGACAAGAAAAATATAGCTAACTTGGTTCAAGACTATTAAATAATGAATATAAACATATGCCTCTAAACCAATTTAGGCTAGAAAAACTTTAAATGCCAAATTACACATTTAAGTGTGACTAAACATGTAATATACCCTATATAGTTGGTAACATCACAAAACAACCATGCATTACAAAAATCATCGAAGTCCAAAGATCTCTAGTACCTAGTTCCTAAGGCTTTAGCCTTCGCCTTGCCCATTTCTTCTCCTGAAAATAAGTAAATGTGACAGGGTGAGATTCCATTTGAAATTTCAGTAACCAAGATATTTAAATTAGCACATAAAATAATGGTAACATATAGTTCATGCACTTCACATATTCATTAATCATATATGGGATAAATTTCAGAGTTTATATTGATCATTTATGTCCGGGAAAATACATATCAAATGGTGGATGCTCAAATTCACTTTTATAACTATGAAAATGTTTGAAATTGTGTCCTAGAGCCAATCATTGTACCATACACATTATTATTTAAAGAATTTCTCTCTTGTTATCATATCAATTACATGTTTACTATGATAAATGTATCCTTAGACAAACTATAGCAATTGTCCTAAATATCCCTAGTCGATTATCTATGTGGGATCATAGATGAAACAAGACTAGTATGACTTTGATTAATTATAAAGATATAAATTAAAGTCATAGGTACTTGAAAGAGTACAAGGTGCTGGATCGACTTGCTATGAAAAAGTTATATGGTACAAGTCATAAGCTTATCTCATATATAATTATATCACTAAGCCCTTTGACCTGAGATCATCATGGATTCCTACATGATGACCACTGAACTTTGACTTAGTCAAAAGTCACCTTTAACCGAGTGATCATAAAGGATATGATTGAGTTTAGTGATATTTATGCAGAGGAATATGAGTGATCAAGATGGAATTTATCCCTCACATTAAGTGAGAGATATTACTGGGCTCCTCGATGAGTAAGAGTGAGAAAATATATGGCCATCTACAATGGAAAGGCTTTTGTCATTGCTATAGTTAGTCCATTCAGAGATTGAGAAAGTAACGATCAAGTAAAGGAGAATGACAATTTCATATCTCACACTTGACTGAAATATTGTGTGACAAAAGAAATGTGATACGGTTGCATGATATGTTACATTAGATCATCGATCCCCATGTGAATTAGGTAGTTGCAATGTCTTGCTAGAGACCATTTGTGACTTGTGGGCTAATAGCGTAATTAGCTTACTGCCAAATTTATATAGGCTTATAGGGTTACACACAAGAACAGCCCAACTCGAGTTTTAATGTCTAAGTTCATTGAATTTGAAATATGTCTAAATTTAATGAATGTAATATAAAATGAATGAATTATATATGTATATATTTCAATATTTATTTGATAAATATATATATATTTATTTATATGAAACATGAAATTTAAAATATAATTATATATATTTTTTTAAAATATATATTCATATGTGTGTGTATTTAATATATATATATATGTATGTATGTATGTATGTATATGTATATGATATATAAAATTAAATATATAATATATATTATATATATTTTCAAAATATATATGTGTGTGTGTGTATATATTCGTGTATATATATAATATGTATATGTGATATACATTATATTATATTATATTATTTTAGTTTTAAATTTAATTTTATATGATAGATTAAATCTAATAACTAACATGATATGAGAGAATGTCATGTCAATTTTATAATTTAAATTTATAAGTAAATTTGAATTAGATATGATATCATGATTAAATTTATGGATAAATTTAATTAAATTTTTGGGGGCTTTTTAAGTGGAAGACGAAAACCTTGATATATATACTATATATAGATAGGGACGTGCTTTATGAAGAGGGAGTTAGAAAAGTTCTGATGGCAAAAAAAATACTTTGTGAGCCATGAAACATCCTATAGAAAAGAAACTGTTCAAGTTAGAGAGCTGTTTGTGTGGATACCGATAGAGGGAGCAGATTTACATTGTCAGCTCTTAAGATCCAAACTCTTGAAGAGAACATGTGTCAAGTTCAAAAAATTAAAAGGTAACTCTTCTATCCACCTTAACTTAAACGAGTTTGTTTGGTCCATATCAGGATAGGGACTTTAAAATTTTAATCTTTTGCTACGCCTCCCTATTTAATAGTTATCACCTCTGACTGAACTCATATGTATATCACTGTAGCTCTAGCTAACATTACTAGGCCAGTTTTGCTTTCTAAATTAGAAGGGATTACCTGGCCAAAGGCTTCCTTACTCTAGTTTGGACCATGGTTCCCCTTACTTAATCTTTAGGATGTCATGATATGCTTGACTATCACTGCCAATCTAAGCAGTGAACTTAAGCAAGTTCCCAACTAACACTACTACTCTGAGGGGTGACTCTAATAAGGAAGACTATGGATTATCATATTACCTACAACTCCCTTATAGGAGAACTCCTACCATTATGTATGCATCCAAACTATCAAATTTACAAATATGTAGATAATTCAGGGTAGTTTCTCATTTCGGAGTTAATAAACATATTTAATTCAATAACAATGAAGCCATCCCCACATGTTCATATCAAGTTAATATCATCTTAAAGGATTGGCACGCCTCATTCAAATATAAATTTCATCATTCAGATGCAATACACACAAAATCAATTCCTCAAATATTGTTACATAATATAATACATACTAATTTGAATTTACAGTTATTTCAAATCTTTGAGAGATCAAATATTTAATCTTTCACTTTTGAGATCAATTGTATTTAAGCCTCAGTAGTCTCTAGGATGAATTCATACTATAAATAGGTCTTACATCAACAATTGAACTTGTTAGAACTCCTTTTAAGACTCAGATGAATAAAATTATCTAAAAATTTAGATATAGGATTCAACCCCAGGGCAAGACCCTAGACATTAAATCTATAAAACAGAGGTGTAAAAGGTGTAGATTGGTCCTGGAGGACTTACCTTAGTGAAATCTGACTCAGAGGCTCCTTAGGTCATTGGAGACTAACCTTAGTAAAGCTTTGCCTAAATTGAACCTTCCAAAAGTTTTAAAATGAGCTTTCTTTCTATTTTTTTGGCTAGGATGTCTATTTATAATTTCCTAAAATGCACTATTCGTATCAATAAGTACTTATTTTCTTGCCGCAGCGAGATAACCTATTGGTTAGGCGAGTGTGACAGTTTAATCCTACTTAATTTAGGTTTAAACTTAAGGTAATTAACTAAGCCTAGGGACACTCAGCTCATAAATCAACTCTCATAACCCTTTGAATTACAGGTATTGCTTAGGTTTCCTTTTCGAAGGTACTACAATGCCCATCCTAGCCCATTCCTAAAGCAGTCCAATTTTCCAATGCAATTAATCCAATAAATGTATTAATTGACTAACTTACCCCTAATAAATCTTGAAATTTCAAATTTAAAAATTTGAAATGTTACATTAGGTGGCTGCTTGAGACTTTGTTGTGAAATCGTAACCCTTTTATTTCTATAAGGGGTTTTATAAGGTCAACATGTGGTTTAGATATAGATTCATGTGTTAGATTGTTTTAACATGTGTATGTTGGGCCTTTGGGCATAGTTCAAGTGTCACTTAAGTTATTGGCATAAGGTTGAGAGTTTTAAACACCTCAAACTAGGTTTAAAGTGAAAAGTGTACATTTCATGTCTAGGTGTCTAACATTTTGATGGAGTTGGAGATGGAAAGAGGAATTTGTTGAATTGCAATTGCAGTATTATCATCTATATATCTCATGATACTAAATAGATTCCACTAATGAATTTCAATTAAGGTAGCTTCACACACATTATACTTTTTAAGAATAGGGTCCTTAGTTTGCAATTTTTAGTTAAGAAAAGGGAGATCCAATTGTCCTTCCAAATTCTAGGTGATTCTCCATTACCAATATGCTAACAAAGACTATCCTTGATAAAATCTCTATCGTTAACTAGACTAGACCAGCACCAAGATGGTTTTGATCTCTTTTTTGCATCTAAAAAGTGGCTTTTCAAGAAATAGATCCCTTTTAGCAACCTCATTTATAGATCATCTACTTATGTAATAGACTCCAAGTAGTCTTAGATAAAGAACATAATTGTAATTATAATTATCATATAATATAATATAATATAATTGAGTAGCCCATATCCTTGTTATATGATTAAAAAGATTTTGCATATTCTATGTTAATAAGATTCACATTTTTTTAAAAAAGAAAATACATAATTTAATTTAAAAATCAAATCTAATCTAATAACATTGTATCAATGGCAATGATATTAGGAAGAAAGGCCCTCAAAATGAACTTATTTATTGTTAGGGATCAATACATTCTAAAAGTATAAATGCAAGCCTAAGGTCCTTCAGTATAATAAAATTTTAGGTTTCAATCACCAAAATGCCCCTGCCTTTCTTTTTTTTTTTAAAAGTGCCTTTGTCACTTGTCAATAGTGGTAGGTTGCTACTATTGGTGGTCTAACCATTGTCACTAACTACTAGAGCTTTGATGTAATACTCTAAAATTTTAAACTGATTTTTCTCCAGACAAAAGAATCTTTCATTTTAACACGACCTCATAAACAATTACCATGATAAAAAAGAGTCTATTATTTTAATAAAAAGTAAAAGTTATTTATTAAACTCTACCATAGTAATAAAAGGTTTACCATGGCAAAAAGAATAAAAGATATTATTTAAAAAAAACCTTACCATGGTAGAAAAGAATTTACCATGGTAATTAAGAGTCAAAATGACTTTATGAAAGCTTATCATGATAGAAAATGATTTTTCTTATAACTAAAACATTTCTCAAAGTTGACTACCATGGCAGGAAAGATTTAAACAAAACAAAACAAGCCTACCACGGTAATTTAGGAAGAAACTAAGTTAAATAAGTAATACCAAATGGGATCCCATTAAAAACAATTATTTTAAATCCTAAAAGATGTTACAAGACACATTTAGTAGTGAAATATGATTCTTAAGGGCTAAAATTATCCAAAAGAAGTTTAAAAAAGGGTAAAAAGACCAAAAGGACCATTTCAAAAAAACAATTTTGAGCAGGGGCACTTTTATCCCAAGCATGTCATGTGCTACAACGTATGTGCCTTGCGCCACGATACATGACATAGATAAGATATTTTCCTCTTTGTGTTGTGTGTCATGACAAATGGCCTGTGCACCACGGCACATAGTGCCTAACAACAATATTAATATAATAAATAGTGACAACAATTTTCAAATAAGTATAACTTTCTTTACAAATGTCCAGATCGAGTAATTCAAGTATCCATACGAAAAATCTAGCTAATTATTTTTGGCTTTAGTAATGGTTTGGGAAGTTAACTTCCACAAATCACCAATATTATGCCTCCAATGCTTCTCTGACATGACTCTTCCCTTTTAAAATGTTAATTATAAGGAATGAGACATGAAGGTCTAAGTAACTAATAGCAAGATACTATAACACATATAATGTAATTAATCATGTGATTGCTAAATAGGGCATACAATATATTTTTCAAACATAATATAACCAAACAACCAAAAAGAAAAATGCATGTTTACACCTTATTTTTGCCCTACTCAGAGTCCAACTCACCCACTTAAAGGTAAGCAATGCTAAGCCATAAGCCACTTATTGGGTCCAAATAAGGGCACATCACGTGGTAGGTAATATACAAATAAAATCCCCACTACCATTTCAAACCTAGCAAGTCATGCAAATAATATATCTAAACAAGAAAACATATCAAAACAATTCACATGCTTCCAAACATAATGTTCACACTGAATATAGTTATATATAGTTTCATCCCACTTGGTAATAAGCTTTCTAAACAAGATATATACATTTTCAAACACAATATTTTCCATGTATTGTTTATTTTTAACCAAACATAAAAGGTTATCTTTGCTTGTAGCAAGTATATTTTCTTGAATAAACGAGTTACCATCTTCTTTGTTAGTACCACAATCTACACACAATATTATAATAATTATCATTAACACAACACTAATTACGGCTAACAAAGGAGTAAACAGAGATTTGAGGTAATAAAAAATTTGGTTTATACTTTTGTGTATTAATTAATTATATATTAGAAAAAATGATTTTAAATTCATCAATATTTGTAAACTTACATTTAATGCAAATTTTGACAAGTCTTATTATAAGTGTGAATTTATGCTAGTGAGATGATGAAATAATGTGTTTCTATAATGAAAGAAGAGATTGAGAATGGAATTATTTGTGTTGTATGGCTATGTTGTGATAGTGTTGAGCATGTTGTGATGAAAATGAATTTGCATGCTAGAAATGATATGAGTTTGCATATTATATGTTGATGTGTATGGCATGATCATTTATGGTGAGAGTTCACCTATAAGGGGAGGAGTATATGTGATAAATCCATATGGTCGTGGTAACTTACTCTTGGAATCAGGAGCTAGCCTTAGTATCAACCATTGAAATTGGGAGGTAGCTATTGTCCCATGGTTTATTAAGGATTATCTCACTTACTTTTTAAGGGACTCAAACCTAACTAATCTTCACCAATTTATGAGAAGGCTAAAGAGGTACAACACCCTATGATGATTAGTATTGGGGAAAACTACAAATCATAAGTGAGTGAGATAGCCCTAACTAGGAAGGCTTGGTTAGTCTAAGTTTGGACACAACTACTGTACAGCCACAGGTTTCATGTTGGAAGAATTAAGAGGATATAAGATTAGCATTGATCAGGCATTTCATATTTTTGGTCACATGGTTGTTATTCTTATGGTTTGACATAATTTGATAAGAGAACATGGTTATTATTATTGTAACCTCATATATGCATTGTGGTTTATGCATATTGTGAGATGATATGTATAAGTGCTATGGCCATGGCAACCTTTTGAAAAACACTAGATTTGTGAAGGAATTGGTATTTGTCATTTGCATTAATAAGTAATTAATATATAATTGTATAGGCAAGATTAACTTTGGTTACTGAGTAGTTGTACTTATTTGTTATTCTTTAATATTACAGGGCTTAGTTCATTAGATTAGGATTGGGGAAAGCAATCAGAGGCTTAGGATTGAGAGCAAATCCTATTAGTAGGCCTCATAGTAATATTTATGTGTATTTCCATTGATAATTTGCCAGCTAGGATATTATGTGTTTTATTTTGACAACTTGCACTAATTGTGATTGATGTGAATGTATATTTTGTGCCCTGGGCTATATGTTATGTGATTATGAAGTTTAAATAGGTTAAAATACTAGTACAAGTAGGGAGTGTTGTAATTAGATGAATATGATAATTTCAATGTGGATTTATGAGAAATTGGCTCCCTTTTATGTTTTGTGTTCAAGGGGTTGAGAACTAAAAAAGCAATATATGTGTGATTGTTTGGCAGTGGTGTATTATATGAGTCTATTATAGTCCTTTAAGTGTAATTTAAGGGTTGATATAGGCTTTGGCACTTGTATTGTGAAATAGATACCCTAGTTATGTGTTCTTGTGATAAAGGAGTAAGTTTTGAAATGAGTATTTAATTTTTGTTCAAAAAATGTAGTTGTGAAATCAGTGCCATTAGCTAGAGTTAGGAGAAATCTCACTATAGACACCTAGATCACCTCAATCAGACATCGAATGGAAAAATGGGGCACATAAAAAATTCACCTCCAAAGCTGTCTTATAACAGCGAAGTTGCTATCAAATTTCATGCAATGTGCCACGATGCATGGCACAAAACGTACTGTGACACGTATGTAGCATACCATGATGCACCTATACAGTTTGCTAAAAATAATGTTTTCAAACTTTGTTTGTAAATGCCTTATTATAAAAAAGATATCTTATGCTTCCATATACATTTTTAACTCCGATTTGTAAATGATAGAAGTATTTTGTAGTGTTTGGAATTGTGAAAACTTGAGATCCCCATTTTTATAAATTGTACAACTTGGTAATCCTTTAGATTATTCCCACAATTATCTTAACTATTAGAGTCAAGGATAGATTAGTAAGGTTAATGTTACTGGTTTACCTAGAAATTTACACCAGTTACCCCTTAACTCTAAAGCACAAGCTCTTAACATGTCTTTAAAGTCTTGAATAGTCCTTTTGGATTGTCCATTTGTTTGTGGATGATAGATGATGCTAAACTAGTACCTATAGCACACTACAAAGCCCTCCAAAAGTTTTATGTGAACCTTGGATCACCACTAATGACACATGCGTGATGACACACCACGCCTGACAACAACATTGTCAACAAAAATTAAACCAAGCGATTGCACACTTAGTAATTTAAACTAGATTAACCAACTATATAATATAGTTGAAAATTAGGTCATCTCCCAAAGAGGTGTTTAAAGATTAAATCTAGAGCTTCTTAATGCAATTAAATTAAAATAAAAGTCCCAAGAGTTGATTGATTTTAAGTGATTAAAACTAAAACACTAATTAAACTAATTAAGGCTTAAAGATCTAAGCTAGCAAGTTTGTGAAAATGGGATGGAATAGGGTATTCAAAGTTAGATTAATGCTTACATCCAAATCACTTATGAAATATAAATTAGCCACCCTTAATTCTTCTTTTCCTAACCAAATTATGAAGCAACTAGGATAATTCTCTTTAGCAACTTAATTTTACTAGGGACCCTAATTAAGCTTAGGATTTAAGAGCCCAATTCAACACCTTAATTTAGTTTTAGGCCCAAGTTAGGTGATTAATGATAAATTCAGCAAGCATAGTTAGCCATTAACATGCCAAAATGACCCCTAAAATTATGGTAGATTGCAAGCAAGTCTAACAAATACTCTTCAAGATTATAATGGAGCATAAGTAAGGTTAAAACACTCAAGAACATTCAAGATTATAAAACATCCTAGAGTGGCTGAAAATGAGGCCAAACAAACAAGCTAAAATTCAACATTAATCAAACTAATTTCCATACAAAAATATCAACTAAGATTATGATTGTAAAGCCAAGACATAGTAATCCAAAATTATAGTCTTACAAGTTTATTAATGGAGAAAAATTAAGAGAACAATAAAAGGGTTATAAAATTGAAGACCAAGTGGTTCATTGAGCTTCCATCCTCCTCCAAACACCTAAAATGATTTAGCCTTCAAGGTTTTTTAAGTAGGTAGGGATGTGTAGAGGAGAAGGCAAACTGGCCAAAACCCTCCATAGAACCAAGTGGAAAATGAAGCATGAAATGGATGATCAAGTGGTAGGGATGTGTAGAGGAGAATGAAAGGAGAAGAATGGGAGTGATTTGGTGACGATCTAATGGTTAGATAAAGAGAAATGGAGGAGAGAAGGGGGCTGTTGTGGCTGAAAAATGAAAGAAAATAAAGAACAATAAAGAACAAGAGAGAGAATGTAAAATGAAAATAAAGAAGGTGGTGAGAGATTATGTGTAATAGCTAGGGTTATTTCCTTGAGTGAAATGGAGCTTATGTGTGTGAATTCTAGCTGCTAAATGAGGGAAAAATAAAGCAAAAAGGAAATTAAAAAGGTTAGGGTGAGACATATACTTCCCATATACTTAAATAGATGGCCTCCTCTTATTGGCTCTAAGGGAATATGTTAAAGAAGAATATTCTCACTTATTTCATCAAATGATATGATTATTCCCTCCCCTTTTAGCCCACAAATGATGCCACATTTGCCCTTTTTAGCCCTCTTCCATGATCCTTGACCAATTGAAAAATGTCCACGTCAACATGTGCTACCTAAGTCATAAAATGTACATAAAATTAAAATCAAATATTCATGTGACCTGTTAATAGGAATTAGTCGGTTATCTTCAAAATTAAACTAAAGGTAACCCTAATGCAATATAGGGTCAACCCTAGGTCATCTCCCAAGGAATGGTCTTAGTCTAATTAAAAGTTATCTAGTGGAATAAATTACCCAAAGTTATAGGAATTTAGTTACCTAATTATCTAAACTAATTACCTAATGATTAAAATGCTAAATAAAGTGAGTGAAATGCACTTCCCTTTTCACAAGAGTGGAATCCTAGAGATTAGTTGATTTTGGACTCATTATCTTCTCATAATTAGGGTAAGTTTACCTTCCCTTTCCTCTTGACTAAAACTGTCATGACTTAAGAAAATTATCCTAAGTTAATTAACCTAATTAGCTAACCTCCCTAAATCTTAGATTAAAGTCCCTAGTTCAATTAACCAATTAGTGATGAAATTACCCAAGTGATTCACTCAAAATCTCCTCTCAACAGCCACGGTCAAAATAACAATATGAGTAACCACAAGATTATGTCAAGCTACTCAACAACACAAGCATTAACACCATAAGATTATGCAATTTTAACACAAGTAATTCACTAATTGAAAAACACAAGATTATGTGCCAAACAAAGAGTGGCAACATTTAGTCATGGCTGTTCAAGGAAGAAATTAAATGAAACAATCCTCTCTCTTTACATCAACATCAAATTCAAATTAGAATTTACAAGCTAAGATGATTAAACCCTAGATTAAGGAATCTAACCATCTAATAAAAAAGAGAAGAAGATAGGAAACAAAAGAACTTAGCCAATTTGAAACTCAAGACTCATCCTCCATCTTCATCTCTCTAGGATTCCACAAAGAAACTTAGCCAATCTTCATCTTCAAGAACCCGAGTGATTGCTTGTGAAGGCCAAACTTCATAGCTCTTGAATGATGGAAATGAGCTTCAATCCTTGTGAAAATGGAAGGGATGGAATGAAAATGAAGAGAGGAGAAGAATGGTATGAGTTTTGTGGAGGTTTAGTGGCTGAAAATGGAGCTTTGGGTATTGGAAAATAAAGAACAAAAAAAAAAGAAAATGAAGAATACTATGAATAAAAGAGAGAATATATGGAAGATGAATGAGATGAGTATTGGATTTGAAAAATTGGGGTGAATGGCATACTCCTAAGTTTTCCTATTAGCTGAAGCTTAATTAAAAAAAAGAAAAGAAATTAAAATAAAAATGGGAGCTTTGTCACACTTGCAAGGTGGCAACCTCCTATTGGTTGGTACATGATTCCAATGTATGTGTAATTTCCCATGTTTCATCCACATTTTCAAGCTAATTTAATCCCTAAATAAAGCCTAATTCACGTACAAACCATTAGCTTTGACCTCAAGGAGTGTTGACCTCAATTGCCCAGTTGATGCATAAGTCACATGCCACCTATGTCACATAAATCACATAATTCAATTAAATGGCATGTGATATAATAAAATCTAATTAATGTCCAGAATTAAATTCATAATTAGAAGGGAGAATTTATTAAATTAACCAAGTTTTAGGCTGCACAAAATTATATAAAAATTTTCACACAAAAGCAAACCGAAAACTAGGTCAAACTAAGACACTTAAGAAAGTGTTGACTTTTTTATTTAATTACTTCCAAACTAAAATGAATTTTAAAAATCTAATTTTACCACTCATCAACTTGACATAAAATACACTTTTTCAATTTGTCTTGTACATTTTCTCAAAATTTTAATTTTTGGACCAAAATACCCCTAGTGCACTGAACCTAAAAACTTAGGAAAAATTCCGAATCTAATGCAATGTGTGCACTTGAAGGTGATAAATCATTAATAAAATGGTCCTAATTGACAAATAAAAGTAGGTAACAAATGTGTTCTATCACCTACATAATAAATTCTTGGATATGGAATTAATTAATTATTATGGAAGAATATTAATAAAGTAAAATTCAAGGGTTGTGACACATGAAAGCTCATGTATGTACATAAAATCTTAATTCAATCAACAAAGTCAACAACCCCAAAATGTGATTTTTATTTTATAACTCCCAAACTAAATTGAATTTTGAAAAACTAATTTTGTTTTCATTCTTTTGGGCATAAAACACATGGAACACAATATTAACCTAATTTTTCATAAAAATTCTAATTTTGGACCATAATAACCTTAGTGTACAATTTTGCCTGTTAAGCAATTTTCTTACTTTTGACACCATAAATACACCAAAATAGGAAATAAAACATTTAAAATGGGTCCTAAATAAATAGATAAAGTATGTAAAATATGAGTCTTATCAAATAGACAGTGACAACAATTTTCAAATGGCATAACTTTTTTTACAAATGTCCAAATCAAGTGATTCAAGTGCCGACATGAAACTTATTAAAGAATCTATCTAATAGTGTTTGTTTAGTACAAAAATTCCTCCATATGAGGATTTTAGCCATAAAATCCCATTAAGGGACAAAACACACTTTTGAAACACTTAACTTCCCAAACCACTACCAAAGCCAAAAACTAATATATAGAACACTTGGCCACATTTAACACATGCCAAACAACACTTTTACACCAAATTTCATTTAAACACATAAAGATCTTATAGTTGGGTTATAACCACCCAATATAGTTAATGTAGAAAATCAACGTAATTGAACATAAGTTACTCTTTTGCTACAAACACAATGTAAATCATTCGAACATATCAATTAGGGCCATGAATGTCAAAAACTAATTTATGGCTATCAAATATAATTTTGATCAAAAGTGGGGAATCATATGCTCTTTTACACTAAATGTGCAATATAGTTAGCAAATATACATAACCCAACACAATGAGGCCTACTACTACTAGTTCATGACCACACACCAACACTATGCCTCCATTGCTTCTCCGACTTGACTCTTCCCTGTAAAAATGTTAACAATGAAGAATGAGACACAAAGATCCTAGTAACCAATACCAAGATGTTATAATACATGTAATGTAACTAATTATATAATTGCTAAGTGGGGAATACAACACATTTTTCAAATATAATATAGCCAAACAATTGAGAAGAAAATGCATAACTACATGTTATTTCCTCTTTATACCTTACCTAGAATCCAACTCACCAAGCTAAAGGTGAGTAAATCCGAGCTATAAGCCACTCATTGGGTCTAATAAAGGCATAGCATATGGCATGTAATATTTGAACAAAATCCCTATAGTCATTTTGATACGAATAATATATCCAAACAAGAAAACATATCCAAACGATTCACTTGCTTCCAAATATAATGATTCATACCGAACATAATTATAAATAATTTCATCCTATTTGACTATAACCTTTCCAAACAATATATATATATATATATATTTTCAACCACAACATTTTCCACATAATATTTAGTTTCAACCAAACATACACGCAATCAGTCACAAAAAAAGCACCATAACAAATTAGTAAATGTTACATTTGCCTCTAGCAAGTAACTTTCCCTAGATAAGTGAGTTACCACCTTCTACAATGTTACTACTGCAATTTACACATAATATAATACTAATAATGGTTAATAAAAGTGCTTACGCACTAATCACACCCTAATCATAGGGTTAGGCAATTAATATCATATTCTTAGCATATTCCCACATACTTCAATAATCAAACTTAGTCATACAAATCCTCATTATACATCTTAAACATATATTTAACCTCTGAATACTTAAATCATCACTAATCATCCCATAACATACCACACATTGCCTTAAACAACATAAAAATTATCTAAACCATACTTACTTAACCTCAAACAATCCTTTAAATTCAAACCATTTTCATCAATTATTGTATATTTTGGATATCTTGCTGTTTTTACCTAAACAATTATTCATAAATATTTAAACATGACTTGTTCATATATAAAAAAAGTTATCAATTTTTAAAATTCAACTTATTCTATTTATTGTACAACTTGTTCTTTCAATTTTGACAAGTTATCAATATTATGCTAAATAAAAAATTATATATGTTATAACTTTATTTCCAACCAATTTTATGGGTTTTTGTTAATAATGGACATCTTGTTGTTAAAATTTAAATAGTTACTTGTAAATATTTGAACATGACTTGTTCATAGATAAAAAATATTAATTTTTAAAGCTCAATTTATTTTATTGTTTACAACTTGATCTTTTGATATTGACAAGTTATAAATATCATGCTAAATAAAAAATACGTTATAAATTTATTTTTCATGGGCTTTGTTAATTATGGATATATTGTTGTTAATATTCGAATAATTATTTGTAAATATTTGAACATGATTTGTTCATACATAAAAAAATTATCAATTTTTAAAACTCAACTTATTGTAATTTTTTACAACTTGGTCCTACAATTTTGACAAGTTATCTATATTATATATATTATAAATTTATTTTCTAACCATTTTTATTTTCTTTTTTCAAACATGAATGTTTTATTGTTAATATTTGAATAATAAATTGTAAATGTTCAAATATGACTTATTCATATATAAAAAAATGTCAATTTTTAAAATCTAACTTATTCTATTTTTTACAACTTGTTCCTTTAATGCAAGTTATCAATATTATGTTAAATAAAAAATATATTGTATAAATTTATTTTTCATGGTATTTGTCAATGATGGACGTCTTGTTGTTAATATCCAAACAATTGTTGTAGACATTTGAACATAATTATTTTATATATAAAAAAGTTGTCAATTTTTAAAACTTAAGAATTTTCACAGGCTTTTGCAAAATAAATTTATAACAAATATATTTAGGGAATGAGTTGTAAAAAAATTGAACAAGTTAGGTTTTTAAAATTAACAAATTTTTTTATATACCAACAAGTCATGCTTGAATAGTTACAAGTAATTTGTCGGATATTAACAAGGCGTCTATGGTTAACAAAAATTCATGAAAATACTTGAAAAATAAATTTATGACATATATTTTTTTATTTAGCATAATATTAATAATTTGTCAATATTGAAGGAACAAGCTATAAAAAATATAATAAATCATGTTTTAAAAATTAACTTTTTTCTATGTATGATCAAATTATGTTTGAATGTTTACAAATGATTGTTCAAATTTTAACAACAAGACGTTCATGATTAATAAAAATTCATCAAAATGCTAGGAAAATAAATTTATAACATATGTTTTTTATTTGACATAATTTTGATAACTTGTCAATATTTAAGGAAGAAGTTGTAAAAATAAAATAAGTTGAGTTATAAAAATTGACAATTCTTATATATTTGAATAAGTCATGGTCGAATATTTATAAATGATTATTCAAATATAAACAACAAGAAATCTGTAATGTACAATGACAATGAAAATGTTTGGAATTCAAGGTTATAATATACGTATGTGTATATAAAATTAATTATTAATATTAATTTTGCACTATATAAATTAATGTACTTGTGGGCTTAATGATTTTCTTAATTTTGGAGAACCAAGGGGGTCAAAGATTCAAATCCATCCTTGGCCCCTAGATATATTTGAGATGAAAAAAAAGGTGGACTTGGCCCTTAAGGGCTTAGGCTTTAAAGCTCAATTTTTCAAATTTTAATCGAATCTTAAGGCTTAGTCCTATCGGTTTCAAAAAAAATAAAAAATTAATATTATAGTTTAATGTTATTCTTCTAAACATAATTTAATTCAACATTATAATATTTAACATTATAATTTAATTATAAAATTCAACATAAATTAAATTAAGGTCTTATATCATGTAGAAAATAAATAAAAGATTTAAAAAGTCTAAATATATGTTAGTTGATGCTATCATAATTTATAACAAAGTTTCAAAAACAAAATATATGAGGCATATTGACATAATCCTCGCAAAATAAGATGAGGGATTCAAATTTTCAAATCAAATCAAAATTTTAAAAGCAAGTATCAAATTGAAATCTCAGACATCCATGGCCTAAAAAAAAGGTTTATGCTAAAAGAGTAATTATTTGAGAGTAAGAGAGGTAAAAAGCCAAAGCAATGGAATGTTAAGAGAGAGATGCTGACTCAAGAGATGAGAGAAAGAGGCAAATCGATAGATAGAGAGAGCCAGAGGGCAAGGAGAGTGATGGGAGGGAGATGTAAGGCAACTAGAGGAAAGGAGAAGTTGAGAAGGAGAGGTTGAGTCAAGAGACAAAGAGAAGTAGAGGACTTGGAATGGTAGAATGTTTAAGATTTTTCTACATTTGCCAAACGGTGCATTGTAAGATAGAAGGAAAAAAAAAGAACAGGGCTTAGAAGGTCGTTCGAGCCTGAGCCCTTTTTTCAAGGCTCATTGGGGCCGAGCTTAGAAGCCCGATTACTTTAAAAATCTTTTATGTTTCAAGCTTAAACCCTTATTTAAATAGGGCTCTGCAGCCTGGCCTTCTCGACTCTACATTTGACTATTGTATGGTGACAAGAGTTTTAGAGACTATAATGATTTTAGTGACAAAGACACTTTCTTTCTTAAATAAAGAAAAACAAAGACATTTTAATAATTGATATTTAAAAATTTATTATATTAAAGAACCTTGAACCTGCAGTGCATTTTTAAAATGTTTTAGACCCAATAACAAAGGGTAAAGCTGAAAAATTTAGCCTCAAACTATTTTTTGAGGACCGTTAGGTAGCCTCTTCTTTAAGATGGTGCAAAATAAATTATCAACTATTAAAATCGGTGCATCCATAGCCTTCTGTCCATTTTTCACTAACAGCCGTTTACTTTTAATATTGTGAGACCCACTTGCTTCATTCATTCTCTCTGAATTTTGAAAGCTCTATTAGTCAACGCCATCATCATTACCCAACCAACCCCAAGCGAAGCCTAACCTTACCGTCGACCTAAACTCCATAGCATCTTCTTGACTATTAGCTTGTTCCTCATCTCTCTCAACCTCTCTCCATCACCAACTTCGCATTCTGTCTCCTTTCTGCCACCACTTCCTCCACCACCATCCTTATTGACTCTGTCACTGGCCATTACCTATCCTAACTGATAGAATTATCAAAGACAATAAACTAGATAGTATTGTCGAGAGAGATAACAGACGTGGAGTTCTAGCTAGATTGATTGAATTCATGTGGTAGAATGATAGGTCTTCCTATGAACTTGTTTGGCCTATGAGTTCATCAGAAAATATTTGCATGCTATGAGCATGCAGCATCTCGTTTAACCATACAATTCATCATTTCATTATTTGCTGTAATATAATGTATTTTCTTCAACTCTTCACATTCTCTCTCCTCCCTGCCACCACTTCCTCTACCACCATCCTCATTGACTGCATCATTAGCCACCACCTGTCCTACTCTCTCTTCCTTCACCAATTCAAAAACCTTGATTCCTCGACCTTACTTCCCTTACCCCTCTTTCCAAACATAACGTCACCTTCATTCTCTCCCTTTCTTCTCTGAAAATACCTATCGTATATTTCTCTCTCTTATCTCTTGGAGTCATCATCTCACCCACCAACCTGCTTAGCTTTGCCTTGGAGGTGGCTTACTAGGTTTGACTTGTTCAACCATTTATTGCATTTGCCACCTCTTTTACCAAGGGCAAATGGATCTGTAGATGCAATTGCAAACGATGGTAGAAGAACTTGAACTCTAGTAGATGGTGATGGTTGAAGGTGAGTAGAAGGGAGTTGCACAATGGTCAACAATAAAGGAAACGAGAGCATGGAAGATTTGTGGTCATTGTTAGGATTAATGGAGCCTGAATGTTAATGTTGACAGATGGAAGAGGGAGGAGGTAAACGGTTATGAAGGATGAGTAGCAGAAGAAAAGAACATGAGAGAGAGAAGAGAGAGGCCATGTACCATAGGGAAAACTAACGTCCGTCCAGTCAAGGTTAATGGGAGACATTGGATGCTCCACTTTTTAAAATTCAAAATTTATTTTACACCTTCTCATAATTTAAGTTATTAAATACTTTTAAAAAAATAATTTAGAACCAAGTTTGCACCTTTACCTAACAATAAGTTGATGGCTAAATGAAATTCTCCCATGATATTATTATTCAAAAAATCTGGCGGGTCTCCGGAGATTGGAGAATCGGTGAATCCAATCATATTGCACAGGCGCGCGATACTACAATAGGAATATCAGCCTAGACTGGAGAGTGAGCCATAACGTTAACCCCGTGGTCCTCTCCTCGTCGGGAGACTTGCAACTGTTGACAGTAGCCTGATACAACTGCATCTGCAGCCTGCAACCCCGTTGATACTCCTGAAACGGCGTCGTACTAACTTGCATGATCTCGTCTAATTCTCCTTCTCTGCACTCATCTTTCACTCGGGGGAACATCGGAACCCTCATACACAGAAATCGTCGTCCGGTCCTCATGATGAAGGATCGGCCTCCGCCATCCTCCTACGGCTCCGTTTACATTCCTCCTCACCAACGTCTGCGCTCTGTCGTCACCTCCGCCGGTTACATCTCGTCTGCTCCGGTGGACTTCAAGCTCCATGGATCCGAAGGGGCAGTTATAAACCCTATAGGCATCAATGCTAGTGCCACTGCTACTCTGCCTCACTCGCAGACCAAGTTGCAGGAACAAGCTCCATGTAAGTTGAATTCGCGCTGTGTTTCTGCTTATGATGATGGGATTTCCGAGGAAGGATCGGATCGTGAATTGGAGACGTCTTCACAACCGGTGAGATTACTTAAGTGATTAGTTTGGGTATTGGATTGGATAATTGCCTCCTTTTTTATTTTGCTGGGTTAACTCCGGTTTCCTTTTATATCCGTGTGCTAGTTGTTGAGTTGATTTGTTTCTAATGGAGATGCTAGTGGACAGTGGCATTTGGAATTGTAAGCTGCTTTATGGTGTTTTGGTCTCAACTCAGTTTTTTTCTATTGGGGAACCACCATCAGTCCATCACTAAATGTGACGATGAATGGGATGAGTGGATAATTCATAATGTGTTTTCCTGTTGGGTGAAGAGTAAAACGTAAAATGGTAGTCCTGATCATATGAAGTCGGCCGCCAGAAATCTAGAGAATGTTGCACTAGATTGGTGCTTATGCCTCTCAGTTCTTTCATATGTTGTTGGATTTGGCATTACTCCTGTCATGAAATGCTTCATTTAACTTTGTTGTTTCTTGATGATGCCCCTATTGGTTGATATTGTGGTTGTGGATATAGCAATGGAGATGACTTTTACCGGAGTTCCATGTTTTACTCTTTGTTACATTGATGGGCATTTTGCTAATTGATTGAAGCTCACTTTCTTCTAGCTTTTGTGTTTCTTTTCTAGTTAGGTATTAATATATCTGAAGTTTTCCTTAGTGCTGGTAAATTTGAAGCTGTCACTTTTTTGTTGCCTTAGGCAGTCCAACCAGTAGCTTGGGGAGAGGGGGTTGGGGTAGTTTGTGGTTTAAAATGTCAAAGACGTTTATTTCCTGCTATATTTTGATTTTCAGAGTGCTTCACCCAATGATAACACTGATGAGTGGAAGCAGAAATTTATCATGCTTTTAAATGACAAGAGTAGACAAGAGTTGATCTCAAGGGAGAAAAAAGATAGACGTGATTTTGAGCAACTAGCAGCCTTGGCAACCAGAATGGGATTGTATAGGTATCATTTTAATTTCTCGATTTCTTCGTCTTCTGACTATATTAATGTTTGTTCCATAAGTGTGTTATTTAATGTGGGAATCTTAATAGCATTTATTTATTGCAGTCATATGTATTCAAAAGTTGTTGTCTTCAGTAAGGTCCCACTGCCAAATTACAGATATGATTTGGATGATCGAAGACCACAGAGGGAGGTATATTTATTGTTTTCTATGATCTGCTTCCACTTTCATGTTTGTCTAAATACTGCCATCATATAAAAACAAAAGTTACTTCATCTTCTCTCTATAGTTGTTCCTTCACTGGAGACTTGTAAGTAAGGCTTTCACGAATTGGCAGGTGAGTGTGCCTCTTAATGTGTTGAAAAGAGTTGATGCATATCTCAAACAATATCTATCCAAAAAGTCTGGGATGAAGGAAAGCTTTTCAGATTTGTCATCTGTGAGATCAAGAAGTAGTGGTAATTTTGGTACCGATGAAGGGCTCTTTGAGCAACCTGATCTTCAAGCTTCCAGTAGGGCAGTTGTAGAGAAAATTCTCCGGAGAAGAAGTTTACAAATGCGTGATCAACAAACAAATTGGCAGGTTATCTTCCCTGAAAATGTAACAGAATATATATTTTCCTTTTTGTGATATTGATTTTGTGCATATATTATTATTATAATGCCTTTTTAGCTTTATAATACAGAGTCTAGGCTATCGTCAGAAATTTTTCAAATTTTAATTTGGTGATTTACATTGTCTTTTCAGTCTTTTATCTTTAATCTTGGCACTAGTTTATGGTGATTTTAAGATGTTACTGATCTGTCTGCTCTTGTTAAATGTTGTTATCGGAATTTCTGTACACAAGCTTGTAGATAATAGTTTTTGGAGGCTCTTTTATTTGTTTGTATATAGTTGAATTGGCATAGCCAATGATAAAAATGCCGTTCAAAAGAAAGGAAATAAAAGTCTTGAGTGTTCTTCACATTATGTTTTAATTTCAGGAATCTCCAGAAGGAAGGACAATGCTGGAGTTTCGTAGAAGTCTCCCTGCATATAAAGAGAAGGAAGCAATATTGTCAGCTATATCAAGTAATCAGGTTTGTTGAGTAATTTGTTTTGTTGTTGTTCAATCACTAGTGAGTGACCCCCTTGTAATACTGTCTTAACTCTGGCTCTGGTTTGGAAATGCATGAATTAACATGAGAGACAACTAAATTCTGTATTTTATTAGTTTTAGTATATAATATGCGTGATATGGACATTTTGGACACCCATGCCCTGTCTCACCATTAATACTCTCATGCTGTTGCAATGGGCTGCATTGTAATAATAATCATTTCTTCACTAACCAATTTTGACAATTCTCCAATGCAGCATGGTTATGTTTTGATGGATGTCTAAGCCATGTGATGTTATTATTATTATTATTTGTTTTTTCACGGCCCAATACTCTGATTCATGTTTGCTGGTTTCTTGTAGTTATATGATTTAAAAGCAGTGCTTAATCTTAGTTTAATGTTTTTTTTCTTTAGTTTGAAATGTCAAAATTCATTTGTTCGTTTTTTTTGTCATAATTTGCAGGTTGTCATCATCTCAGGTGAAACAGGTTGTGGCAAGACAACACAAATTCCTCAATTCATTTTAGAATCTGAGATAGATTCTGTCCGTGGAGCTCTCTGTAATGTTATATGCACACAGCCAAGACGCATTTCAGCCATGTCTGTTTCTGAAAGAGTTGCCTTTGAGAGAGGAGAGAAATTGGGTGAATCTGTGAGTTCCTCTGCCGTTGACATTAAATGTTGAATGCTATTTACTGTTCAACCATTTGCATTTTTAGTTATTTATAATTTATAATTATGATTGGAATTTTTTTTTCTTTTTTTTTTGGGGGAGGGGTGGAATTTAATGTCTCTCTCTTGTTGGCTTTCTTCCTCAGGTTGGATATAAAGTTCGCTTGGAGGGAATGAAAGGGAGGAATACCCATCTTCTGTTTTGCACCACAGGCATTTTATTAAGAAAGTTGCTAGCTGATAGAAACTTGAAAGGTATGACGCATGTTATTGTGGATGAAATTCATGAGCGCGGGATGAATGAAGGTAGAATCCTGAACTTGACTGAGTTTTTGGTTTCTGACTTCTGAACTTAAAAAGGCATATGTTCACATTCTTAATTTTGGTGTCAGATTTTCTCCTCATTGTTCTTAAAGATCTCCTTCCCCGCAGACCAGAACTGAGATTAGTCTTGATGAGTGCCACCCTTGATGCAGAGCTCTTCTCCTCTTACTTTGGTGGAGCTCCAGTTATAAATATTCCGGTACATCACATCAACTAGATGTTGAATAATCATATTTTTTGTTGTTCCAGGATCAGGGAGAAATATTAATAATTTGACAAAACATGAGACTTGAATGGAGGAGTTGATTAAATTCTCTAGTCACTTCCTGCATTCTGAAACATTCAGATGAGATATGGAAGCAGGTAGTGTCATTACAATTGGAATGAAATGGCTCAAGATTTTATGTAGTTAATTCCAAGTAGTTTCTGCCTTTTGTTTTAATATCGATAATGCTGGAAGTTACTCTAGTTTTCCTTATTTTTCTTTATCGGGTGAGGGAAAAGAAGTTAGGGGGATGGCAGTGAGAGCTTGGGATTATAGATGTGTCCTTTTATATTTGGATGTTTCTAAGGATTAGCAATTTGATTCCAAGAGCTGAAACTTGTCCCTCCCCTTTTTTTTTCACCCCTTTTCTTAGGGCTTTACATACCCTGTTAGAACTTATTTCTTAGAGAACATTCTGGAGATGACGGGCTACAGATTAACCCCTTCCAATCAAATTGATGATTATGGTCAAGAACGGATGTGGAAATTGAACAAACAGACCCCAAGAAAAAGAAAAAGCCAAATTGCTTCTGCTGTAGAGGTATTCAAGAATTTCAGATTCGAGCACATCAATTTCAGCATCTTTTTATTTTAATTAACTTTTGGAAAAATTTTACCAGGATGCAGTAAGAGCTGCTGATTTTCAGGATTACAGCCCACAGACACGGGAATCTTTGTCATGTTGGAATCCTGACTGTATTGGTTTTAACCTCATAGAATATATCTTGTGCAATGTATGTGAGAATGAAAGGCCTGGAGCTGTTTTGGTTTTTATGACTGGATGGGAGGATATAAGCTCTCTCAAAGATAAGCTTCTAGCAAATCCTGTATTAGGAGATCCAAGTCGAGTCTTGTTGCTTACTTGCCATGGATCAATGGCCAGTTCAGAGCAGGTAGTGTTGTGCCTGTTGATGATTCCTTGCTTTGAAGATGATTAAGTTAGCTGTATTCGATTTTGTCTGCAATTAGCCCCCCTTCCCCAGCCAAAACTCCGTTTGCTGCAGCAATTTCTTGTTGGAACTTTATGCCACTAAAAGATTTCACTATAAGTTCCCAAAGCCACACACTGTTTGAATTCTTTTTGGAAAGATTTTATTGTCTGGCATTGAAGGAACATTTGCTTTGCTTTCTTGTTTATTTGATAATACTTAGATTTTTTTTTCTTCTTTGATATGCAGAGCTTAATTTTTCAAGAGCCTGAAGATGGAGTAAGGAAAATAGTGCTAGCAACCAATATTGCTGAAACAAGTATTACAATAAATGACGTTGTATTTGTTATTGACTGTGGAAAGGCAAAAGAAACATCATATGATGCGCTGAATAATACACCTTGTTTGCTTCCCACCTGGATCTCTAGGGTTTCAGCTCAACAAGTAAGTGTATTTTCTAGTTTATTATGTATCTGATGGTTGGTAATCAATATTTATAATGCATTCAATTCAATCAGAAACACTTACGCTCCATCACATCCAAACTTCCATCTCAAATTTTAACAGTTGAGCAGGCTCAATGCAGTGAATGCTGGACTATTGACATTGTACTCAGTTTTAGGATATATTTGCCAATTTTCTGGATCTGTGTATATCAATATTTGCATGAAATAAGTTCTGCAATTCTATGCTAGATTTACTCTCGAACCCTTTTATATTCTAGAAGTTAGCATTGGCAGAAGAGTGGCTGATAGTCCTACCAGTAAACTGGAATCTATACACATCAGAATATACTGAATGGAGTTTGAGACACATTACATTTATCAATCATCCTCACCAAGAGCCTGGGCATGAATGAAAATATTGAATCATGTAGACATATGAGGCAATATTCAAGTTTCATTGACGATATACTGTAAATTGATAATTTTTTGAAGGTAATATAGTACCTTGTATGCTTCAGATTATTCTATTATAAATTAACTTTTATTGTTTAAGGCCTAATAAAAGTATTTATACGCATGCTTATCTGTGAATCATCATCCTAAATACAAGCTGTGAAACCTTTTGATCTTTAACTTTGATTCTGATATGTTGGTTCTTCCCCTGAATTTATTTTTCTAGAGAAGAGGAAGAGCTGGTCGTGTTCAACCTGGAGAATGTTTCCATCTCTATCCTAGATGTGTATATGATACTTTTGCAGAGTATCAGTTGCCAGAAATTCTGAGGACACCTCTGCAATCTCTCTGTTTACAAATCAAAAGTTTGAGACTTGGAAGTATATCTGAGTTCTTGTCTAGAGCTTTGCAATCTCCTGAGTTACTAGCCGTAAGGATGAATTTGTAGATTGTCATTTAGTGTTACATTTTTAGCTTCAACATTTCACTTATGTCTTTCTTTATTCAATTATTTGTATATAAAATTTGTATATAAATTATTTGTATTTTAGTTGTATATAAATTTGTCTTTCTTTATTCTATTGTAAATTATTTGTATATAAATTTGCGTGTCAAACTCTGATTAAATCATTATATATTCGTAGGTACAAAATGCAATTGAATATTTGAAGGTAATTGGGGCTTTGGATGAGAATGAAAATCTTACTGATCTTGGTAGGTTGATCACTTACAAATGATGAAATTCCAGCTTTTATATAGTTGTTGTAAAATGTGTGAGCCTAGTACTTGGTCTTTCCTTGACAGGCCGGTACTTGACGATGCTTCCAATGGAACCGAAACTTGGCAAGATGCTAATATTAGGTGCTATCTTCAATTGTCTAGATCCCGTGTTAACTATTGCTGCTGGCCTCAGTGTGAGAGATCCTTTTCTAACACCATTAGATAAAAAAGATGTAAGTTGATCTTGGTTCAGACGATGGTGTGATTATTCCAAAGCTAATCTTTTTTGTGAAAGGTCAATCGAAATTTACTTTGTCCTTTTCAGTTCCTCAGTTCCTCTCTATTTTTCATGATCATGCATCGTAGCTAATATTTTGGCTTTTTTTTATTTTCAATTGTTGAGACACCAAATTCAATTGCCATAAAACTCAAAATGTCTTAAAATCTTCTTTGCTCAGTTCTTTTCTTTTAGTTGTGTGTGAATGTATGTATGTAGGAAATATATGTGCGGAGTGGAAAACAATGAGAAGTAACAACATATTCATGGGGAACTTAAGTGGGGTAGGGAGCCTTACTCTGGAAGCTAGTTGTTTAGATGGGAGAACCAATCTATTTAAATATCTTAGTAAGCATTACATACTACTCAATGTGAGATTTGGTGTCTTATACTAACAAGTCTCCATCAATTGGCCTCCCATGGAAAGCCGATGTTCTGGCAGCTGCATTCTATGAAACTTAACTTGGGCATCTATTGATTAAAACCCTCCATGGGTAGCTTTCTTCGGAACTGCCAACAACGAGGTTCTAATGCCAAGTGATGGGTATTTAAGTAGGATGAGAAACCTTACCTCAAAAGCTAAAGAACCAACCCACTTAAATAGTAAATACTCTGTTGAGCATCCCATACTACTCAATGTGAGACTTGGTATCTTATGTTATAAAGTCTCCATCACATGTGCTTTTTTATTCTCTATCATTTTGCATTGTGATTATATTTCATGTTTCTGTTTGTATCATTTTTCTCTCTTTTTTTATTTGTTTATTTCTTTTTTGTTGTTGTTATACCATTCTTCTCTTTACTGTTTGAGTTTGTGGTCCGCACTCCAGCGCTTCCCTCTTATGTATATATTTCATCTTACTTGGAAGGCTTGTGCTGCTGCCACCTTGTCATTATTTATACATTTGCTAACAAAACTCCACTGGGTTCCATTACTTTTTTTTCTTTTTAGTGTAAATAATAAGAAGAAGCCTTATCTCATTAGATGGGGTTCGCTGTATAGATTGCATGACGTCATTGTGCTTTATCATCAACTAAATTTTTTGGAATATTGTTAATTAAGAAGTTCATTCAATAATTTCTATTGGTCTTCCTCTACCCGTCTTAAGAGGGCTCAAGATTATCCGTTTCACTCTTTTTATTGGTGCCTTTCACAACCTTCTCTGTACATATCAAAATAATCTCAAATAATTTTCTATCATTTTTCCCTCAGTAGATGCTACGCTTGCTTTTTCTCGTCTATGCTTATTTTGGATTTTATTTTTTCATATATGTCTACACATCCATCTCAAACATTTTCATCTTTGCTACTTTAATTTTATGTTCTTGCTGCCCCTTTAAAGTCTATCATTCACTACTTTATAATATAAGTAGTCTTATATCAATTTGATAAAATTTTCTTTTAAGTTTATTGGGTATTTTTCAATTACAAGTAACTCCTTTAGCGTTTCTCCAAAATTACAATGACTGTCTTACTCCTACTCAGGTTGAAATCCTTCAACTCCAAGGTTCTTCTTCATAATTCAAGTTTGTAGTGAATCTTCTCTCTTGTTTCCGTAATAAGAATTATATCATCTGTAAAAAGCGTGCGTTTGGGGATTTTCTTTTGAGCATACTTAGTCAACATCTAGAACCAGGTTAAATAAATAAAAACTCAAAGATGATTCTTGATGTGGTTTAATCCATGTAGGAAAGTTCTCTATTTCACTTCGAACGTTCTTATACCGGTTGTTTCCCCTCATGTATATTTTGTATAGCTCTAATATAGGCAATTTACACTCCTTTTTTTCCCCAAAATTTTCCAAAGTACTTCTTAGTGTATTTATATTTTGGTAGAAGGTTCCATTACCTTTTTTTGTTTTTTTGGTTCTTTTCTTTTGGATGAAAGTTTCATTACCAAAAGGAGAAAAATTTAGGCACAGTTTTTTACATCTTTGTTATAAAGTTCACCCATAAGAACGTAACTGCATGGTATTTCTGGCTCATCATTAAATGATTGATTCTCACAGAATTTTGTGTACGTCATATTTTTATTGGAGAACTTGATAGCAATGGTATAAGATGCTTTTTATGGCACGTTGCTTTTCTGATACTTTCTGAATGGAAAAAATGATTAGATGGAATACCGTTCCAGTTAAATACGTTATGATTGTTATATGGATATGAGCATTTAAGTAAAATATATTGTGGTATTTTTATTTTGCAACTTATTGTTTGATGTTATCATTATGAACTGAAATTGATTGACATGTCAAATGTCTTGATTGCAGCTTGCAGAGGCCGCAAAATCTCAATTTTCCTGTCATTATAGCGATCACCTTACTCTTGTTAAGGCTTATGAGGGCTGGAAAGATGCTGAAATGGACCTTGCTGAGTATGAATACTGCTGGAAAAATTTTCTTTCAGCACAATCAATGAAAGCTATTGATGCTCTTCGCCAGGAGTTTTTCTCCCTGCTTAAGGATGTTGGATTAGTTGATAGCAACATGACCAGCTGCAACGCATGGAGCCATGATGTGCATCTTATCCGAGCAGTTATTTGTTATGGCCTATATCCCGGAATTTGCTCTGTTATGGTATGTCTTAGTTTGATTGTGTGACTAGTTTATGTTTATTATACAGAGTCTTCTCCAAGCCTCAGAGAAATAGTTTTCTGCTTAAAGCCAAAAATTCTGTTTTTGTATTGGACATCTAGTAGAAACTTATGTTTGAAGACCTATTAAAAGGTTACCATTTAATTTCATCTGTAGCATAATGAGAAGTCGTTTTCGCTGAAAACAATGGAGGATGGTCAAGTACTACTATATTCAGTAAGTTCCTTCATTCAAGTTTTATAATTTATCATTCCCTGCTTGTTATAATTATGGCATACTTTATAGAGGTTTTAGTGTTTTCTTTTGACTTTTGCCTCTCCTTTTCAACTTTACATTCATCCCATCTGCCTAGAACTCAGTAAATGCTCGGGAAAGCAAAATTCCGTATCCATGGCTAGTTTTTAATGAGAAAATTAAAGTGAACTCAGTTTTCCTCCGTGATTCAACTGCTGTGTCTGATTCAGTGTTGCTTCTTTTTGGTGGAGGCATCTTGAAGGAAGAAACTGTAAGTTTCTATGTTTGTGGAATATTATTTAGTCCTCATGTTTACACTATAAAATGTTCATCTTCCTATATGGCTATTTTAAAATTTTGTTTACACTTGAGTACCATCTTTCTTCTCTCAGGATGGGCACTTAAAAATGTTAGGAGGATATTTAGAGTTCTTCATGAGACCTGCTGTTGCTGACATGTACCAGATTATAAGGAGAGAACTTGATGGTTTAATTCAAATCAAGGTTGGTGCAAAACTTCTGGAACATATTTAATGTACATGTGGCAGCATTTTGTTCTGGTAGTCTTTTTAGGACCAATAAGCGGTAATAAAAGTAAAAGTTACTTCCAAAAAAAAAAAAATTTACACTCTGGGACATGGCAGCTACTGTGTCCAAGGATGGACATACACTCATTTCACGAGCTCCTTTCTGCTGTGCGGTTGCTGATTTCGGAGGATCATTGCGAAGGCAGATTTGTATTCAATCATCAGGTCTTGAAACCGTCAAAGCTGTCTTTAGTGCCCTTACAACCAGCATTGGGTTCAAGGACTGAAAGTGGACCTGGGGGTGATAATTCTAAAAGTCAGCTTCAAACATTGCTTACAAGGGCAGGATATGCTGCTCCCACGTACAAGACTATGCAATTGAAGAACAATCAATTTCAAGCTACAGTCGAGTTTAATGGAATGCGTATATTGGGTCAACCTTGCAACAATAAGAAGAGTGCAGAAAAGGATGCTGCAGCTGAGGCTCTTCAGTGGCTGGTTGGATCAAGGCAGACAGGTAATGAGTGCATCAATCATGTATCGATGTTGCTGAAGAAAAGCAAGAAGGATCATAATTAAGCAATCATCTATAACAGCTAGGAAGGTAACGGTGAACCTGAATTGAGGCTTGAATTGTAACTGTTCCTAAAACACTCAACCAGACGAAGGGAACGAATGATTTGGTGGCATTGTTACATCAGTATAAACCTGGAGGTTTGAGCGAATTTGAATCTGTTGACAACTATATCCTGTCAAGGCACAATATGAGCTGAATTAACTGGGAGTTGGAGGATATTTACTCTTGATCAAGATAAAATATGGATCATCAGGAAAAGTGAAGCAAGAGACAACCAGCTAAAGCTTTTGAGTGGATGATGCATTTGCATGTTCAGCTTCTTCAGTGAGAAAATAGCTGGTTTCTGGTGGAATCTGACGAATGGAAGATGTAGTTCATAGCATTCATAGGGATGTGGGATTAATGTTGCTTCTTGGGTTCCTGCATCTTCTTGATCTTCAAGGTTCTTTGTATAGTTTCTGATTTTTGGTATCTTCAAAGCCAGTGTCTATATGAATATAGAAGGCCTTCTGTTTTTGGTAGAATTACAGTAAAGTCCTAGATAAGGCATTTAATTATAACTGGTACAATGTGTCACATGATGACGTGTAAATATTATATGTTTGCATGGAAAAGGGGTCTATTAGTCATTAAATTCCTTTCCTAGGATTTGTCTGTAATTCTGTGTTTTTTTTTGACCCCTCCTTCGGAACGAAACGCGGGTGGAAATTGAAGAGGATTGGTTTTTCGACTAATGGAAGGTTCAATGGAAGATGAAATTGTAATAAATGACAGTCTGGCAAAGGTTGAGAATAAAAATTGAGTATAAAATTTAGAATTAACAAATCACATTCATGGCGCTGAACATTGGAAAGCAATATATCTTGGCTTCTTGTGGTTCCAAGTCTTCATTTGGGGTTTAGATGTGCAATATCTCGCGTGTTAACGGTGCTTATATATGAGTTTGAGCGGCAAAATGATTAGATTCAAAAGACTTTTTGGCCACTCAATTATTCCTTCAGGGAAGTAAGATATCGTTAAGTTATTTTTGATGCATTTGTTTTTTTTTTTCAATATTTGTAAAGGTGCATGGGATATTTTGCTTTTAAAAAAGTTAATGTTGAAAATTAGTTAATTTAAAAATATAAAAAATCTTGAAATCTTTTTAGAAGGTATTTATTTGTGATTTTCTGAAATTTTTTAATAATTTTTTGATAATTTTTTAAATAAACTAACAGTCAAAATTGGTTTTTTTTTATCAGTAGAATGCCAAATGTACTCTTTAAATGTTGTAGAAGAAAATCACATTATAAATTAAATTTAGGATATCAAATGTTAAAAAAAATAATAATTAAGGAATAAAAATACCCTTTAATCCAAACAAATAAATTGACAACTTGTTATAGTGTTTGTTTTGTTACCACTTTTGAAACTGCTAGAAGTACTTTTGAAAAGTAATTTTTTCATTTTGACAACCTGTGTTAACACACACACTCCTATATATTTGAACCAAATCACATTTGCAATGGCAAAATGTTCTTCTCATTCCACAAACGGACTTTTATTTTGACAAAGTAAACTCTTATAACTAGAAGTCATTTTCAAAACCAAATAGGCCTTTGTTTTTTTGAATATAGGGACACATAAAAACTGAGTAAAGAACAAAAAGTCAAGTCGTCAACAACAACAACAACAAGCCTTTATCCCACTAGGTGGGGTCGGAACAAAAAGTCAAGTCATATTAAAAATTATTTGGTCTTTGCATCTTGAGGGCCCGTTGTAGATAATAATATTAAAGTTGTCTTTAGATGCTTGATGAGTAAGAAGATCAGCAATCCATTCGCTTCTATAAAAAACATGATCAAATGTGATAATCTAGTCTCTTATAACAAAATCTTTAATTTTGTTAATGATTTTAGAGAGGGATTATTCTCATAGAAATTATGTTGGATGAACAACAAAGTTTTTAAAGAACATGAATATATGTGAATTTTGGTGAGTTTAAGATTCTAACGAAATTTAATTCCCTCCAAGATAAACCAAATGCGCCTTTAATTACCCTTTTTCTAAGCATAAACGACTAGCATTGGATTTACATATATGCCAAGCATATTTAACATATAAGAGCCCACCTTTCATCTTTTTGACCACTTGTGTGGATAGAAAAAGAAGGATAAATGCTAGTTTGAGTAGGATAAAGAACATCTATTATTTCAGCTATGGGTTTGAATTTAAGAGAAAATTCTGGAAAATGTTATTCTGATCTTCCCACTTTACATGAATGAGAAGACGGGGGATCGAAACGAAGATCACATGTTAGAGCTTTATCAAACAACTTGCAAGGTCAGTTATTGAATGGTCGAATAGCATCTCTGTTTGAGATTGAAAAGTATGTCTTTTCATGTTAGAGAACAAACCTTCAAAATTCCTTTGTTATGGCAAAAAAAAAAAAATCATACACCATTATAAATTTAAATACTACCAATAAAATTAGTCCAATTAATAAAGATTTAACTCATAACTTATAAGATCATATGATTAAATTCCATTGTCGATATGAGGTTATTGTTGGGTAATGTGTAAATATAAGTGTTTATTGAATCTTGAAAGCATGTATTGACTCAAATGAGTTCCCTAAACTTAAACTCACCTAAACTTTTTTTACGTAAAAAAAATTTGGATATTTGTCGGATAAAATTGATTATCAAAAAATTCAATAATAAAAAGATGATTATTAATTTGTTCCATTTGAATTTTATGATATCTTTATTAATTTTTATTTTTAAAAATTATTTTTATTAAATTATTTTAAAATTTTATAATATTTGTGTATCTCACATTTTTAAATCATTATCTCTTCCATCGCATTTGATTATTTTTAAAAACTATTCAAAGTAGTGGCTTCTTAAACTAATCATATATTTACTTTTTCTAGATTATGATTATTTTAAAAAATTTAAACAAATACATAAAAAACTCATGAAATAATTTTTTTTTCCAAAAATAAGTAATTTTTCATTTAAAAAAAAAAGATGAAACAAACAAGCCCAACCGCACAGAATTGATTTATAAAATTAATTTTAAGCATAATTTAATATCAGAATTAAAAATTAAGTAAAACTATAATTTTGTGAAAATATATCTAAATAACTCTATTATATGCCAAAATCAATTATGAAATTAAAATAATTTTATAAAAACATCTAAGCATATCTATTACATGCTAAAATCAATTAATTATCAACCCAAAATCATGATTTTTTTTTTTAAATCCAAACATCTCTATACATGTCAAAATTAACTATGAACCCAAAATTATTGTTATTTCATAAGCTATTATAACTTATTTTTCAATTTCCTTTCATCACTATTACATGCTAAAATCAAATAACTATTAACACAAGCATATATTTTTTAAAAAATATTCAAATACTTCTATACATGTCAAAATCAATTATAAATCCAAAATTATGGTTATCTTATAAGCTATTGTAACCTATTTTTCAATTTTCCTCCATCACTATTGCATGCTAAAATCAAATAATTATTAACCCAAAATCATGGTTTACTTAAAAATATCCTGTGTATGTCAAAATCAATTATAAACATAAAATTAGTTATCTTATAAGCTATTATAACCTATTTTTAAATTTCCCCACATACCTTCCTGTATTGGTGCAGTCACGCGCACAAACAATTAGTCCTCTTTAGTATGTTGAACTTTTCAACATTTTCTCTGAATTTTCGTTTAATGGGATGAAAACTTTTCGGTGTATCAAATGAAATTGCTCAGTCTCTTCGAGTGTAACTCTTCGTTCAATTACTTTATGCATAACAAAATCAACGCACCTTGCTTCCTAATCTTTCCTTTTATCCCTTTGATTTAAAATAAGCATCAATGGCCAATTGGCCATTACACCAGCAAAGCTGGAAAAGCCTCCTCACAAATTTTATTCAACTCAGTTGCCAGAAAGGTTGAAATAAAAAAGGAAAAGGAAAAGGAAAACCCAGTACAAAAATACAATACACCTACGTTTCTTTAGCATTTACTGCTAACATAGTAGAGCAAAAATAATTGACAGATAGGATGCAGTGAGACCAAAAGTGCAGTATACCTTAAACTTCTAGTAAGTATAGCCCTTAATAAACATTCCTTTCTTGGCTTCCTCACTTTCACCCTCAGCAGAGTATCTTCCAAGCTGAGCCAAGGAGTTTGCTTTTGCACGCACCAGGAGAGCCTTCTGAGCAGCTTCCACGTTTTCAGGACGCCCTTGCCATGTCTTAAGCACGGTGTTCTGAAGTGCACGTGCATATGAGAAGGAGACATGCCATGGGTTGGGACTTTGGTTCATTGCATTAAGATTTAGTGTTGCCTCCACTTCAGATTGTCCACCAGACAGAAACTGCAAAGAAAATCAGAACACATTTCAAGATTTTGCTTTACAGTTTCAATGGTTTAAATCTTTCACTTAACGTTAAAATGGGTTACAGCAGTGTTCATAATGATTTTCTTGTCACAATGATCCACGGAATTTGAAACCTTTGAATTCTAGTGGCCAAAAAACAACCTTTAAATTCTGAACTCCTATAATCTTAGGAACAGATTATGGTATATCATTTTTGCTTTTCCTTAAAATTAACTTCAGTAGTTGTACCATGATTCCAGGAACTGCAGGGGGGACTCTTCTTTTAAGCATTGCGAGTGTATGCTTAGCAATGGTCTCCGGACAAGCCTTTTCCTTGTGCTCAGCACCAGGTGTCACCATACTTGGTTTGAGCAAAATTCCTTCAAAAATAACATTGTTTTCAGCCAAGTAATAGAACACCTCAGCCCAGACCTTTTCTGCCACCTCCAGTGTTCTCTCAATTGGGTGGTCCCCATCAAGAAGAATTTCAGGCTCTACAATTGGAACAAGGCCATTGTCCTGCAATGAAACAGAGTGTCCAACAATGTAATATAGCGACATGTTATACAAACTGAAATAGTATTTTTCCCCTCGTTATGTTATAACTTACTTTCTACTGCATTGCTCAAATTAAGATTGTAGGTTGGAATATCAGCAAAACCTTGTAGCAGGTAACTAGTGTCAAGAGTTAAAAGAGGCTTGTAAGACTATATAAAAGATGATAGTTTCCATCAAAATCTTGAATGACTTCAAATTCACACAACCTATGCAAAAAATGAATATCTGCCGAAAATCTGTACCCTTTTCGTACACCACAAACTGCCACTCGTCTCAACTGAAAGAGAAGCCCTCATTCCAAGGGGCAATGGTCCAGGGGACCATTTAAATGGACTAAGTAAGTGCATTTGAGTAATAACAAGCTAATTCTTATAAAATATATTCATGGGTGGATTAATACCTGAGAGATAGCAGCATAACGTGCAAGTCCCCATGCAGCTTCCTTAACAGCTAATGCAGAAGGACCGCATGGAATGCTAACAACTGTCCTCCTGTGTATCACAGAAGAAACAACGATTTGAACTCATATTTGAAAGATCTACCACCAATTAAGTCTTGTAAACTTTGAAGACTGTTTACAAACTTTAGGGCGCTTAGATGTTAAAGGGAATAAGAATGACTGACCATTTTGCAAATCTTGCACCCTGCTTGTAGTATTCAGAAGATCTTGAAGCCAATCCATCTAAACCTTGGCACCATGATTCATTGTTTGATCCTGGTAATGGGACCAAACCCTAAAAGTACAAAGTAGAAATATGAATACGAAGCTGCATAATCAATGAGACAGAATTCCCATGACAGATATTCCAACAAGATTTATTCCAGGATACTCTTGGACAGCAGACCTTGTCAACTTTGATGCCAGGTACAATCTTTTCCTCACAAAGGCAATCCACAAACTTCTTTCCGTCTGTTGTTGACTGGTAAAGGGTTTCTTCAAAAAGAATGGCACCAGAGATGTACTCTCCAAGGCCAGGTGTGGTCAGTAAAAGTTGTCTATAAGCCTGGCGGTTGGCCTCAGTATTGTCCAATCCAATGGATGCTAACCTCTTCCCACATGTTGCATTTGACTCATCAATAGCAAGGATTCCGCGGCCAGGCGATGCAATAGATTTCTATGCCATGAAGTAAGAAATTAAATTTAGGTGACTCATGGTGGTTGAACATTTCCAAATGTTGTTACAATATAACAATTAGACTATGATCTACATTCAAAGAGATAAAGATTTCAACCCATCTGCCAAGAGAATTAAAGAATCTCTCCATGTTATTTAGAATACATGACCAGCATCAATAAGGAAAATCATATAACCATTTACAGAAAAATTAAATTGAATTTAGTAGACTACAATAAAAAGTTGAAAAACGTTCAGACTTCAATCAACTATTTTGATCAAGTGGGTCCAGCTATAACATAGATGTCAACCTCCATTCTACAACCAAGTCAAGTAACAATAACTTTAAGAAAGCAGTTACAGAAACGAGAACGCATTTTTAAAAGGGGGAATGGATGCACGAAGAAATGGTTTCCTCTTTTGGATATGCCGGGAGCTTAACATAAGGTTTCAACTCAAAATGCCACAGAAAATGAGAAAGACTCGATTTTTTAACTTTCAAATGAAGGAAAGAAATGCATGTTAGTATGTTACTCTTGAAAGAAACATCTTCATTTATCTACGATTACAATACAGAAGAAAGACACAATTAAATAAAATCACAGACAAATATATACAAATGTATTCAACGACAACGATTGAGCCAGGATCAGAAAAAAGAGAGCCCAGAAGAAAAAAGGGCATGATCAAGCCAGAATTTTATGTAGTAGCAGACGGAAAAGCAAGAACTAACAGCGGTTTGGACAAGTTCGTCGGAATAAGCGGAGGCGCGGATCGAGACGGAGACCCTGCGAGTCGACGACGACGATCCTTGGCGAATAGAGAATGACTTCTGGCCGATCCATTGGGAAGACAAAGCATTGAGCTTGGCGAAGCTTGCACAAGCCATGGCTGATCGAAGAATTATGGAGTGAGCTTGATTGTTTGACCAGCAAGGTGGCTTATAGAGGCGCAGGATGGACAAGGAAGCTGGTTTTGTGTAATAATAAGACAATGATCATTCGGCAAGACCAAACGGTCCCTTATTTGGCGAGCCGCACCCGCATTCACGAAACCCCACTTATATTAAATTTTAAGGTAAAAGAACAAATATACTTATAAAATAATTAATCAAAAACACTCAATATTTTAAGGTGAGAAAAAAAATAAAACTATCTATAACGTATATAATTGAATATAAAAGTAATTAAATTATTAATTTTAATCATTAAATGCTAATTATATATGTCACTTATCAGTCTTTATTGACATGGATTAATAAAGGAGTAAAAATACTTACAAAGTTATCAATCGAGAGTAAAGATAGCCATAATGTTATCTTAGTGCAACAGTGATCAATCTATCAAATCCTTTAAATGTTGACCATTTAATTGATATTTAAGTAGAAGTTGATCATTTTTTTGCTAACACGGAAAAAAAAAATAAGTGGAATGGGAGGAAGGAAAAGGGTGAGATATGTGGTCATGAAAAAAAATCATGTGGCATGAATTTTGACGGATTGGTTACTAATTATGGGTATTTATATGATGATCGATCAACATTCGTAAAAATTCATTTGAGAATATATTTTATCTACATCAGCAAAAAAAAATAGTCAATTTTTGCTTAGATGTTAACTAAACAGTCAACATTTAAGGGATTTGATGGATTAATCATTTATGCACCAACTTTGATAACATTATGGATATTATTACTCTTGGCTGACGATTTCTTAAGTATTTTTGCCCCTTCATTAGTCTATGTCAGCAAAAGCTGACATGTAGTATGCACAATTAGTATTTAATAGTTAAAGTTAACAATATTAGGTTAAAGTTAATAGTCTGATCACTTTTGAACCCAATCATGTAATTATTTGGGTATTTTTATTCTTTTTCTTACTTTAGGATACTGGATACCCCTGACTAATCACTTTATGGGTATTTTTGCTCATTTATTCTAAATTTTATACTCCCTCCACATCAAATTAGAATATACTTTTAGATAAAATTTTATATATTAATAAATTTATTAAACATATTTAATAATTTTATCTTTTTAAAACAAAAATATATTCCCTCCGTTTTCATCTGTCGGAGAATTATCGTACTCCCTCTATTTTTATATATAAGAGAAAAAAATTATATTATACAGTTTAATAAAGTTAGTTAACTATAATAATTATGTTTGAAAATAAAATAAGTGAATTAAAATGTCTTGTGTTAATCAACATAAGCATGCATTAATTATTTTTTATTAATATAAATGAAGGATATTTAGAAAATGTGTAATAAATGCTTATTCGAATAGGTGATTTTGCTTATAAAAAAAATATAAGTCAAAAGTGATAGTTTTTCTAACAATAAAAAACAAAGGTAGTATAGTTTAAGAAAATCATTAACTATATTAATTGTGTCTCAAAATAAAAGAATTGAAATATAATACCCTTTATTAATTATGTTAATCAATCATTCATTAATCATTTTCTATGACTATGAACGATATGACTATGAACGATAAAATTATAAGAGATAATTTATGAAGTTTGCAATAAGTTCCTATTAAAAATTATAATTTTACTTATATAAAAAAAGCTAAAATTAATAGTTTCTTTTATAAATAAAAAAATTGAGGGTGTAAACTTCTAAAAGTATTCATCATTTAATATATTAAAAAAAAGGACATAAATTAATTATAAAAAAGAAATGATAATATTAGAATTAAATATATTTAATAAAATTTTAATCTTTTTAAAATATCTTATATTTTAAAACAAAAACTTTTTTTGATAAAAAAAACAAAAAATTTTTTAAAATTTTTTTATAATTTCAAACGAAGAGAGTATAATATATGTTCGCGTGCGTGTTTCCTATCAACGTGTGTGGGCGTGCGTGATCAGCCTTCTTATATTAATTTTTTTTCCCGCCCTTCATATATTAATGAGAGAAAATGACATTTTAAGACCCTCTAACAATATTAGTTACAGTTAAAGATTCTATAATTATGGAAATTCAATAAATAAAAACCATGCTCCTTAGTGGGGATTAAAAATGCTTAACTTGCAAAATAGCCCATACAGCCCATCTGTTTTGTGGGCCAAGTTGGATGAGCCCATTTTTCAAACGGGCTCATTTGGCTCGCAGACGCAATGGAGCGTAAGGAAATGGCATGATGAGATTGATTCCAATCTCAAAAGGGATATTAAGATATTCCAATTGAGTAAAAGCGTGACAGTGATGGCAACATTGATGCTATTCCGCAAGGCAGAACAGACAAAAAGGGCAAAAATGGGTCTCGGGTTAGACCTTCATGCAAAAATGGTGTGAAAATGGGAGACTATATTAATTATTTTTTATTTTAAATTCGGGAATTTACAATCATTTTACAAAAAAATTAATGTCAAAAAGGTCCCCAAAAACTTAACAAAAATTATTACATTTCGTGATGTCTAATTGATATTTGCATGTTTTAAAGGAATTTTTCTATCATTTTCCCTTAAAAATCATAAAAATTTAAAGGAACATAGACAAGAGTAACACAATAATCATATTTCATTAAGGTTTGCATATCAATTTATTAAAAGGAACTTATTAACAAGGTTTAACATGCACAAGGTATCTTTATATGATATGAGGTTTACTTGTCAAAAGCTTAACCAAACTTGTCATTCAATTTACTAATGTTTACTTGCACATTGAACATTATCAATAAGTTCACCTTAGAGAATTGATAGGTAAATTTTACTAGAATAATAAGTTCGCTTACCATTTTGACGAGTAAATTTTAGATTATAAGAGATATTTTACCCATTAAACATTGTTGATAAGTTTCCTTAGTAAATTGACATGTATGCGTTACTAAAAATGGCATGTTCAATTGGTATTCTAACAAGTATGCCTATGGTTATAAAGTGTTTTCAACTACTTCACTAAAATTAAAGAATAATAATTAACTCATTAAAAATGTCTTAAAATAAAAGAAATTTTTAACTTTACTTCTATTAAAAATAGAAAGAGAGAAACACAGTGTACGATGAGCCATAAAATTAAATCAAGAACAAGGGCAAAATTGAAAAATGGTAATAAATAACCCTTCATGTGCCTTATATTGAGGACAAAAAATCATTCTAGAATGTATCTTATAATAAGGATTATAGGGAGCATACTTCAAGTTATAAAAACACATTTTTCATATTAAACTTTATTGACAACTACTCCATAATAAATTAACAAGTAAAGGTTTTAAAAATGACAAATTAGCTTTAAACTCTAAACAAATAAATGGTTTGGAAACTTAGGTGACAAGTAAACATTAGTTAAATGTCATGTTTGCTTCAACATTTGATAAGTACACTTCATATTATATTGACACAATTGTGACTAGTGAATCTTGTTAACAAAATTCTCTTACGAAATTGATGAATATTTTACTAAAAGGACAAGTTCACTTAACATTTTAAAAATTACACTTCATCCTATAAAGATACTGTGCATATTTAAAAGTAAATTTTATTAAAATGACAAGTTCTGTCTAGCTTTTAGCAAATAAATTTTAGATTATAATGACACCTTCTGTAAATGTTAATGAAATAAAAAGTTGATTTAAGATCTTAACAAGTAAGTGATTTGAAAATTGAAAAATTAAGTTAATAACATATAACATATTTTGCACTATATAATTAAAAAGTCATTGTGGCTTAGTGTCTTTATATCGTTGTGGTGAGCTTGGTGGTGGTTTGTTGGTTGGTGCCAACAACAATGATAGAGGTTGATTTTTTTTAAAAGCATTAGGGGTAGTTAGGTCTTTTTGCACTCAAATTTAATTTTAGGCAAGTTCTCAAACATTCTTCTTTCATATTCTACCACCTTGATACAATAAGATGCGAATTGATTAAAGGTTACAAAATATTCAAAGCTATCATGGGCCTAAGTAGCTGATATGTGGGTACGACTATCAGCCTCCTTATATATGAAATTCAAACTAACATTCCAATCCCTCCACAAAAGTGATCTAACTTGGTGGATGATGTCACTGAAGGGATGTTGAATATGGCCACATTGAGTTATCAAGTTAATAGCCTCCACATAGTCAATAGAGACTTGACCCTTGCAAATTCTTATCCCAACATAAATTAAGACCATAAATGACCTTTAGTGATGGCATAGGGGTATTGAAACCATGGATCCAATATGCCTAACTATCTTTAATTATACCACCACACTTACCAATACCATCTTTAAAAGAACTATCAACATGAAGCCTCACATTATTATAGCACAAAATCACCCAATTATCATGAATGTGTGTCATTAGCTTCCCTTTTAGGTAAGAATGCTTTAGAATATTGAGATCCATAATGACTTTTTGGGGCATGGAAAGTCTTGAGCTCATCTCATCATCTAACAAGGCTTGTTTGTATTGAGTGCCAAATCTCCCAGTAAACATACCTAAATAAGACATCCCAAGGAATGCGTTTGGTGAAATCTTTCCTAATCTCATTCCTTAATTTCCATTTGAGCCAATCCTTTTTGTTCATACTCTTGAATCTTGCTCCTGCCTTTGGCTCAATCAGCTCAACCCATCTTGTAACATTTACCCCAAGTGTTATCAAAAAATCATACAATTCAAACAAACAAAGTATGGTTAAGGAGTTAATCTTAAAACTAACTTAGAAAACACACTATTTGAAACACCAAACAATCTATACAATAACAAAATACATTTAAATTAATTTTTTTAAGAAAAGTCTGAAGAATTACAGTATAGTGCATAGAAGCAAACTAGGCAAACAAGGCATTTAATTGCTATCATGACAGCATTAATCTACTGTCATGATAGCCCTCTGAGGAAAAGTTTTGGGAGGCACCAATTCACCGTCTGGCCTCTGATTAAAGTAATTTCAAAGCTCACACATCACTTCTAATATGTATTAATAATATTCTAAATTTTAAAAATATCCAACGGTTAGATTAAAATTTAGACATGTTACAAATTTGGACATTTTTGCTGTTATGACAGTTTTATTGCTATCATGACAGCACCTCCGGACCAACTTTTGGAGTGCATCATTTCATCATCTAACCATCGATCAGAGTGATTCCAAAGCCTACTTGTTACTTTCAAAGAGTACTAGTGGTGTATCAAATTTTAAAAAGATTCAATGAATGGATTAAAATTTGTGCATATCCCAACATCAACACTGTTGCTGTCATGACAGCACCTCCAGATTAAATTTTGGAGTGCGTCATTTCTCCGTCCAATGTTCGATCGATATGATTTTAAAGCCTACATAAATTTTATAAAAAGTTTTACTTGTGACCTAAATTTTAGAGAAATCTAATGATTGGATTGAGATTTGAACACCCGGATGTAGAAGTACAGTTCTTCAATAAAAACCATTTTCAAAAATTGTCCAAATCTTATCCTAAGGGTCATAAACTTGTGGGAACACTTTGGACATGTCAAATAGGACTAAGAGCACCTAATAGAACATTCAAATGATGAAAAACCCCCATACATTAAAATTTAACCACCCGAGTACCATTTTCCAAAATGGACCCTAAACCCTTAAAATACACAAATCATACAAGAGTGATCAAAAATCAATCCAAATACCATGTATTTATATAAATGCACATGCTAAACATTTTCACTTGGCTCAGAGCTCCCCATGGGGCCCACGTACCCACTCTCTTTGTCCAAGATGTATGATTGCCATAGCACACCATTTGCAATGCAACCACTTTGCATTTGCTTTTAGAATCACATATATACCAAAATAAATATTTACTTGAAGTGAAAACTTGATCTACTAAATAAATCCATCAAAATCACACACCATAACCAAATTTTATGGTTACAAGTCTACAAGCAAATAAAAATTCATACACAAGCCATACAATCCATACATACTCACGCACATATATACATAATCACATCCTTCTGGTACCCTAATTCTAAATACATTACAATAGATTTGCTCAAAAAAAAGGGATTGCAGTTCTTTACAATCCACAAACAACCCCTAGCTCTGCTCTTTTTCCCGTCCACCACTGGTTCCTTCGCCTAGACCTAAAAATGTTGGAAAGAGAGTGTAATATCCTCCTCCTTTTATCCCATAATTACCAAGTTGTAACTACAAAAACTGAGATGATAATAATTATTAAATACATAATCCTTATTGGTTAACAAAATGGGGACCCTAAGATTATAAATCTAAAGTCAAATCAAGTCTTGCAAAGAGGCAAATTAAAGTTTGTAAATACATGAAAGCAAGAGATTATCACATAAGTGAGTGTATAAGTGCAAAAATCTAGAATAAGAAAAATTTTAAAAAACTATAAGGCATGCGCCGTGGCTCTTTGAACATGCACCGCGGTGTGTTCGCCTCTGTGACACGCACTGCGGATCGTGACACCCTATGTTGTGGTGCAAATACACGAATTTTGATAGTGATTTCTGCTTTTAAATTGACAGCATTAGGGCCAACTTTTGACATGCCCAAATCTCCGTCCGACGTTCGAATGATGTGAACTAGGAGTTTATAGAAAGCTCTTTTCGGACTCTAACTAATGGCATTGGTCTCAAGGTTAAATTATCTTTAAAACAAAAATTGAACACCCTTTTCAAAACTTACACTATTACAAAAAATTTTACAAATTTCAAGTGTCCTAACCAAAACTAAAGACCAAAAGCCACCAGCACCAATATGACCACATACAACTTATCAAAACTAACTTGTGCAATGCACCATAACACAAGAAATGATTCAAGATTAAATTTTTACTACTCAACCTCTTAACCCAAAAATATAAGTAAGGGGAGTTGCCATAAATTTTCATCAAGATTTCCCAGATCATCACATAATATTCACTACCCTCACTTGTATTAGTATTTTAGCCCTATCATCGTAACACATAATAATCAACTCTCTATCTAGGGCCCTAAATACCATTATAATTTACATTTCACTTAATACAAGTAAGTAATAAAAAAGGAAATCCTAGTTGGCAACCGAAATTGTCATACATATAAATTACCCAAAATAAATAGGCCTATTACGATTGGATTGTGATCTTAAGCCTCGGGGTATTTTCCTCTGTCCATACTTCTGAAGCTATTCCCTAAAATATTGAAGATAATGGGGTGAGTATAACTACTTAGTAACCAAGGTCTGACTAGCCCATACTAATGCATAATAATTAGTTTAAATGTAAGTGGTAGTAAATATTATTACTTTAACCCGTGAGAAACATTTGAAATTAAGAAATTCACAACTTAGCTCCCATAATATCATTCACTTGGAAAAACAATGCTTTTAGTATTTTTCATATAAATAGAATTGCTCACATAATGTATTGACAAGCCTAATGGTAAAAAATTATTACTCAACTCAATATTTCCACATTATGGACTCAATATAGACAACAATATCTTTTCTCACTATATGCATGATCACACCTCCCTTATATCCTCTTTATTCCTTTGACACAAAATCGTGAGCTATAACTCAACGAGATTGTCTATGTTTCTTGAATTTCCTATCCTAAATACTTGTGAGGGGATTACCCGACTAAAGGGTACCCAACTCACTCATGGATCATGGTTTCTTCTATTTCTCATACCATAGGGCGTTATATACTCTAGACTAACTTCCTCATTAAACCGGTAGATAACTAGCTAGGTTTGAGTCCCTCATTAAACCAGTGGGACAGTCCCTCATTAAATAAGTGGGACGATATGGATAGAATCAAACTAGGCAATCCATCACATGGATGAGCCTTACCACATGGATTTATCATTTACTCCGCTTCCTAGGAAAACTCCCGCCTCTGTAGATCATGCAATGGACATTCATGTGATAATTCACACATATACAATTCATAGAACTTCATCATTACACATTTTATGGAACTTTAAAACCAAACAAGTTGTTGAACTTCCAATTCATAATCGTTGTACCTCACATATTCAAAATCATTGAACTTTTCTAGTTTCATTGTACCTCACACTTTTAAAATTATTAAACTTTCCTATTTTCAAACATCATTGAACTCCTTTTAAACAAAGATTCATTTTGCTTCTCAATTTGTAGAAATCATTGCACTCCTAATGAACATTAATACAAAAATCCACTACTATTGTTCTCAAGGGAAATTTTGCATCATAAGGTGTAAAACTCACAAATTTGTTCTAGTGGATTTTTTCACAAATTAAGCCACACTTGCATTTCTTTTATTTTATACATTTTGAATGATAATTCATAAATCAATAAACTAATAGACATACACAAGCATAAAATAGAATTCCTTCGGTTACCTTAAACCTTTGAGAGGTTACAGGTTTTACCCCTCAACTATTCACTCCTGAAGCTTCCAAAAAGTTTGAATGGTGTCAATGGTAGTTACACTACAAGAATTTACCATGCAAAACATTAATATCCATTTTGAGCTATTTTTCACTAGTATTTTATCATTTTTTTAATACTCAAGATTTACTCTAAACTCATGTAGAAGTACCCATAAGGTTTTTTAGCTTTCTACAACTCTCATTGATAACATTGAGCTCTTAAATGGGCATTAATGAAGCCATATTATTTCCAACCACTAAATTTATGAAAATGTTAAACATTTAATATCTTCCAACCACCAATTATCATAAAACCATAAATATCAAGTTTATTTAGCTCAATCTACTGCCATTAACTCTATTTAAGTTAATGGGTTTGGGTTACATTAGGGCATCATATAAAAACTCAAAACAACCTCCCGAGGACCCAAGGAAACTAAAGCTTACAAGAATAAAGTCTTTAGGATCAAAATTTAAAAATTTCCTCTTTTGAAAAATTAAACAAAATCAAGAGGGAAGGAAGAGGATTGAAGTAGAAAGTTTACCTATCGCGTAGTCGAGCTCACAACGGCCACAAAGTCTTTCACATTCGAGCCTAAGTCCCTCTCTTCCTCCTCTTTTCTTCCTCTAACTCTCTCGTCTGTGCGTTTCTTTTCCTTTTGTTTTCTTGTTTCATTTGTTTTTGCATGCTATTTTTCCTTTTCAGAACTTATTTAAACAATTTGGGGAAAATTGCAAGAAAGGGCCTAAATCTTTTTGTTATAACACAAAAGTTTAGGTCAACTTTAGTAGTTTTTCTATAGTTAAAAATAAAATGAAACTAAACTTTTACTGAGTAAAATTTAAAATCTAGACTTCTATCAATTTATTCTTAATTTTAATTTAATTATAGATTTTTTATTCATTTTTTAAAATAAATTCAAGTCTTAAAATTTTCAAGATGTTACATATCTCTCTTTAACATGTGCATAATCTCTAAAAAAGTGAAGTCCATCCTTTGTCTCTCTGCATCCCAAAGGGCAAAGGCTTACAGTCACTAACCTTTTTTTAGTATACAGCTTAGCAATATATAATATGTCCTTATTCAGGAGCCATAAAATTACTTTGATTTTCTCTTGGCCCATCCATTTCTAAAGTGTGCTCCATATAAGGTCTCCTTATTTTTTATTACCTTAAGTAGAGCCAACACTAAAATTTCAATCATTACTTGGTTTCCGAATAAAAGTATACTTTCCTCTCTCAACTCTTGGAATAAGGGTGCAAGAAATAAATTTAATAATATGATTAGGAAGTCAAGCACCCATCCTCCTCATATCCCAGTTACTCCTTAAATCAACAAAGTTAACTACCCTCTTAGTAGCATCAAAGTAGACATCTATAACTAGGTGAGCCTAGGGTACACCATTAGAGGACCATTTATGAATCTAAAAATGCATAGGTCTATCATTCCTAACTCTCCTCCCACACCATCTGTCACATCCTAAAATTTAATATATGGATTTAATTAAATTAACTAAGGGTTTAATTAATTAATTATGGTAATTAGGGAGTTTAGATGACCAATTGGGTCCATTAAACCCTATAAGGGTTTAGAATAGGGCTTTAAGGAGCTATTGGGCCACATTGGGCTCAAATTTATGAGCTTAAATGAGGGTTTATGTTCTAGGTCATCCGCTGTAGTGCATGTGTCGAAATTTAAATTCTCAAGACATATTTAAAGACTAAAATAGAAGAGAGAAGTTTGAGAGAAAGTCAAAGAGGGAGGTTGAGGGCTCTGTTAGGGTTTGCAATCCATACATTTTAGAGGTCTTTTAAGGTTGTTAAACCTTTAGGTAAGTTTCCTCTTTTCCTCTTCTCTCTTCTTGCATTTTCATGGATGTTTTGGGATATAGGAGCTAAGGTTTGAATCTGTAGCTTTTTTCTTATTCCTATGACTTTAATGAGTATAATATAATTATTTAAGTTTCTAATTAAAAGTTTATGCTATTGACAATGGTTATGGATGCTAATTACAGATTTAGGGTTAATATTACTTATAGATTTAAGGTTAAACCTAATATTAAATAAACTAGATTAAACTAAAAAAGTGGATAAATAGCGTTAGTTAAACTAAATAAAGGTTAGAAAAGCTAATGGAATTGAGAAATGAGGTTGTCTATAGTTAATATCCTGAATAGAGTTTTTAGGCCTTAATCATGATTAAGGGCTAATAAATGATGATTAGTCATTAATGATGTTTAATGACTGTATTTGTATATTAATTGTTTTGGGAGTGTTTGTGCTTGTTGGAGGCTCCCTCAAAAATCTAAATTGTACTCTTAGGGTGGTAACCCAAGGGTTGAGGTAACTAAGAGTTAAATTCTTGTAGATGTTTGATGTTTGCATTAATGAGTTATGTATAACTAATTATATGATAATATGTGGAATTAATATGAGCATATTTTTCCTTGATATGTGAGATTAAGTGGTTGAGTTCTATGTTGGATATATGTATGTTATAATGGTGAATGATTGATTAAGTTATATGATATCATAAAAGAATGCATGAACATGGTTTGATAAGTATGAGAGTGATTATGTGATGAGTTGAGTAAGGTTATGTCTATGACTATGATGAGCTTGGAAATGCTTGCATGGTTAAGTTAAATATGAGAATAGCTATGAATATGTAATTGAATATGTTTTATATTTGCATGATCATAGATAAATAGGAATTCACTTGAGTTAGTATAAGGCATTGTGAAAATTCATGTGCGCAGCCCCTGCCAAATTGGTGCTTGGCATAATCGATTAAAAAGTGCTTAATATTGTCATTTTCTTATTGGAAATGACATGGGGCAGACACAACCTTAGTATCGTTGATTTCTTATGGAGGATGGTGTGGGATAGGCACCTATGACACTCATAAGTTTTTTAAGAAAGGGAGAATCCATGGTGTAAGATTACCCTTATTAATCCAACACTTAACCATGACTTTGTGATAATCATGAGACTAATCTAAATGGATTACCCAACCATTAGTGACATATTTGAAACTAATATTGAACATTTCAAATCAAGTTTATAAATTTCTTTAAGATTTAGGGATCTCATGTTTGTACTTCAAAAACAACTTTAAATATAGCTTTAATAAGTCTAAATAAATATAAAGTATGGGATACCAGTTTGCATTCAAACTATGCAAAATCGAGTTGAAAACAACAAGTTAACATGAAATAGGAAGGTATGCCACAACTTGTGTCCCTTGAGCCATGGCTTCCCTTCTTTGTGCCATGTGCTACAGGGTTTTGCATAGAATGACAACACTAATACTATCAATTTGATAGCTTTTATAACATCATGATTTTTAGATGATAAAAAAATTGTAGAATTTGAGTTTTATTGAGGATTAAAAATAATAGAAATTTATATTATTTTGAGGTTTAAATTAAGGAATGAATTTGTATTTGAGGTTATTTGGGATTAAAAACATTATCAGGCATTTAATTATAGATTAAATTTAGACTTAGGGTCATATAAGAGATATTTATTATTTAGTTAAGATATAATTTAAGAATTTAAAATATGTATGTAATGTATGTATGTACATAATATATGTATGTAATGTATGTATGTACGTAATATATGTATGTATGTATGTATGTATGTATGTATGTATGTAAAAGAAGAAGAAGAATAAAGTGGAAGGATTATTTTGTACCTAATTTTTGGTCCCACATCAGTTGGCTGGCCATGAAGGAGTAAACTCATCTATAAAACTTAGTGACACCGCATGTCAAGAGCAAAAAAGTGGTTGAGATGCAATTGTGAAAATGGCAACTAATGGCGTAAATGTTTGAATAATTAATTCAAATCTATGGTTGTTGTTTTTTTATAATTGTAGGACCCTCATTCCCATTTTTATATTACTTTCCTTCCCTTTCATGTTGGCTTCAATTTCACATTTATTCTAGGGAAGCTTCAACTTTTCAAATTAAATTAACATTGAAAAATTATTTATTTACAAAATTAATTTCATAAATATTTCTTAAATAATATTAATCTACTAATGATATGATCATTTGAAAAGTAGAACAAATTTTTTGATTAGAATTTTTTTATAGGATAGTTAATTTGATGTTATGATGAATTAAAAATAAATGTTGAGGTTGTTAGGGATATAATAAATACTATAGAATGTTCCTTTGAGGTTGGAACTCAAATTTGAGAATTCTCAAGTTAAACTCTAGACCTATTGTTGAATTGGTAGGCACAACAAAAAATTAAAATTTAAATTCCCAATTGTGATTGTGGACCTATTGAATTCATTTAAGACAAGATGGATAGAAAACTTACCTTTTAGGCGTCAAATTTTTAATGCGTTGACAATACAGATTGACTTCCTTTATCAATATCCACATGAACAACCTTCCAATAAAAACAGCGTGCTAACGCTTTCAACATTTAGTTGTCCGTCAATTAGACGTGCCTTTATTTTTTAGAATATTTTTACAGCTCTCAGAGTTTTTTCCTTTAAAAGACTCTTTTTTGGAAACTCGTCCCTTATCTATATTATATAGATTAGGATTTTTGTAGCCAACGAAATTAAATTAAATTTATCTTATAAATTAAATGTATGATATCATATCTAATTTGAATTTATCTCATAAATTTAAATTATAGAACTAATATGATATCTTCTTATATTATGTTAATTATTAAATTTAATTTATCATATAAAACTAAATTAAAAAACAAAATAATATAATGTAATATATATTAGATATACATATTATATTATATATAAATGAAATACATATATTTTGAAACTATGTATATATATATATATATATATTATTTTGAATTTTATATTTTATATACATTTATATACACAAATATTTATCAGATAAATATTCAAGTGCATACATACATACATATATACATACATATATAGATATATATATATATATATATTTCATTCACCCTAGATAAAGTATTACATTCATTGAATTTAAATATATTTTTGATTCATTGAACTTATACATTATAGTTTGAGTTAGGCTGTTCTTATATACGACCCTATTGACCCATATGAAGTTGGCAATAGGCCAATAATGCTACTAGCCCACAAGTTACAAGTGGCCTCTAGCAAGACATTGTAACTACCCAACTCATATAGGGATCAATGATCCAATGTAATATATCATATAATCTTATCACATTTATTTTTATCACATGATATTTCAGTTAAGTGTGAGACATGGAATTGTCATTCTCCTTCACTTGAACATTACTTTCTCTATCTTTGAGTGGACTAACTATAATGATGGAAAAACCTTTTTTATTGTAGTATGGCCATATATTTTCCCAGTCTTACTTATTGAGGAACCCAGTAATATCTCATAATTAATGTGAAGGAGAAATTTCATCTTGACTACTCATATTTCTCTGCATGAATATCACTAAACTCAATTATAGCCTTTATGATCACCTAGTTAAAGGTTACTTTTGATTTGATCAAAGTTTAGTAGTCATCATGTAGGAATTTATGATGATCTCAAGTTAAAGGGATTAGTAAAATGGTTACATATGAGATAAGTTTATAACTTGAACCATGTAGTTTTCTTCTAGCGGGTCAATCTAGTACTTTATACCCTTTCAAGTGCCTACAATTTTGATTTATATCTTTATAATTAATTAAAGTCATACTAGTCTTGTTTAATCTATGATCCATTATAGATGATCGACCAGGGACATTTGGAACAATCATTATAGTTTGTCCAAGGATACAATCATCATAGTGAACATGCAATTAATATGATTACAAAAGAGAAATTCATTAATAATAATGTTCATAGTACAATGATTGGCCTTAGGGCACAATTTCCAAAATCCTCCCATATGTACTAGGTACAATCATTAAATTATCTAATTTCTATCCTATACAAGAGGCTTTGTATGAGGATCAATAACATTATCTTCTCCTACTACTTTGCATATTTTAATATCACCTTTATCATTGATCTAATAAGGCAAAAATGCTTGAGTATATGCTTGGTCTTTTGGTGTGATCTTGGTTCCTTACTGTATGTAATTGCACCACTATTGTCATAAAATAAGTTTATTGGATCTAAGATACTAGGCATTACTCCTAATTTAATAATGAACTTCCTAATCCAAACAGCTTCCTTCCCTGCATTCGATATTGCTATATACTTGGCTTTTATTATAGAATCAACTATTGTGCTATGCTTAGAGCTCTTCTATCTCACTACCCTACTATTTAAGATAAACACATATCTTGATTTTGACTTAAGGTCATCTCAATCAGTTTGGAAGCTTGCATATATGTAACTTGTTACAATTAATTGTCATCCAAGCTACCATATAATAAGAATAAATATTTAGTCCTTGTTAAGTACTTTAGGATATTCTTAACAAAAGTCTAATGATCCTTTGCTAGATCTACTTAGTATCTACTGGTCATACTTAAGACAAGTGAAACATCCGATTGAGTACACAGCATGACATACATGACAGATTCAATTGCCAAGGCATCTAGAACCTTACTCGTGTGATCTCTTTGATTAGGTATACTATGACATTGGTCTTTGCTGAGATGACTGCCAAAAGACATGGAGATGTAACCTCTTTTTGAATTTTACATACTGAATCTATGCAATATCTTGTCTATGTATGTGCTCTGACTTAAGCCTATAAGCTTCTTGGATCTATTTCTATAGATCTTAATCCCAAGGATGTAAGTGGCTTCACCTAAGTCCTTTATAAAGAAAGATTTTTCTAGCCAAGACTTAACATTCTGTAAGGTAGAAATATCATTACCAAAATGAGTAGGATGTCATCTGCATATAGTACTAGAAATATAGATGTGCTATCGTTAACCCTTTTGTAAACATAAGTTTATTAATATTTTGAATCAATCCAAACTCTTTGATTACTTTATCAAAATGATGATTCCAGCTCTAAGATGCTTGCTTCAATTTATAAATGGATCTTTGAGGTTTATTCACCTTGCCAGATTCCTCTATATGCATAAAGCCTTTAGGTTGTGTCATGTATACTTCCTCAAGTAGACATCCATTAAAGAAGGCTATTTCAACATCCATCTACTATATTTCATAATTATAATATGCTGTAATGGCAAGAGGATTCTGATTGATCTGGCCATTGTGACTGGGGAAAAGGTTTCATCATAGTCTACACCATAAGTTTAAGTGAATCCTTTTACAACATATATAGTATTATGGATGTAAATTGTATTAACAAAGAGAGTAGTAAAAAAGGAGTTGTGAAGGGGAACTTGTTCAAAATACAAGGTAAACATTATTAATATGTTGTGACGGGTGTGTGTGTGTGATTGGTTATGTGTTATTTATTGTTTGGTAAATTATAATTTATTTATAAATAAATACTTAACATATATTTGTTTAGAATTATTACCAAGTGGGTTAAAATTTGTATATGTATATTATGATGAGATTATTGTTTGGTTATATTCTTGTTCTGTTGTTTAAATTATGCATAACTTATCAAGATATTTTAATATATAGTGTTGTTAAGAATTTCTATCTGTTTAACTATTACCACATTGAAAGCTCTCATTGAACCAAATGAGTGGCATGTAGCTTGGTCCAACTCACCTTTAGCTGGGTGATTTAGCATCTTGGCATGTTAAAAGAAGGATATAAGATGTAGTCATTTAATTAAATATTTGTTTGGTTTGTTTGAAACATGGTATTAAAACCTAGATCGAACCGGTCCCTTGTTTGGTTAAGGTTTACTCCTAAACTAATGTAACCTAATCAACCCGGGTTCAACCTGGTATAACCTAGATAACCTGATGGGTTGACTAGGTTAACAAGATTATTATTATTTCACACAGAAACCCCAAAACGACATCATTTTAGGGGATTTTTTTTTATTTTCAAGATCTAAAAGACTCAAAGAAGTGAAGAACTCAAGAAGCCCTCCGAGATCATTAGGTCTAGTCTAGAGTGTTGAGTTTGAAGATTTAAAAAAAAGTGAAACTAAGTGAAAAAGATGAAAAAATCAGTAGTAGAGCACACTGAGTAAGTCCAGTCTAAACAACATTTGATTCGGCCATTCATCTCTGTCTCTCCTCTCTCACCTTAACCTAATCACCTTCTCTTCTCCAGTTCAATCTCTATCTTTTCTCCATCTCTATCTCCGCATTGTCTTCATCTCTTCTCCAGCTCTATCTCCATCTCTTCTATTTCTGTCTCTTCTCTAACTCAATCTTCATCTCTTCTCTAGCCTAATTGATTTGAAATATCAAATAAGAGGTAGAGTTTGTCTTTATGAGTCTCTGTAGCTCAGTTCGACAGCTCGCATTCCCTTTGCTTTAGGTCAGTCACCATTACTTGTGATTGACTTTATTTTTATTTCTTGATTTAGCTTAAGTGATTTGATCAAAATCATCCACAATCCATTCTCTGAATCTTTTCAATTTCTAATAATTTCAACCATCCATTAAATCAATTTTCTCAAGCTAGCCATGAAATAAATGAAGCTCAGTTTTTATTGATTTAGCTTAATATTTCTTGATTGGACTACAGAGGATTTTGATCTTAAGTGATTAGCTTAATAGATTTAGCTTAATTGAAGAAGATGTTTGTTTTCTCAATTTAACTTAATATTTCTCGACTCTGTTTTTATTGCTGATATGTTTGACAGTGAAGAAGATGATTGTTTTCTTGATTTAGCTTGTGATCGTTGTTTATTTTCGTGATTGTTGTTTTTAGAGATAATGATCAACTTATGCCTAATTGTTTCTTAATTCACCTTTATTGCTAATTTATTTTTTGAATTTTGCATTCAGCATTTGTGTTGAAAAATGAAATTGAAGCTTGGTCTTTATTTTATCTTGTAGATTAAAATATGGTTATTATATTGATCATGGATATTAGAAGTAATCCTAATAGTGATAGAAATGAGAATCCCACCCCCAATTCCAATGATCCCCCTCCTAATGGTAATGACTCAACATCTGAGGCCCCATCTATGCGTGAAAAAACTGATCCTGTTGGGGCACATGTTGCCTTAAGAAAAGAGCAAGAAAAATATATATATACTTGCCTTTATTGTGAATCAAGCTATGGAGGAGGTGAGGTTAATAGAATGAAGCAACATCTTGATGGTGTGAGTAGTCAAGTATCTTCTTATAAGAAAGTTCCTCATGATGTATGTCACAAGATGGTAGAGTCTTTGAAAGGTGGCAGAAAAAGGAAGGTTGATTATAGAAAAGAACAAGAATAAGAACAAGTGGACATGGGGGACCTTGAAACTAATAATCCAATTGCTCTTACTCTAATTAAGATAGTCCCTGAAAGAAATGCCAATAAGATGCAAGCTTCTATTGCTTTAGTTTAGAATTATTTTACCCCCTAAAACAACTTCTGGTTCCTAACTTGGTATCAAGAGTATGTTTGCAACAAAAGAAGCCCAATACAATGCAAAAATGGCTATTGCTGAATGGGGTATCATCAACTGCATTCCATTTAATGCATTGGATTGCCATTCATTTCATAAAGCTATAGATGCTATTGCATCAATTAGACTGGGGTCCAAAGCCCTTAATGCTTATGAATTTAGAGTCAATTTGTTAATAGATTGAAAAAAAGAATGTCAATTACTTATTGACAGTCATTGAGCTAAATGGAAAAATAATGGACGTCTACTTATGGTTGATGGTTAGACAGATGTGAGGCAGGAAACTTTAATTAATTTCTTAGTCTATTTTACACATGGAAAGGTTTTTGTGAGATCTGTTGATGCTTTAGATTTGGTAGAAGATGCTAGGATTTTGCTCTCATTATTCTATGAAGTGATTAAGTGAGTTGTGTAACATCCTAGAATTTTAAGACTCGAATTTATTAAAAAAATAAAATAAAATATCTATAATTAAATTAAAATTTAGAATAATTTGATAGAGGTTAAGAGTTTGAATTTTACTAAGTAAAAGTTGGGTTTTATTTTTTTTAACTATGGAAAAAATTACCAAATTTGACCCAGACTTTTGTGCTATAATAAAAAATGTTGGGCCCTTTTTTGTAATTTTTTCTAAAATGTTTTAACATCAGTTTTAAGAGGAAAATAACACGTAAAAATGAAAAAAAGAAAGAAGGAAAGAAACGCATGAATGGACAAGAGAGTGAAAGGAAGAAGAGAGGAGAAAGAGAGGGAGTTAGGCTTGGATCTAGGAGGCTTTGCGACCATTGCAAGCTCAGCTACACAATAGATAAACTCCCTACTTCAATCTTCTTCCCTCCCTCTTGATTTTCTTCAATTTTTGGAAGAGAGAATTTCTAAATTTTGATCCTAAAGGCTTTATTCTTGTAAGCTTTAGTTTTTTTAGGTCCTTGAGAGATTGTTTTGAGTTTCTATATGGTGTTCTAATGTTTTGAGTGGATAATTGGATGAAAAGAGTAGTTTTGGGCACAAATCAAACCTCAAAAGGTTGGGTTTTGCTCTTCATTTAAGTCTATTGATTTAGTTATAATTTTGCTATTTGAGCCCAATAAGATTTAAATTAAAGTTTAGTTTTCATTATAAGGGCTAATGGTGAAAGTTGGTAACACTAAATGAATGTTTTTAATTGATTAAAAATTATATAAATTGAAAATTAGCCTAGTGATGGCTAAATGGTTTTGGTGGTTAAGTGATACTATGTGAATGGTTGGTTTAATATATGGACCATCAGGATGGATTATAACTCATTAACTTAAGTTGTGTGGTATGAGTTATAGTCTTCATTAATACTATTTATCATGATAAGTGATGTGGATCACTTATATGTTGTATGGAATTGTTGGTGGAACTTATTGAGAAGTTAAGGAATAAGCCAGGTCCTATTTTGTACAAGAGGAACCCTTTTGGTCCTAAAGGATTGAGGTAATAGGAGAATTTATACTTCTTATTACTTTGTTTTAGCTATTTTTGAATAAATATTACTAGCTATCATGTATTACATTTTTTAAAAGATTAAATGTGCTTTATAAGGGGTTATAGGGTACTACTTTGATTATAGTGCAAATATGTTTTTCTAATTGTTTAACAACAATGTTTTTATAGAAATGAGATTTGTTTGCATGTATTATAATCATAAAGAATAGAAGTTATACTTAAGAAAGTGTAACTAAGTAAGGTACCTTAGATAGGCTAAGGAATCATCTAAGGGAGATTTATATATGTTATACTACCTTAGAGTGTTGAAGTGGTCAATACTCGAAAAAGGTAGATACGAATAAAAGGCATGATCTCGGTGAGAGTTCATTAATGAGAAGGTGTGAACTTTTGATATTCTATGGCACACTGCTAGTACTCAGTGTTGCCTTACATATTGTGGGCTCAGTGTACTAAAGTGGTTAGTATATTGAGTGTTTGGCACCTCTCAGTGGGGGAGGAAGTTCGACATATGAAGTGTGAGGTTGAGTGCCTAAGTCAAGGTAGCCCTCACATGGAGAGTAAGTCGGGCTGGCTCTAGGAGGGAGTTAGCTTTGACTGCTCAGGATTCACGTTAAAGGGGCATAAGCAGTTCGTTGAATTAGATCATGCCTTAGATTATGTTTTGTACCTGTGGAGTTACAAGTAGGTATAAGGTTTACTAGCAAGTTAAAGAGTGTTAGGGGGCATTTTGTTGGTTATGAAAGGCCATACCGGCCTATGTCATGCATTCATGCATTTTAAATGGTTAAATTATATACTATGTTGAATTTATTATTCGTTTATTCGATTATGACTTACTTTGTAATAATCAATATAAATTTTTCTGTTACTGAGACTGTAGTTGTCTCACCTCTTTCTTTTTAATATTTTCAAGTCCAGGCGAAGGAACCGATGCTGGATGGGGAAAGGAGCATAGCTAGGGGTTGTTTGTGAATTGTAAAGAACTGCAACCCCTTTCTTTTGAGCAAATCTATTGTAATATATTTAGAATTAGGGTGTCAATAGGATGTGATTATATATATGTGTGTGAGTATGTGTGGATTGTATGGCTTGTGTATGAATTTTTGTTTGCTTGCAGACTTATGGCTAGGAAACTTGGCTATGGTGTGTGATTTTGATGAATTTATTTAGTAGATAAAGTTTTCATTACAAGCAAATATTTATTTTGGTATATATGTGATTCCACAAGCAAATGCAAAGTGGTTGCATTGTAAATGATGTGCTATAGGCAAACATACACCTTGGATAGAGAGAGTGGGTGTGTAGGCCTCACAGATATCTTTAAGCCAAGTGAAAATATTTAGTATGTGTATTCATATGTGTATATGATATTTGGAATAGTTTTTGGCCACTCTTGTGTGATTTGTGCATTTTAGGGGTTTAGGGTCCATTTTGGGAAATGGCACCTGGGTGGTCAAATTTTAGTATAAAGGGTTTTTCTATCATTTAAATGTTCTATCAGGTGTTTTTAGTCCTATTTGACATGTCCAAAGTGTTCCCACAGGTTTGTGACCATTAGGATGAGATTTGGACAATTTAAAAAATGGTTTTTACTAAAAAACTGTACTTTTGCATCCGGATGTCCAAATCTTAATCCAACAGTTGGATTTCTCTAAAATTTGGGTCATAAGTAAAACCTTTTATAAGCTTCATATGGGCTTTGAAATTACATTGATCAGATATCGGACGGAGAAATGACACACTCTAAAATTTGGTCCGGAGGAACTATCATGACAGCAAAAGTGCCATCATGACAGCAACAGTGATGATATTGCAACATGCACGAAATTTAATCTATCTATTGGATCTTTTTAAAATTTGGTATGCTAATAGTAATATTTAAAAGTGACATATGGGCTCTGGAATCGCTCTGATCAAAGGTCGGATGATGAAATGGTGCACTTTGGAAGTTAGTTCGGAGGTGCTGTCATGACAGCTTAGCAAAAGTGACCAAACTTTTAACATGTTAATTTTTAATCCGACCGTTGGATCTTTTTAAAATTTGGTACACTTATAGTACCCTTTGAATGTAACGTGTGAGCTTTACAATTACTTCAATCGGGGATCGGATGACAGAACGGCGCCTCCCGAAAGTTCACCCGGGAGGGCTATCATAACAGCATTAAATTGCTGTCATGACAGCATATGTGTTATAGGTAAAACCTATAAATTATTTATTTAAAAAAGGTTTTAAATGTTTATTTTGCAATCCTGTATCTACTTAGTGATTTAAATGGTTTATTTTTTAAATTAGTTTTAGGATTAACTCCTTAACCACACTTAGTTTATTTGATTTGTGTGATTTTTGAATAACACTCGGGAAAAGTGTTACAAGTTGGTCCCAAGAACATTGTTCACATGATGACTGGTAATGCTACAAATTATGTAGCATGTGGCAAGTTGATTAATGATAAATATAAAAATACTTATTAGTTACCTTGTGATGCTCATTGTTTGAACCTTACTTTAAAAGACATAGCAAGCTTAGATAATGTGTCAACACTTGCAACTAAGGCATCAAAGATAATTGTTTTTGTTTATAATTATATGATATTCTTGTCATGGCTTGAGAAAAGACCGGGTTGGAAAGAAATTGTGCATCCTAGTGCAAAAAGATTTACTATTACATTTATCATATTACATAGCATATATATGTATAAGCATGACTTGCAAGCTTTAGTGACTGATAAGCACTTTGTGGATCACAAATTGTCAAAGATTCAAGTTGGAATAATTGTTACTACCATCATATTATATAATGGCTTTTGGGGTAATTGCTTAGAAATTGTGAGGGTTATGTCTTCTCTTATAAAGTTATTGAGAATTGTAGATTCAGATGAGAAGCCTTCTTTGCCTTATATTTATGAAGGCATGCAAAGGGCAAAAAAAGCAATTAAGGTAACACTCAACAATAAGAAAGATTGTTACAAGCCTTACACAAACATCATTTAAGCTCAATGGGATAACCACTTTAAGAAAAATCTTCATACAGTGGCATATTTGTGAACCTGCATTCTTGTATAATGAGAACTTTATTCAAAAGAGAAGATTAATGGATGTAATGCTTGATGTGTTTGAGTCAAATGAAAGTGAAGAAATTGATTATATTGTGATGATAAAGTAGTTGAGTTTGTATCGTGATTGTAAAGAATCTTTTAATAAAATTTCATGTCAAAGAGAAGCCCAAAAATTAGATCCTTGTGAGTATTCATATTTATTATTTAACATGTCTATAGTAATTCTAGTTATCATATGATTAACATATAACTAAATGTCTATTATTTGCAGATAAATAGTGGTTATTCTATAGAGGTTTTGTTTTAGAATTGCAAACTCGTGCAATGCATATTCTTAGCCAAACTTCTTCTTATGGCTGTGAAAGAAATTAGAGTTTGTTTGAACACATCCATGCTAAAAGATGAAATAGATTACAACATCAAAGATTGAATGATTTGGTTTTTACAAATTATAATCTGTGATTGAATCATAAGTAAGAATTAGAATTTTGAATGGCAATGTTTTTATAGTTTTATAATTGAATATAAATTTTATTATTGTTTATCATATTTGATTGCTTTATTTTTTTTTCAAGGAGTCAATTGAGAAAAAAATAAAAGTTATGATCCCATTAATTATGAATCAATTAACAAACTTGACTTTTGGGTGGGTTGAAGAAGAGAAGGAGCCAACTCCTAAGTTTGATTCTCAAGATATTGCAAATCTTAAAAGTTCCATTTACAATGAAACCACAGTTGCTCCACCAACTCTTGAGAGGTATTACGAAGGTTTATTAAATCTACTATTATGTTTAATACAAGTATATGAATTCCTGAAATGTTTGTTATAGGTGATGGATATATAAATGTTCGAGAGTCCTTATCTTTGCTTAATGTTGCTAGTAGTTCTAGTTTTTCTCATTCCACTCCTAATATCTCAATGCCAGGAGATTTGAATGAAGTTAATAATGATTTTGGTGTTAGTGAATATTAGTTTTATACTTTTTAATGATTGAAGGGTTGTAATTGTAAGGATAGATATTTGAAGTGTTGTATTTTATTATTGTTAGACTCTTGAGTAGTTGGATTTGGTTGAATATTTTTATAATTAATATCTTTTTATTTAGATTGTATTATTTTAATCATAATCAATTTTTCACTGATTCAACCCTCGGTTCAACCCAATTGAACTATTAACTGTAACCTAGTGCCATGATTGGTTTGGTTTTGTGTACCTTGGTTTGAAATATTGTTTGATTAAATGTTTTTATGTGTCCACTTAGCAATCGCATGATTAGTTACATCCACATCCATTATTACATATTAATTTTTGGTTACTGGGACTTTTAAGTCTCATTCCCTATGGTTAATATTTTTATAGAAGTAAGTCTGATTAGGGAAGTAGTAGAGGCATAACTTTGGTGTATGTGATACCACCTTTTACATCTCTTCTTATTTCGATTATGTAATGTATCTTATGCTAATTTAAGACATATCTTATTTTGTAAAGCATATAAACTCTAATCCCTTTTTATTATCTGCATTTATGTGACCAAGACGATCATGTCTATCCCTCTTAATCCTTGATTTGATTTGAATATAATGCCATGAGAATCCTATCAATCTGTCATGGTCCTAATTGCTTTTTGGGATATTAGTAATATAATAAACTTTACTTGGAAGCATTGAGTATTTAGTGAAAAGGTATTTATGATGTGAACAAGTGTACATCCTATAACTATATTTTGTTAAGGACAAGTGTTAGATTATGGTGAATGTTATGCAGACCTATTTTGGGTATTGTTGAACTAGTATTGTTTAGGAGGTGTTAGTGCTCAAACAAGACTTGTGATATATTATTTCGGATATATACTTAGGTCACATTATAACATTAAACATTTTTATTTAAAAATTGTTTAGAATTTTACCACCTTGTGATAGCTTTTGCACCAAATGTTGATTTTAAAATTATTTTCCTTGATATGAATTGTTTTACATTGTTTTCCATTAGGTAAAGTTTTATTATAAATGTATTTTCAATTATTATGGTAGAGTTTATTCATTATGTTAAATTTTTTCTACCATAGTAGGCTATTTGTAAAATATTTTATTTATATGATAAGTTCTTTTCTACCATGGTAGAGTTTTAAAAGAAGTTTTGTTATTTATTACCATGGTAAGGATTCAATGATGTAAAAATGGTTTTGAACTGATAATTTGTGAAAAATGAGTTCATAAAATTTGGAGTGTTTTACATTTGGGAAAAACTTTCAATATGCCCTAAAACTCCATCTGATGTGTGATTGAGTTGATCTAGATATTTACAAAACAATTCTAGCTATTAGCATTAGTTTCATTTCAAAATTATATCTCAGTCAAAAGTCAGACATCCACTTGAAAACTTACTCATTTTCATACTTAAGTCATAACTTAGGTGTCCAAAAACTTGATTAAGTATCAAAATCTTACACTCACCCCTAAACCATACTCAATGGACCTAATATTAGGTGTATAATACACCACAGACTCACAAATGCACCTATCACATATTAACCCCTCGATCTTAAAAATAGAAGAGGGAGTTTCAATTCTCAAAATATCAACACATTTTCTTTACATAAACATTCATAAACTACAATCATGCTTGGACCTACATTTTAGCCCTAACTAATTTAATCAACATAACACATGCTTCATAGGGCTCAAAATACAATCAAATTTTATAGAATGCAAATAATGCAAGTATAATCAAAATATACTCCTAGTTGGCAACTACTAAGTCAAAATACACATAAATGAAATTACTAGAGGCCTACAGTTAGGATTATCAAATCCTAAGCCTTTAGTGCATTCCCTTGATCCTGACTTGAGCTAGCTCCTCTAAATATTAAAGAGAAAGAGGTAAGTACAAGTACTTAATAACTAAGGTTAATCTATTATATACAAAAGCATGTCAATCAATTATAACAATACAAGTAGCATAAAGACAACAACATCTATCCATATTATTCATCAATCATCCACAGCCACAAAACTAATCACCGTATGACTAAGAACAACAATATGTAACAAATTACAAAAATAACAACCATATGACTAAAATGCCATAAAATGCTAGGGACAAAATACTAACAATCATAGGTCCTTAATAATAATATATAAGGCTACAATAATAATAATCATATAGGCATAAAATGATATACATGATCAATTCCATCCTTATATTTTCATAGTACCACAAACTGAAACCATAGGCTATTTAATCAAAGGGATTCATCAGTATGAATAAACTACCTAAGCCCTGCTATTATGAGGAGTTGCCCAATTAAAGCTACTACTCTTACTCTAGGATCATAGTTTCTATAACATCTTAAAATTTCTTTAAGGGTTGAATCAACTAATTAACTAGTCTAATTTATGGATTAGGGCAATTTAGGACTTAATGTTATGGTTTGGATGGCCATTTAGGCCTATTAGACCTTTTAATGGACTTAGAATAAGGCTTATTGAGGTTTTAGGTTGAGTTGGGCCTAGATTTTTTTAAGGCTTAAATAAAGCTTCCCATTTTAGGTTGTTCATTGTGACGAGAAGTGTAGTTGTCCATGGTGCATGATGAAATTTTAAAGCCAGATTTTGTCATTTGTGTTGATAAATTTTGAGGGTTTTTAAAAAAGATTTGAGAGGGAAATGACAGGGCTTTACTAACGCTTCATGGGTAATCATGTTTGGAGTATTTTTTAGCCTCTAAATGATTGATATTAACCTCTAAAATTTCATGTTATTTCATCACATTTTCCTTAGATTCTAATCCATTTTAGTTCAATTGTATATGATTTTATTGCCTAAATTAGGAAAATGTGTATTTTATTTTGGAATTGTATTCTTGGCTTTGATTCGATATTTTTGGCCTAATTTCATGTTATTTTGGTTGAGGATTTGATTAGTAGCATTTCTGGAGCCTTGTAGATGTTTTTAAAAGGTTTTTGGATAAAGAAATCAAGCACAAAGTGAATAATTTTTGTTAATTGCAAAAATAGTGTAAAACTGTTAAAGTCATCCTTAAGTCATGACTTTAGTTCGTCACTGTTAGAAAAATGTTGCGTTTTATTAAGTCTGAAATTGGTTAGATTGGACATTTATATTTAGAGAGCTCAACCCAGAAGCTATTCTACACACTTGAAGACATTTTGGGAGCTTTGTTGTGCTAGGGTTTGAGCTTTGGATGAGTTGGGTCCAAGAGTTAAAGCTTTGAAGAGATTTAAAGCTCCATTTCTTTAGTTCCTTTATTTCTTATCCATTTCTCTTCTTGTAATCTTGTAATGGCTATGAATATCTTATGTATTTATAGCTTTTTGATGTTTATGAGTAGCTAAACTCTTTGCTCTAAGATTATTTTGAACCTTTTTATGGATTAACACTAAGTTCCTCCTCTCTTTTTATGATTAATGATATAGATGTATTTATTTTACTCTTTCCTTAATGCTTCTACGTGATTGGCCACCATCTAGATGTTGGTTTCACTTAATTGATGCTTGAGAGGGCTAGGTTGAGTGTAGAACTTGAGTAAAATAGTGTAAGAACCTAATATTTACATGTTGAATAGATGGTTTTGCTAGTAACATAAAAATATACTTGCTAGCCTTACATAGCCACATTAGGGTTGGTATTTAAAATTGAGTTTAATTTAATTAAATACTTGTTCATGACTTGAAAGAGCTTATCTAAGTATTTTTAAAACCCTAGATTAGCATTTATTTTTATTAAAAGCATTTATGAGAGGAGGTAATTTTGGTGTTATGATATGCAAGGGATATAAATAATCTTAAGTCCTAATTTGTGTTTGAAGTACGTAAATCAATTGCTTTTCTTTATTTTCTAGTATTTTACTTTACAAAATCATTTTCACCTAATTATATTTGGGTCAACTTAGTTGAACTTACTTAGTCTTTTATTTAATCATCATTTTTAAATAAATTCTCGAGGGAAAGATACTTTACTTTCATTATATTACTCGTTATAACCCGTGCACTTGCAGTGAGCAACAAGTTTTTGGCACTGTTGCTAGAGATTTACTTTTAAAAATATTTTGATTAACCTTAAACTACTCATGGTAGATTTTGCTTGAGCTTTGTAGATATTAGCTCTAGATTTTTATTTTGTCTTTGCTTAGTGTTTTTGTTTTAGTTTGATACTTCTTTGGTTATTTTCTTCTTTAGGTAACCATCTGACACATGAAAGCCATAAAACTAGAGGGATTGGAAGTTATACTTGAAGGATTAACAATCTTTAAAGAAGTGGAGTCTTTAAATTATGAAAGAACTCCTAAAACTCAACATGAAAACATGGCAGAAGACAAGTATGACACTGCCTCAGTTAATGACTCTGCTAATCAAAATCTGAGGGGTATTCAATCTTGTATTCGAATGCCAGAGTTTTAAGCTTTTGAGATCAAGCTTGCCATGATCACAATGCTTTAAATGAATAGGGTGTTCATAGTCTATTCAATGAAGATGCTAACAAGCATTTGATGTCTTTTATGGAAGTATGTGACTCTTTCAGACAAAATAAGGTGCCTAAAGATGTCTTGTGCTTGCAATTGTTTCCTATTTCTCTACAAAATAAGGCTAAAGAATGGTTCAACAATCTTTCTAAAGGTTCTATTAGTTCATGGAAGGATCTTGAGAACAAGTTTAGAGCTCAATTCTTCTTTAATGATAAAACTATGAAAGCAAAAGATGAATATCTTAGCTTTAAACAATATCCAGATGAACATCTCTATGTAGCTTGGGAGAGATACAAGATGTTGATAAAGAAATGCCCTAATCATGGGGTGGATAAATAGGTACTGATTTAGATTTTATTTAATCATCTGAATCCATCTTCTAAGGTCATTGTTGATTCGATCATAAACGGGAGATATTAGAATGTGCCTGTTAATGAAGTTTTTTAACTCTTGGATCAATAGTCTACAAACAAAACTTAAAACATGGATAAAAGGAATACATAAATGGTGATTGGTGCTAAAGATGATTTTTCTTCCTAAATTATAACCATCTTAAATGTAATGAACAAGCATTTTGATGTCTTGGAGTCTCAAATGCAAAGAGAAAATTCTCAAAATGTGCATTCTGTCCATGCCATTCCAACTATGTGCAAGCAATGTAATGATGTTCACATACTTGATCAGTGTCCTCTCTATATGACTACAGAATTTGTCAATTATATAGGCAAGTTTTAAAATCCTCACAATAACCATTACTCTCAAACATACAACTCAGGATGGAGAAATCATCCTACCTTTTCATGGAGTCAAGGGAATTCTTCAAATCAACCTTCATCTTCTAATGTCAAGCCAACTCACCTTTCAGGTTTTTAAGCTCTACCAAAGCCAATGTCAATAAAGGAGGAGCCTAGAATATAGAAGATGTTATCACAAATATTGAGTGATCTAGAGTCCGTAAGAGCTAAAACTAAGGCAACTCTTTCTCTTCATGAAACCACAATTAAGAATCTTGAAGTATAAATGAGGCAATTGGCTTCACAAATGAATACTATGTCAAGAAGCAATTTTCCTAATTACACCATTCTGAATCCTAAAAGGGACAGTAAGGAGGAGTGCAAGGCAATCACTTTAAGAAGTAGGATACAATTGTTGGAAGTTCTCATGCCAAGTTCAAGTAGTGTGAGTAATGTTGCTACTAATATGGTTATTGATGATGAAGTTATTGATGAAGAAATTATGGTTGGATTGTGACAGCTCAAAGAAGAATCAAGAAGAGCACGAGAGTGATAATAAAGCCAAAAAGGTTAGTGATGAGAAGAAGCAACAAGAGGCTAAACCAAAATATATACCTCCACCACCTTTTTTTCAAAGGCTTAGGAAGCAACAAGAAGATGGTCAACTCAAGAAGTTTCTTGGTATGTTCAAGTAATTGTATATCAACATTCCTTTTATAGAAGCCTTAGAGCAAATGCCAAAATATGCTAAATTTATAAAGGATGTGGTCTCTAAAAAAGAAGGTTTAATGAGTTTAAGATGGTTGCTTTAACTAAGAATTGTATGAATATTATCAAGCAACTACCTCAAAAGATGAAAGATCCTGGTAGCTTCTCAATTCCATGTTTCATTGGAAATAAATTTTTGGGTAAAGCATTATGTGATCTTGGTGCTAGTATCAATCTTATGCCTCTTTTTATTTTTAATAAATTGAAATTGGGTGAGGCTAGACCAACAACTGTGACTTTGCAATTAGCGGATAAAAGTTTAGCTTATCTATGTTGTGTTATTAAAGATGTTCTTGTAAAGGTGGATAAATTCATTTTTTCGATTGACTTCATTGTCTTTGATTATGAGGTGGATCGTGATATTCCTATTATCTTAAAAAGATCATTCTTGGCAACCGCTAGAATCTTAATTGATGTTGAAAAGGTTGAGCTTACTATGTAAGTTGATGATGAGCAAGTCATCTTTAACATGTACAAGTTGATGAAGTCTTCTAATGATTTTGAGCAATGTTTTTTTATTGATATGTTTGATCAAGTTACACAAGAAGAATTCAATGAGGCAATTGCTAATGATTTTTTGGAAGCCTTATTGCTAGGAGCTTAATTAGAGACTTAAGATGGAGAAGCTTGTATGGCTATCATGAATGCATCACCGCTCTATCCTATAAACCGTGTCTAATTTGAATCTCTAGATTTATCTTCTCTTGATAGACCAACTTTGAAATCCTCTATCAAAAAACCACCATCTCTTGAGTTGAAGACATTACCTTCTTATCTTCAATATGTCTATTTAAGAGCCAATAACACCTAGCCACTAATTATTGCTACAAATTTGAATGTACAATAAGAAGAGCAACTTGTGAAAGTCTTGAAAGCTCACAAAAGAGCTATTTAGTAGACTATTGTCGACCTAAAGGGTATTAGCCCTTCAATTTGCATGTATAAGATTTTTCTTGGAAGCCAATCATAAAGCTTTTGTGGAACATCAAAGAAAATTGAACCCTATTATAAAGGAAGTTGTGAAGAAGGAGATCTTAAAATGGCTTGATATGGGCATCGTCTATCCTATCTCGGACAGCTCTTGCGTGAGCCTAGTCCAATGCGTTCTAAAAAAAAGGAGGCATGACTATAGTAGCTAACACCCATAGTGAACTAATTCCTATCCACATTGTTACTGGATGGAGAGTATGTATGGATTATCAGAAACTAAATGCAACCATTAGGAAAGATCATTTTTCTCTTCCTTTTATAGACTAAATGCTTGATAAATTAGCTAGAAGGGAATTCTTTTGCTTTCTTGATAGATATTTGGGGTACAATCAAATTGCCATTGCTCCAAAAGATCAAGAAAAAATAACATTCACTTGTCCTTATAAAACTTTCACTTTTAAATATATGCCTTTTAGGTTATGCAATACACTGGCTTCTTTTTAGAGGTAAATGATGGCAATTTTCTCCGACATGATTGAGCACACTATGGAAGTCTTCATGGATGATTTCATAATTTTTGAGTATTTTTATGACGAATGCTTGATTAACTTGACCAATGTGTTGAAAAGATGCGAAGAGACTAACTTGGTCTTGAATTGAAAAAATGCCACTTTGTGGTCAAGGAGGACATAGTTCTTGGCTATCGAGTCCCCAAGAATGGCTTAGAGGTTGATAAGGCAAAAATTTCTGTGATTGAACAACTTCCTTCACTTACTAATGTTAAGAGTGTGAAGAGCTTTCTTGACCATGCATGATTCTACCATTGCTTTATCAAAGATTTCTCCAAAAGAGTCAAGCCTCTTTCTACTCTTCTTGAAAAAGATGTTGAATTTAAATTTGATGATTCTTTCTTAAAGGCATTTGAAGAGTTGAAGAAAAGACTTGTGTCTGCACCTATCATGATAGCTTCTAGTTAGAGTTTTCCCTTTACTATAATATGTGATACTAGTGACTTTATTGTGGGTGCTATGCTCGGTCAAAAGAAATAAAAATTGCTTTACCCAATTTACAATGCTAGTAGAACACTTGATGATACTCAAGAAAATTACACCATAATTAAGAAAGAACTACTTGCAGTAGTCTTTGCTTTTACCAAGTTCAGATCATATCTTATGGTTGCTAAGGTGATAGTTTACACCAACCATTCAACTTTAAAGTACTTATTCAGTAAGAAGGAGTCTAAGGCGAGGTTAATTTGATGGATACTACTTCTACAAGAATTTAACTTAGAGATTGTTGATAGGAAGGGTACTGAGAATCAAGTAGTAGACTATCTCTTTAGGTTTAGTATTGATGCTTAACTTGAATCTAACATTACTATTAATGAAGCTTTTCCTAATGAGCAACTATTTAAGATGGATAATATTCAAATACCGTGGTATGCAGACATTGTCAACTATCTTGTTTGCAACATCTTGCTCTTTGAGTTGAAGTTTCATAAAAAGAAGAAGTTTCTCCGTGATGCCAAGCTATATTTTTAGGAAAAACCTTATCTGTTTCACCAATATACTGACCAAATAATTAGAAAGTATGTTTCTGAGTGTGAGGAACAAGATATTTTAAGATGTTGTCATTCTTTTGACTATGGAGGCCACTTATGAGGTGACAAGACAGCATCTAAAATCTTGCAAAGTAGTTTTTATTGGCCCTCTTTATTCAAAGATGCATATGACTTTGTATTGAAGTGTGATAAGTGTCAAAGGATGGGTAACATCTCTAAAAGGAATGAAATACCACTTAACAACATGCTTAAAGTATAATTATTGAATGTGTGGGGCATAGACTTCATGGGACCATTTTCCATATCTTTCAATAATTAATATATCCTTATTGCTATAGATTATGTCTCAAAACTGGTAAAAGTGGCGGTATTTCCCACTAATGATGCTAAAGTGATGCTCAAGTTCTTGAAGAAGCATATTTTTACTTGCTTTACAGCACCTGGAGCCATTGTGAGTGATAGTAGTACTCATTTTTACAATAACTAATTTCAATCTCTCTTGAAGAAATATGGTGTCAAGCACAAGGTTGCACTTGTCTAGCATCATTAAACTAATGGGCAAGTTGAGATTTTTATTGGAGAAATCAAGAAGATACTTGAGAAACTGATATGACTGATAAGAAAGGATTGGCCTACCAAACTTGACAATGCATTGTAGGCTTATCGAACAGTTTATTAAACTCATATCAACATGTCTCCATACTAGCTAGTATTTTGGAAAGCATGCCATCTCCTCGTGGAGCTGGAACATAGGGCTTATTAGGCTATCTAAAAGCTCAAGTGTGATTTTAAGGCCATAGGTGAAAAGTGACTTCTCCAACTGAATGAACTTGATGAATGTTGGTTCAATACCTATGAGAATACTAGGCAATACAAGAAAACAAAAGGATGGTGTGATAAGAAAATTCTATTCAAGGCATTTAAGCTAGGCCAAAAAGTACTCTTATAGAACTCAAGATTGAGATATTTCCTAGCAAACTCAATTCTAGATGGTTGGGAATCATTCAATGTGGTCTAAGTATTCCCTCATAGTGTTGTTGAGCTAAAGAGCATTGAAAGAGAAAGATTCAAAGTAAATAGGCAATGATTGAAGTATTACTGGGGTGCTCAAGTAGACCATGAAGTAGTCACCTTGCCCTTATCTGATATCTCTTGAAGAAGAGAATAGTCAGGCTGAATGACTATAAGACAAGCGCTACTTGGGAGGTAACCTAAGCTCTAAACCTTATCTTTTAATTTTTCCCTTGTAGTTTAGTTTTTTTGGTGAAGTTATGTGTGATCTTGTATTTTTTTATAGGTTAACATAAAGATATGAGGAAGTGTGAGCCTTTAGAGAAGCAAAAAATATGGCAAAAGATCAAAAGAATCCAAGAGGAGGGAAAATTTCAAGGAAGTCCAGCTGTTTCAGTTGCTTTTATAATTATGAACTTGTCTTGGCAATTATTTTGAGCTTATTAAAGTGAATGCAAATTTTTGTGATTTGACTCCTATGAAAAATGGTTCTTTTGGGGGTTGATTGCATTTTAATTGAAGAAAATTATTTTTGGTTGACAGGTGGTGGTTGGAACTTAATTATGGAGTAAATTTGGTGCTTGAAAGTGGTTTTAAGGGGTGAACAAATTAGATTTTTGAAAATAAATTACTGCAGAATTTTACTATGAAAAATTTTGATAAAAGTCATGACTTTGGGCTCACGACTTTAGGGGTCCAGAGAAGATGAAAGTCACAACTTCAAATTTAAGCTTGATTTGAAAGTCATAACTTTAAGCCTATGAAATTTTTTTTGTAGGTTATATTTTTTCTTAAGAAAAGATATGTATATAATAGTTATTATTATTGTTATTTCTTTCTCTCTCCTTTCTTTTCCTTTATGAGCTATGTTTTGCAGCCTTTTTTGAGAGAATTATCTTGACCCCAATTTTGCTTAAGCCCTGTAGAACTCTTGATAGCCCTTCTCCTCATTCATTTCATTTAGCTTTTTGCCTTCCTCTACCTTGCATACGGTCGTGTCTTCCTCTATACCGTTTGCTTCATCAACCATCTCCACTGTTGTCATCTCCCTGCTCTATAACCCACCTCTATTAGTTCTTCCACTCACCCACAATATCTCTTTGCACTACCTTGCCTTTCGCTATTGTCTTTGGTTTTCAAGCTTAAGCTCCTAAATCACCTTAGCCCTTCAACATTCATTAAGCTTGTTCACTCATTTCACCTCCTTCATCGTCACCTTCCTTGTCTCTGGTTCGTACTCTACCACAGCCTTTAAATTTTTTCTTTTGAATCCACTTCTCTTGCTTTGCATTTAAATCTAGGGATTGTTTTAGTCACCATTAACCCATGTGCAGATCTGCCACCGCCCTCCTCTTTAGTTCATGAGCTTTATTCTCAAGTGTTTGAGCTATAATTCCCCTCACTCGCTATCGTCTCTCCCTTCCCAAGCTCATTCACACTGCCCCCTGCTTCTCGTGCCTTTTACTGGAGCTCCACCTTACTAGCATTCGCCGTCGACCACTATCCCCTATCTCACCTTTATTTCTCTACCTTAACTCAAGTCGGTGTAGCTCATGGAGCCATGATTATCTTCCCGCATTCAATATCATTTTCTTTCCTTGACTCAAAAATTCTTGGTTTGTAAGCTTTTAGGTATCGAGTTTTAAGTTTGAAGATCATGAGTTGGCATTTCAGCTTTTTGGTATCCTCGCCTTCACAATTCTTGTGATTTCTTGTGGTCGTGTAAGCTTACCATCTCCCTTTAGTTTGGACGTTCTATTGTGATCGTTTTTCAGTGTTTTGCTTTCTACAATTCTAGTTGGCTGATTGATTTCATTAAAGAATATTTAGAGGTGTTGTTGTGGGCATATAGGTTTGATTTCTACAGACTAAGTTTTTAGTTTTGAATGAAATTATCAATGGTAAATTGCTAGTTTAGCTTGGGATTTTATTACTACGTAAGTACGTGGGCTATTGTTGATTTAAGTACTCAAGGGGATACTATTGTTGGTTTAAGGGTCTAGTAATTTTCTTGTTAAAGGATTGAATTTTCAATAATATGGATTAGAATGGGTTTGTGAACACCGTTTTTTGTCCGAGCATTTTTTAAATTTAATAATAAATAATTAAAAATATATAAAAATACAAAAATAAAATTTAATCCTTTTTAGGATTATTTTTTTTAAATATTTGTTTAATCCAAAATCAGATTTTTAATCCCTTAATCTAATTTTTAAAATTAATAAAAATAAAAAAATAAAAAAAATATATAGAGAGAGAGTTGGGGTTTCTTTTAAGAAATATATATATATATATATATATATATATAAACCGAAGATTAACCATCAACTCCAGAATCCTTCTTTCAGTCAGAATACACGTGCATTTATGTCTCCTGGCCATCTGCTCAGCCTTGGATGAGAGGAAAAAGAAAAAATAACACAGCAAAAATGCAATACGTACACACTCATGAGCATTTTCAGGAAGAAGCAGAGATGAAATGCAGAAAGGAAGAAGAGAGAGAGAGAGAGAGACCCTAACCTACACGAAAGCACAAGAAAAAAACAGGAGAGAAACAAAAATCATGCACATTACAGCAGTAGCAAACCAGGGAGAAGCAAACGTGCATAGTAAACACAAAAACAGAACCTGACATGCTAGCTGATACATACAAAAAAGAAGAGCAAAGCAAACACACACACGCGAGACAGACCGGACAGACACAGAGAACACACACATGCGAGACAGAGCGAACAGGGACTCCTCACACACAAGCTTCCCTGTTTCTGCTTTAAAAGGGATGAAGAAGTGAAGGAATAAGAGGGAGCAGGAGACCGAGAATAAAGGGGACCGAGAGAAAAGAGCATATACAGAAAACCAGCAAGAAAGAGGAGGAGAGACTGAAACTAGAGAGGGAGAAAAATGAAGAAAAAACAGAGCATGGACGGCGTTCAAAACAGAGCATGAAAATGGAAAGGAAGAGACGGAGAAAAACTGGAAGAAGGAGAGAGGAGAAGCTAGAGGATGACTAAACAGAGAAGCTGAACGAGAGAGAGCACGGAACAGGGATAAAAAATGAGGAGAGACAGAGATGAAGAGAAGAGAACATAGCTGGACGAGAAACAAAAAAAAAACAGAGCACTGAAAACTAACTAAAAAAAGAGAGCCAGGAAGAGAGGGAGAGACAGAAAAAACTGAGAAAAAAAAAAGATAAGAGAGCATGAAGCTGAACAGAGATAGAGAGGAGGCAACACAGAAAAAAAGAGACCGAAAGAGTGAGAGTGACCGAAGAAGAGAAGAGAGAGACCAAGGAAGAGAAGAGAGAGCACTAGAAAGAGCTCCTTCTTTGCTAGGGTCTGCTTCTGCATCTTGCTAAGGAGTATGAAGGAAGGAGAATGAACAAGAAGGAAATGCATGAATTGAAGGAAGGAGAATGAACGAGAAGGAAATGCATGAACAATAGCATGCATGCACACTCACACGAGTTTGGGATGTTTTGCAAGAAATAAAGATGTTCTCTTCTTCCTCTACTCCTCCTTTCAAAATCAGAAACATGTTCAAAACTTGAAGTCAAGGTGATCAAAGCATTATCTTAAGAGAAAGAAAAATGTGTATCTGCTCAGGTAATATTTAAATCATGTCGTCTCCCTTATTCTGTATTCATTGATGAACATATATATATATATATATATTGATAGATATTAAGATTGTGGACTGATCCAAATATATGTTTTGGCATTAAAAAAAATTTCAAGAATCAAATACTTTTACATAGAATTTAGAACATATCTAAGAGGTGTTTGACAAAATTAAAAAAAAAAGAGCCTATAAAAATATTGATAATTTGTGAGGTTGATGGTAGTTTAGGGTTGCATCTATTGTAGTTATGATCTTGCTAAAAATTTATGCCAAATCTGATGTTTTTTAGAATATATCCTCAAATAGAAAGAATAGTGAATTATCAAATTAATTTATTCTTTCCATTGCCTTCATTGCATAAATTGTTTAGCCAACTATAATATTACGCACCGATTGCAAACGCAAATATCTTGATTATCTATGTGTGAAATTTAGAATCTCCATAGGCATTTAAAATGATCTTTAATCATCATGAAAATCAATAAGATTTCAGAGGTATGAGGATTAATTTTGTATATAATAATATGGGTTTCAAAAGCTCATCATTAAAATTAACTCTTTTTTTATATAATAAAATAGTTAAGTCTAATGAGAGATTTCAAGAATCTCCATAGAGACTTAAATTAATCAACTCATCGTGTGGGATAATAAGTCCTCGCAGATATAGTGATTTTCAATTTTTGTAATAAATAAATAAATTTTTATAAATAAAATATAATATGGTTTTTATAATTTTAAATTAATTAAATTAATGAATTTAGATTATAATTATATTTACCAATTATATCTTTTGGTCATATGAGATTTTTGAATGTCTATAGACCTCTAGAATAATTATCTTACCATGAAAGTCAATAAGACTTCGCAAGTATAGTGATTAAGATTTCTATATTTAAAAATAAAAATTGTATAATTATGTATTAAAATATATATATTTAATCCTTTATGGTGTGAGGATTTTGAATCTCCGCCGATATTTAGGATAATTATATTACTATAAAAGTCAATAAGGCTTTACAAGTATGATTATTAAAATTCTCTAAAAACATATATATACATGCTTGAATAAATTATTACTAACATATAAATAAATTTAATTCTTTTATTGTGAGAGATTTTGAAATCTTCACAGATATTTAGAATGATTGCATTAAGAAAAATCATTCTAAAGTCCCATGGAAGCATTTAAAATACACTAAAGTCCCATGAATTTATCAAATAGCTGTCAAATCTCAAGAAACTTAAGGGTGAATAAGTCTGAAAATGAAATTACTAATTTGTCCTCTGCCATTAAAAAGGAAATTTGCTTGAACGCAGAACTCACGAAGCCCATGATCAGCGATTATGAAGATTGATGCATGTCCATGATTGTTGATCACAGTAGGGTAATTTTCACTTCCTCATATCTATAATTACTGCCCTTGTCTTCATCTAAGTGAGGTCGAAGTGTTCTTTCGCTGCTATAGTATTTCATCGACAGAAAAAAATACAGTGATTATTGAGCGAGTAAACGATTTCTCATGCGTTAATGATTTCATTATTGTTTAAGGGTAGGATAATGCTTTCTGGATATACCTACGATCATTTGATTTGCATAGCTAATGGGTATGGATTATCTGGTGCAACATTGATACGTTGAAAAATATCTAATACGAACAACTCTACATGTTGTCAATAGTGTATTCTTATGTTGTCAATATACTATCGATAGTTTTCGATACACTGTATTGTGCAGGATGACTTGTAAGAATGCTTATACCACCAAAAAACATGTATTATGTTATGGTTTTTTCATATAGGAGACATTTTATATATTATTCTCAAGCATGTGATCTAAGCTTCTTTTGTTGCAAAATCTTTGTTGTACCTCATAAGACTGACTTGTGGTGCAGGATGACTTCTATATGAAGAAGATAGAATTCTTGTGATGGCTATTAAGTCATTGTAACAGCGTGAAGGAGCACAAAGCCATGCCCTTATTAGAAAGATCCCAGGAAAGGAAGAAGAGGAAATAGAAGATTATTGATAGAACTTTAGGATATAACTTTATTGATAATCATATCCTTTTATATAGTTAGCTTATTTTGTGTAGTTAACTTATTATGAATGGTGATTACAAGTTTGTAAATGTCGCAAATAGTTTGTTTTATTAATTAAATGTTGACAAGTAGCCAACTGTGATTGACAAGTAATTTTCACTTTATTGATAAGCTATGCATTTGCTATTGACTAGTGCCAATATATTAGGTGCTGTTATTCCCTTTAAAAATCAACAAACTACAAGAACCCGTTGATTACTTGCCGTTGGCAATTGACAAGTGGTTATCACTGTATTGATAAACTATGCATTCACTATTGACAAGTGCTGATATATTAGGTGCTATTATTCCCTTAAAAATCAACAAGTTATAAGAAACTATTGATTATTTGTTGTTGGTAATTAAGAAGTGGTTTTTCCTATATTAATAAATTATGCATTTACCATTGACAAGTGATGATACATTAAGTACCATTATTCCCTTTAAAAATTAATTAGTTATAAGAACCTGTTGACTACTTGCTATTGGCCATTGACTGCAAGTTATCACTATATTGACAAGTTATGCATTCGCCATTGATAAGTGTTAATACATTAGGTGTTGTTATTCGCTTTAAAAATCAATCAGTTACAAGAACCTGTTGACTACTTGCCGTTGGCCATTGATTACAAGTTATCATTATATTGACAAGCTATGCATTTTTCATTGACAAGTGCTGATACATTAGGTGCAATAATTCTCTTTAAAAATTAACTAGTTACAAGAACCGACTGACTACTTGCCATTGGCTATTGACTACAAGTTATCACTTCATTAATAAGCTATGCATTCTTCATTGACAAGTGCTGATACATTAGGTGCAATAAACAAAAAAATAAATTTCAAATACATAAACAAAAAAGTACACTTGTCTTTGATATTTTCTAGCATAGATTAGGATTTTTGCAAGTCTTGGAGGTATGACCAGTCTCATGGCATCTTGCACAATGATAAACCCTTTTGTTTTGGATTTGAGATTCTCTTCTTTTACGCTTTGGCCTACCCGAAGGCTTTATAGTCATTGGTAACTTCAAGCAGGTTTGGGTTAATAAATTTGTCACTATCAATGCTTATGGACATGGATAGTCATGTGTGGCTACCGGCCTCATGTTGTTGGCATACATCTTCTGTTGAGTGATAAACTTGTAACATTCATCTATAAAATTATACACATTGCCATAAACTAGCTTGATTGCTGCACATGTATGTACATAAGGTATTCCACTCATTTGCCATGCTAAACAAGAGCATGTATGTGCTACTCATTTGATGATATCATTCTTGTCAACTCTTCATACGCTGTCCGTTCCTTTATTGTTCTTGTTCTAACACTCCCCTAACATATTGCATACTTCCTTGGTCATAATTTTGAAAATGTCCCCTATATGAAAATAATATAATATATGTTCTTCAGAAGAACTTGCCATCTTACAAGTCAATCTACACCACACACAGTGTATTGACAATTACACACAGCATAATGTCAACACATTCATCCACTATTGATAAGATGCAATGTTGTTTCATAATAGAGATTTTGCAACAAAAGAAGCTTGCATCACATGTTTGAGAATAATATATAAAATGTCCCCTATATGAAAAAAGCATAACATAATACATGTTTTTCGGTGGTATAAGCATTCTTACAAGTCATGCTGCACAATACAGTGTATCGACAACTATCGATAGCATATTAACAACACAAGAATACACTATTGACAACATGTAGAGTTGTTCGTATCAAATATTTTTCAACGTATCAATGTCGCACTAGATAATCTATACCCATTAGCTATACAAATCAAATGATCGTAGGTATACCCAGAAAGTATTATCCTACCCTTAAACAATAATGAAATCATTAACGCATGAGAAATTGTTTACTCGCTCAACAATCACTGTATTTTTTTCTGTTGATGAAACACTGTAGCAGTGAAAGAACACTTCGACCTCGCTTAGATGAAGACAAAGGCAGTAATCATATATATGAGGAAGTGAAAATTACCCTACCGTGATCAACAATCATGGATATGCATTAATCTTCATAATCGCTAATCATGGGCTTCGTGAGTTCTGCGTTCAAGCAAAATTTCTTTTTTAATGGTAGAAGACAAATCAGTAATTTCATTTTCAGACTTATTCACCCTTAAGTCCCTTGGGATCTGACAGCTAATTGATAAATTCATAGGACTTCAGTGTATTTTAAACGTTTCCATGGGACTTTAGAATGATTTTTCCATTACATTATTGTATGAGCCAATAAGGCTCTATAGGAACCGCGATTAAATTCCTAATCATAAAATATATAAAAAAATTTTAAATCCTTTTCTTTTCCAAAAATTCAAAAATTGAGAAAATAATTGAAATTAAATTACTTTTTGCAATTTAAAACACACATATCAAAAATTTCAAAAATTGTTTTATTTGCAAAATGGTGAATTATTTCTAATTAATTTCTCTTTGAAAAATATATATTTTCACCAACAAATTACCAAGCCCGAACTATGTGGACTTTGATCCCCATCACAGGGTACGTAGGCCTCAGAGTCAGATTCTGAGTCAAGTCCTCCCCGTAAATAAATAAATATTTCTTGCTTAATTCTTATCATTTTTTATATCAAACACATGAATATAAAAGGGATAATTAAAATAATTTTAAAATCATATTAATATATCACAACAAACTTTAGGTAACCGTTCTCACGAACAGGTGTTGTGGGGTGCCTAACACCTTCTCCACACTCAACTGACTCCCGAACCTGTTATCTGTTTTCGTAGACCATCCTTATCCTTCTTTAAACGGTTTCCCGAGATTTCCCTCAAAATCTTGGTGGTGACTCCCATTTCTCTAGTCTCCCTTCCAAAGGTCAGAACCTCCGCTCTTGCACTGTCCGCGTCACATTTCTGGGTGCGACAAGGTTAATTGGATGTTTTCAATATATTTGATTGATCTCACTAAATTTGGCTGTTGGAAGTTTCAAATTGCTTGAGGCATGTTTTGTAGGTTCTATGATTTAAATTGGCAAGAAATATGCAATTGTGCTACTATCTAGTTTTAAATTTAGGAGTTTGCATTTTTTTTTTAAAAATACTTTTGTAGCCTTTATTAGGCTTGAATTTTGGTTGTTTTGATAAGGTGCAAAAATTTAGATAGTGAGGAAGTACACTACATTGAATTTTAAGCTCTGTTATTGGAATTTTTCTCTTAGAGTTTTATGGTTATGATTGATTATTTACATATTGATAATTCCATTTTTGGCATACTCTAGTGAATTGAAAGAGTGATATTGTTGGTGTACTTGTACAAGTTGAATTTGCCGAGCATAAATGGGCTGTATTTCTCTGGTTGGATGCTCTTATTATGAAACTTGAGCTCATGGTTGTGATTAATGCTCAGCACTTATTATCATGCCTCCTTATTTTGGACTTCGCATTACTCCTCGTGTTTTGTATCCTTTATTAAGTTCAAATTTATGTATGTGGAAGCTAGACCTCATTTAAACATGTTGTGCAAAGTTCTATTTTATGCTACTTTAATGAATCTTGTTTGTTCTGGTTTGAACTTTTGTTATTACTTTTGCAGTTATTACTTTATGGTGTTGCATTGTATGCTTTCTTGCAGGCTATGGGTAAGAAAAGTACCCCACTTTTTTAAAAAAGCCAAAGTTATTGACGTTGGTGAAAGCTTTAAGGCATTAGGATGGGATAAAACTTGCTTTGCCACTACTGCAATTCAATATTACTGTGATTAATATTTGAAGGAGCAGAAAATAATCTAAGAAAGATCTTTCCCTTTGAAATGGTCTGAAAATTTTTACAAGATTTGCATGATGTATATCATGCAATTAGCTTCATTCATGAATAGAGCCATGCTTCCCAGCCGCTTGTCAAAGCTTACTATACTTATACTGCCTATAACGATACATTACGATGCAAGATAAGGGGAAAATGGGTAGAGATCACTGTGGACCATTTTGAAAGGTCTACAACCTTTCTGCAATAGACGAGTGCTAATATACCATTTACAAGAATGACAGAAATCAATTGCCATTGATGACGTAGTTCGAGTACTATGCCTCCCAAAAAAATATATTTGGCAACATGACATTATGGCAATCCCAAAAGCATTATGCACTGTAATCTAAATAGGACAACTTGTATATGGTGGCATTTCTTGGCATTTAATGTTATCCTAGTGACCTATATGAGTGATGTGAATGTTAATTAAACTGTCCTCTTATATACTTTGATAAAGAGGCAACCTGTTGACTTTCCAAGGATCATGTTTGAGTACATGCAAAAGTTACCCAGAAGTAGATATCGCAAGCAAGCATCTGGATTCCATACTTGATTACTCAAGTGTGCTTAAAAAAGGAGGTTCCCACTTACCCTAAGGATCTTATATTTCCTCCTTTGTTAAAGTTCAATTTCAAAGAAATTAGATGTGCTGAAGGACTAAGAGATGTACCAGAATAAGCTGTGGATGGCATGAGGCATAATGATCCACCCAATGTTGAGCCAACACTAAGCAACCCCATAGTACTCATCTAGAATATGCATGAGGGCCCCTAGAGCTAGCTTGACCGGATTGACTTCAAGATCCACCACATTAAGCTACTTTTGCATTAAATACTAATGTTGACTAAGATTTAGAAGCTCACACTGACTGGCCTCACCTTTCTTTAATTTATTGCTTTTTATTTCTATTTTTAATTCTGACTAGTTGTTAATTATCTCCTTTTGGGTAAATATGGTTAGCTGTTATCTTTTGATATGTGCAAGACTAACTTTAATCTTTTTATGGCTCAACAACTTTTTAATTTGTGATACCTTGACTAATCTCTTGTAACTAATTATTCCGTGACAACTAATTAACATTTTAACTTGTTGTATATACTGGCTTAGTTAGTCATATTTTTGGGCTGCCTATGAATATATTTTTGTGCTTCTCATGCAACTTGTTTTTGGTTGCTAAGTTGCATAAGAGAGGACTCTTATTTCGCCTTCTTGACAGTGAGGACACTATTCAATTAAATTTAGGAGTGAGGGTACTATTTTGGTTGAATTGACATGAAATTCAATTTTGAAGTTTAGATATTTACCATTCATTATTTCTAAAATTTGAGCTAGATTAAGAAATTATTTGTTGAACTGAATGTGTGATCCAATGATAGGATATTGCTTAGACTGTATGTTTTATAGGAAGTTATGATCAATATTTTGGCATGCTTGATTTGCAGTGTTAAGGCTTGTTTTTCTATAATTTGTAAAATTTTCTTTTGCACTTTTGAATCAGACAATGATTTGAATGCTTCCATTGTGGAATTTTGTGGCAAGTTGATATGTATTTTCTTTCTCAATTGAGAGACTCTAGAACCTATTTTGAAATCTCTTTAGGCATTTTGATCACTTTACATGATATTGAAAAATGATTTGGGCATTCTTTCAAATGCATTTGAGCCTTTCAATCCTACTTATTGCATTATTTTCATTTGATCTCCTTTTGAGCCTTGAATTGAAAACTATGTAAACTTTCTTTTTGAAACCCACATTAGACCCTAACCTCTATAACTCAAAAAATCATGAACTACCTCACTCTTGAGATAAATGATAAAAATTGTGTTAGTGGTGAAGATTGATTTAGTTGTTAAGGGAGGTGTTGTTATTGTAAATTTGGGTGTGAGGAATGGAAATGAAGTTTAGAATACTTATAACACCCTTAAATTCAAGTAAGGGAAACCTATGGTCCAGAGCGAGTGTGGGAGCTTTTGACAGGGCAATCCCTCATAATTGGAGAGCAAGGCTAATCTAATCATATGGGTTAATCCTATACAATTTATTAGCCTATAAGTTTAGTCAGATGATATGAGGAGGGATATAAGGTGGTTGCATTGATTAGAAGGCATTGAATTTTAAATGTTTGTGATACTTGTACGGATTGTTCCATGTGATATGTTTATTGCCTTTATGTTTGTTACTACCACATTTTAAAATGCTTTAGTTAGATTCTTAGTTACTGAGATTGTTTAATCTTACTCTTATTACTTAATGTTTTTGCAAGAAATGATAAAATGAAGGGTACAGGGAAAGCCTTTAAGGTGAAATGCTAGAGCATAATCTTACAATCTCTAGTTGCTTATGTATAATGAAGTCTATTATGTGTTGCCAATATTTGGAACATGCTTGTTCATATTTAACTACAAATCATTGCATGCATGCTCTATTGATTAACTTGTGCGTTTTTTAGTGGCTTTAGACTTTGGTAAAAAGTTTTAACAAGTGAATATATGGTGTGATGATAATTTGATTCCATCTTATAGATCAAATGCATGATTTAAGTATTTTATGCATTATTTAGAGGTGAGACTTTAGCTTGATATTAGAGGGAAGACACTTGCATATGTGCAAGGGGCTTAAATGCTCATATAAGAACTTAGTGTTTCAAGATCCTCACTTGGCACTGTGTTGAGTTATAAATAGTGCCAGTAGTTAGATATTCAAATTATTTATACAGGGACACTTAGATTGCCTTAATAACAAGTTTAAGTGATTAAATAGGTGCTTAAAAGTTAACATTGTATGCTTTTGTTATGCTATTAAAAATGCAAAGTTCAACATAAAAATGCGTGCATGAGTATTAGCTGTAGCGAGTAGGGTTGTAGGCTACAACAAGTTGGCCATTACTTTACACTATAGAAAGTGTGCTATAACAAAGGTGCCCTTAGTCATAGCCAATTGGTATAGTTTTCTAAAATGACTATTTTGCCTTTAGTGATTATTTCTTAATACTAAGTAGTGTATTCCATGTTTTTGCATGAATTCAAATATCTTGATTTTTGAAAAAAAAATTATTTTTACTTTTTGAATTTTTTTAGGATTCCAATTTTAAGGTTGACTTTTATTGATATTATTAAATTTTAAAGCCATGGTTAATCCTTAAGGTTAAAGGTTATTAATTAGTAGAGTTCATTTGGGTTAATGATGAAAGTCATTACAATTTCCCCAAAACCACATACTATAGGGTGTCGTTCCCTAAAGCTAGCCTCCTCATAGAACAAGTGGAAACTAGTTAGGTTTAAGTTCCTTGATAAACCATAGGATAATCCCACATTGAATAAATGAGATGTTAAACAATTGGTAAGCCATTAAGTTCTAAATAGTAGCCATCCATGTGGATTTAAAATCTCTACTCCTATTTTTAGGTGAACTCCAACCTTATATGATCATGCAATGCAACTCATACTTAAACATAGTATAAACATTCTCAAAATATCCATCGCATGTGAGCTTCTATTATCATATTCATAACATGCAATTTTGTTAAGAATCATGCTCAACATACCATGTATTGTCTCACATGATTATACAGTTTTCAAATTTCACATATATGCTCTTTCATATTCCATTTCTCTCTTACATTTTCATATAATCATGCTCCATATAAATTTCACACGTGCACGCGCGTGCGCATACATACACATTCTCTCAATAAAATTTATAACATCCTAATTTCCTAATTTTGAGAATAAATTGCTAATCAATGGTAAATTAATAAATTAGTAAGTGATTAGGATATTAGATGGCAGTTTTGTATTATGATTGATAGAATGTTGAATTAGCAGATACAAGTAAAAGGATCATGTTTCAAAATGAATTAGAAGCATGTGGTGAGGATTTTTCCTCGTTGTGCCATACTCCATGACTAGTACTGCTTGTGCCATGGCGCATGACAGAAAAATGGTTGATAAATATGTGGAAGCTTGTAGTTTTTGGAGAGAAGAAGCAAAGAAATATGAAAGGAGAGGAAGAGGGAAGATCTCTCTATTGGGGCAAGGATTTTTGGAGCCTAGGAGATATTTTCAACAATAGCTTATTAGGAAAGTTTGATACCACTATTAGCATCAATTCTACCCTAATTTCTCTTAGTGTAAGTAGAAAAATTGAATCGAGAAGTTTTAAAGGGTTTGTTTCTTACCTTTTTGTAATAAAAAGATTATCAAAAATCAAATTAAGGTTTTATGATGAGTTTAGAGTTAAATGATGAAGATTTTAGACTGTATACTCAATTTGACCCTAAACTAAAAAGAAATGAGAATGGGAATTAAGGAGAATATGTGTTAGAACTGGTAGAAGTAATAAAAAAGGGTAATTGGATTACAAGGAACCCAAATGGATTAAGTGAGAGGAAAGGAGTAGTTGAGAGTGGTCTTAAATGATAACTAGTACTTGTGGTCAATTTAATTAATTGACTAATAGTTTTTATTGTGTATAGATTATTGTGATACGAGCGTGCTTTGAGAAGAGGAAGGGAGTGGGGACATTATTTGTTAAGAAATTCATGAGTAATCTTTTCTTATGACAAAAAGGTTAAGATAACCGAATAACTTTCTCTATGTGATTATCTATTGTAATTGTTTGTAAGTGTTATAGCTATTGCATAAAATTACTTTAAATTGTGCATGTTTTGGGAAAACAAACATTTGTACATGAAAAAGGATTTTAAGGAAATATATTCTAAAGAAATGGTTTTATGGAAATATATGACAATATAGCTATATATATGGATTTGGAATATAATTCACTTGTTTGTATGTGGGCATGATCATAGGACAATGAAAATTCACCTATAGGGAGAAGTAGTAAGAAATTCATATGACATTATTCTCCTTAGTACCTAATGGGGTGCAGTATTAGGGAATTTCATCTTCTTAGTATCTATTAAGGTGCGGTATTGTAGATTATCTCCTTAGTACCCATGTGGGGTGTGGTATTAGAGATCAAAGCTCTATAGCATTTGTGAGATGTAATGTTGAAGTTATGATACCTCGATCATTGTATGTGATAGGGGGAAATCATAATCTAAAAGTGCGGTCACATCAATGAGTATGCATTAGCCTAATAAGAGCCTATAGTTTCGGTTAGGGTGATATAGAGGTTTGGATAGTAATTGATAATGCTATGGTGATGATTTGTTGTGAAAAAAGGGGTTTTATGGTATTTGTATCACATGAAATTATATTATATACTTTATTTTATTAGGTATATGCAATAGTTGTTTATAGTTACCTATAATACTTAATAGTAGTGAGATTTTGTAATTGAGATTATTATATCACCTCATGATTACATTTTTCAAAGGTGCAAGTAGTGATTTGAGCAAGGGAAAAGACTCAGGATCGGCTTAATATTGCTATAGCCATGTGATCTCGAAGTTTGTGTAATGAATCCATTTTGTTGTACACTTGTAAAGAATAAGTTGCCATAGGACTTATATGCATGTGTTGAGTTATGAAAACTAATGATTTTGAGAATCTTAGCCCTGTGTGTGTACAAATGTGCTGAATGTAGTGAATTATGTGATATAGGCTAAGATTGGACTAGAGTTCTGATATGTATATGTAAGTGGTGATTATATAGTGAATTAATGAATCCTAGCCCAATTGTAGTGAAAAGTTATTTAGGGTTAGGATTTTGTTATATAAGAATATGAATATATTTATAGTGATGACTTTCTAATGACTCTGCCAAAGATTGGCCAAATGTATATGTGTTTGAAAAGTTTAATAATAGACCCTTTATTTGTGTAAATAGGTAATTCAATGGCAAATCCTGATGCATATGTATATATGATTGTATTGCTAGTTGATCAAGTATAAATGTTTCTTTTGGACTTAATTCTAGGCTCAAGACAATCTAATAAGACAAAGGGTGTGATTTAAACACTTAAGTGCTTGAAATTTTTACAAAAAGTAACTTTTTACGCCCAAGTGTTTAAATTTAGATTAGATTGTTGGATTAAGACCAAACCTATCTCATTATATTGCTTATGAAATAAGTGTTATGTTGGCATTTGAATCACTCTAATCGAATGTCATGTGTAAAAATGGCATACACTAGAAGTTTACCTTAGTAAACTATTAATATGACTGTAAAACCTGTCATGTGCACTACGGTGCATGGTGACACATGCCATAATGCAGGGTATAGAAAGAGAGCTCATGGCTCTATGCTAAATGGCACGACACATGTGATGCAATCCGCGATGTACTACCCTTATTTTGGCCTAATTTCTTATATTCGAATTGATGTTTTGTGAGTGATGAATACAGGAGATTGTCTTTCATTGTATACTATCTAATATGTAATTGTTTTTAAATGATTTTAAAAAGAAGTCGTAGATTTCCAAGCATTTTAAAAAACTTTCTTTGACTCATTTAGTTTATAGTGTAGTGATTTTATTAACCCCTGCTTATACCAGATTATGTAGTGAGACTATAGTTTGGTATAAGGAGAGTTACAAGATTCATTCACATGAATCATTCTAAACATTCACTTATGCCACAAGTGCCTTTTTTTATATTCATTCAAAAGCATATTTCTATTAAAAATGAATGATAAATTTTTATAACCAATTAACACATAAAAGTATAAACTAAATTTTTCTTAGTTACCTCAAACTTTTGAGAGATCAAAGGTTTATCTCTCAATAGCAAATACTTCTAAAGTTTTATCAAGCTTGAATGGTGCCAAAAATGATTAATCTACAATTATTCAAACAAACAATCATTAATATCCTCATTAACAAAATCTCAACACTTAAGTTGCTAAAAAATCCTAATCTTTTGCAATCATTCACACCCATTGAGTTTATTAAGTCCCATTGGCTCTAACTAACATCAATAAACTCTTTACTCACTATTAATGACATTAAACAACCTTCAATCACCTCATTAAATATTATTTTCAGATATTAATGACCCCCAACAATCAAAATTTTTTAAACCCTTAATCCTTAGTTCAAATAACTCAAACCACTATCATTAACTCTATTTTAAGTCAATGAGTTTGAATTCATAATCTTATAAGTTCAAAAATCTACTTTTCTCTACAAAACTTAAAACTTTGAGAAAATGAAAGAGGAAGGAATGAAAGGACATAAGAGACTTACCCTAAGTGGTAACAAGCTTTAAAGTGCTCTTAAACCTCTAGAAATTTAAACCTTAATAAATATATTGATGTGCTTTTCATTTTCTCCTTTTTTCTTTTTCTATTTTCAAATGTTGACACACTTTATTTAAGTTATAAATTTGACCATGTGTAATGGCACACGCTAGACGTGCCATGCCATATGGTACATAGAGGCTCCTCTTCAAAATAATCCATGCGCCATGATGGAACTTGCACAGGTTACAGCGTGTGGCACAACATTGCTTCTTCCATGTTTTCCTTTTCTTTCAAGGCCCAACTTAGCTCTGAACCCAATTGTAAGGCTACAATTACAATCCAAAAAGCTTATTAGCCCTATCTAACCATCCACTAACCATATGCCACATTAATTTACTAATTACCTCATTTAGCTTAATTAATTAAGGGTTAATTTTTTTTAGGATGTCATTAGACCTCTCTAACTATCCGTTAACCATACACCACATTAACTTACTTAATTACCCTCTAACTTAATTAATTGGGTTTTTTTTAGATGTTACACATAGTCCAAGAGTGAGTGTGGAAATCTTTAGCTGGGTAACCCTTCTTAATTAGAGAGCAAGGTCAATTTAGCCACATAAATTAGTCTCATATGAATTTGTAACCTATGGATTCAATCAAAAGATATAAAGACGGGAATAAAGGTAGATGTATGAACACACGTGCATGATAAACATAATTGATATGAATGTTAAAGCATCTTTTGATTATTAAATATGAATTCCTACTTTGCTTGCTTTTAACTACCACACATTCATGTACTCAAATTTTATGGGCTTGGTTACTAAGATTTTATAATCTCGCTCTCGTGATTTAATATCTTTTCCAAGAAATGCTTAGGATAAGGGCAAGGGGGAGGCATCACGTGCTAGAGTTGCTTGATTTTCATAGTTATGTCTCTAGTAGTTTTTTTAACTAAAATGTCTCTAGTAGTTTTAATTGTGTAATTGAATACAATTATTGTCAATATTAGGGGTTTTATTTGTTTATAAATATTCACCATTTGCTTGTAGCTTAGTTTGTTGACTTAAAAATTTTTGGTACTGGCTATAGTGTGATTCGATGTTGAGCCAATGGTGTAAGTATGTGATTAGTGGTTAAAGTGATATTTTGAAAATATCATTTTACCTTTTATTTAATAATGTGCTTCGAAGGTGAAGGTTAAATGTTTAATTAATTTGATGCTTGTTAATTTTAGATATGTTTATCTTTGCATATTAAATGTGGCTAATTGGTTATGGTAGACTAATGGTTAAGAATTGAGTTTAGGAAAATTTGGTTGATGTGGGGAAGTTGTTACATATGTTTTATAGCCCTTCATTTCTAGTATTCATATATGATACTTATTAGTGATAAGGCTAAAGCCATTAGCTAGGATATTTAATTATCTTCATGTGAACACTTGGATCACCCTAATTGGAGGTCCAAGCTGAAAGCTAGATGTTCTAATGCTATCTTTATTATTGCTATTATGGCATGTTGCTTACAGCAAATGACTTTATTAACTACAGTGTATGACACAGTGGGTGTTGGTTGCTGTGGATAGTGCATTTAGCTGTGATGAGTGCTTTTTATAACACAAGTCATGATGAGGAGTTCATTTGGCCACAAGGAGTGGCCTCTGTACCACCAATCACGATAGTTGCAATCTTTACCACAATAAATGGTGTAGAATTTAAGAAAATGACACTTTTAACACTATTTTAAATTTTTTTAATTCTTAAATTATTTATGTAAGTGACGGGCCTTTATTAATTGATTTTAAATTTATATTACTTTTGGAATCACATTTGTACAATAATTTTTTAATTAATATTCAGAGTCTTAATGAGGTTTTTACTATCATGACTATTCTTTCATTATCGCTAAGTATGATTAATTATATAGTTAATGTAGAGGGACATTAAACTATCAACAAAATCATTCCAACAATACTATGTGTATAACCAATCATTATTTATGTAATCATTCCAACAAAATCATCTCATGAATACTATGTGGAAAAATATCATTCTAACTGAACATAAATTAAATTTCTTGTTTCTTTGCAGTAGTGGCAAAAATCATTTGAAAATTTTGAACCTATCATGAATAAAATTACTTAAGGTTGCGACATTATTCTTAAGGTAGGGTGACGTAGGAGATGTTTAGTCTTAATCTCTGATTGTGTATAACCTATTTCACTGTATTGAATCTCAGGTTTTGATAGATTAGTCACTATTATACTTACTAAAGTAACATGAGTACTCACACCATGATCGATCAACCTCCTTAAAAATTCACTTGGAATTATTTTTTGTTTACATTAGTGAACAAGTGGTCAACTTCTACTCAAGTATCAGCTAAATGGTCAACATTTAAGGGATTTGATGAATTAGTCTTTTTACACCAACTCTAATAACATTATAGGTATTTTTACCTTTTTTCTTATTTTAGACTACTGGATGCCCTAGTTGACCACTACGTGGGTATTTTTTCCCCTTTTTAGTCTAAATCAGCAAAGACTGATACGTGGTATGCATAGTTAGCATTTAACATTGAAAAATAACGTCGTTAGGACAAAGTTAATAGTTTGGTCACTTCTACACCTACTCATATAATGTTATGGGTATTTATGCCCTCTTCCTTATTTTATGATATTGGGTACCCCTGGCTGACTACTTTATGGGTAGATTTTCTCTGTAACCTTAATTTTTTTAGGAAGTAGCATGGTTTGTATATAATAACTAGGAAGAATAGAAATTATAAATTTGATAAGGATAACCCTGCTTGCAATGTTAAGGAAATTGTTCTTCTAATTAGACATTAGTTTCCTTGTAACATCCCAAAAGTTAAATTAAGGCATTAAAATAAATTAAGAATTAATTAGGATTAATACGGGGTTAAATTTTGAGAAATTTATTATAAGCCATGGTTTTCTTAATAAATAAATAAATAAGGCTAAGTAAAATTAAATTAAATTATTGAGGATATTTTTCTAATTTAACGTACTATAAATATCTTAACATTATAATAATTTTATTTGAACAAAAGTACATAAATTTAGCTCAATTTTTAAAAAAGCCAATAAATTCACCAAGTCCTTAAGTGGTATTTTGACATAATAGGAAAAGACTAAAACACCTTTATTCAATTCATGAGTTTAGCTAGTGAAAATTTGAGACGTGCTTATTCTTTTCTCTACCTTAAGCGACAAATAGCAGTGACCAACTAGAGAAAAGTCCTCTTTATCTCTTCTCTGCCCTAATCACTAGCAACGAACACCAACAATCAAGTGGAGGAAAGTCCTATTTGTCTCCTCTTTGCCCTAATTGTTCTATAAGTTTGGCTAGACATTGCAACTTTATAGGTGCTTCTCAGCTTTGTTGCTTGTCAGTGATCAAGTGGAGGTAAGTCCTCTTTTGCCCTAATCATGGTTTCTTTTCAAATATGTTGCTTCTCATCTACTCGTGCCAAAAAAATCCATCCAAATTGCTTTAGCTTCTGCAAGAACCCATCTTTTCCGTCATTCTTTATCTGCTATTAGTTCGAATGCCTTTAAGCTTATTGATTTTATAGTCTTTTAACCAATCATATGTATTTTTTACTTTTGATATGATTGCTTTGAACCATGATGAAATCAATACCAAATTGTGTTATAATGATTAAGTCTAATCTTCTATGTATATAGGAAAAAAATTTAAGTTGGAATTATAATGGAGAAGAAGAAAGCCAAAATGAAAAAGAAAAATTTTGGGTATGATAAGTTCAAAAAAGAGTTTTTTCAAAAAAAAATGAAGGAAAATATTGTGGTTTTATAGAAGCAAATGATTCGATGAAAGAAAGTTGGAGCAAGTTATCAAATGCTAAACAAGAGAGATATAAAAATATGGCCTTATTAGATGGAGAAGGAAAAGAATCATCATCTTCTTTAGTAGTATGATTCACATGTATTTACTTTGAAATAATGAGTCTTTTAAATATGATTATTGTAACATCCTGAAATTTTAAAACTCAGATTTATAAAAATAAAATAAAATATCTATAATTAAATTAAAATTTAGAATAATTTGATATAGGTCCAGAGTTTGAATTTTACTAAGCAAAAGTTTGGTTTTATTTGATTTTTAACTATGGGAAAAATTACCAAAGTTGACCCAGGCTTTTGTGCAATAATAAAAAAACGTTGGGCCCTTTCTTATAATTTTTCCCAAACTTTTTGACCAGTATTTTAAGAGGCAAACTGGACGCAGAAAACACAAAAAGGAAAGAAGAACAAAACACACGAGAGAGAGAGAGAGAGAGAAGAGAGGAGAAAGGGAGGGAGTTAGGCTTAGATCTAGGAGTCTTTGCAACCATTGCGAGCTCGGCTACACGATAGGTAAACTCCGTACTTCAATCCTCTTCCCTTTCTCTTGATTTTCTTCAATTTTTAGAAGAGGAGATTTTTAGATTTTGATCCCAAAGGCTTTATTCTTGTAAGCTTTTGTTTCTTTGGATCCTAGGGAGCATGTTTTGAATTTCTATATAGTGATCTAATGTTTTGAGTGGATAATTGGATAAAAAGAGGTGTTTTGGGCACAAAATAAATCCTGAGAAATTGGGTTTTTGCTCTTCAATGGTCTAAGCTTATTGATTTAGTTATAATTTTGCTATTTGAGCCCAATAAAATTTAAATTAAGGTTTGGTTTTCATTATAAGGGCTAATGGTGAAAGTTGGTGGCACTAAGTAAAGGTTTTTAATTGATTAAAAATTTTATATAAATTGGAAATTTAGCCTAGTGATGGCTAATAAATGGTTTTGGTGGTTAAGTGATACTATGTGATTGGTTAAATATATGGACCATTGGGATGGATTATGGCTCATAGATCCAAGTTGTGTGGTATGAGTTATAGTCTTCATTAATGCTATTTGACATGATAAGTGATGTGGATCACTTATATGTTGTAGGGATTGTTGGTGAAATTTTTTCGGAAGTTAAGGAACAAGTCAAGTTCTATTTTGTACAAAAGAAACCCTTTTAGTACCAAAGGGTTGAGGTAACAGCAGAAATTTATATTTTTTATTACTCTGTTTTAGCTATTTTTGAATAAATATTACTAGCTATCATGCATTACATGTTTTAAAAGATTAAATGTGCTTTATGAGGGGTTATGGGGTACTAATTTGATTATAGTGCAAATATGTTTTCTAATTGTTTAACAATAATGTTTTTATGGAAACGAGATTTGTTTACATGTATTTTAATCATAAGGAATAGAAGTTGCACTTAAGGAAGTATAACTAAGTAAGGTACCTTAGATAGGTTAAGGAACCGTTTAAGAGAAATTTATAAATGTTATACTACCTTAGAGTGTTGAAGTGGTCAATACTCGGGAAAGGTAGACACGAATAAAAGGCATGATCTCGGTGGGAGTTCACCAATGAGAAGGTGTGTACTTTTGATATTCTATGGCACACTACCAGTACTCAGTGTTGCCTTACGTATTATGGGCTCAGTGTACTAAAGTGGTTAGTGTATTGAGTGTTTGACACCTCTCAGTGGGGGAGGGAATCCGACATATGAAGTGTGAGGTTAAGTGCCTAGGCCAAGGTAGCCCTCATATGGAAAGTAAGTCGGGCTGGCTCTGGGAGGGAGTTAATTGCTCAGGATTCACGTCGAAGGGGCATAGGCGGTTCGGTGGATTAGATCATGCCTTAGATTATGTTTTGTGCCTGTGGAAGTACAAGTAGGTATAAGGTTTACCTGTGAGTTAAAGAGTGTCAGGGGGCATTCTGTTGGTCATGAAAGGCTATACCGCCCTAGGTCATGCATTCATACATTTTAAATGGTTAAATTATATACTATGTTGAATTTATTATTCGCTTATTTGATTATGGCTTGCTTTGTAATAATCAATGTAGATTTCTCTGTTATTGAGACTGTAGTTGTCTCACCCCTTTCTTTTTAATATTCTAGGTCCAGGCGAAGGATCCAGTGGTGGACTGTGAAAGGAGCAAAGCTAGGGGTTTGCTTGTGGTTTGTAAAGAACTGTAACCCCTTTCTTTTAAGCAAATATATTGGAATGTATTTAGGATTAGGGTGCCAGTAGGATATGATTATGTATGTGTGTGTGAATATGTGTGGATTGTGTACTTATGTATGAATTTTTGTCTGTTTGCAGACTTGTGGCTAGGAAACTTGGTTATGGTGTGTGGTTTTGATGGATTTACTTAGTAGACTAAGTTTTTATTACAAGAAGATATTTATTTTGATATATATGTGATTTTATAAGCAAATGCAAAGTGGTTGCATTGTAAATGATGTGCTATGGGCAAACATACACCTTGGATAGAGAGAGTGGGTGCATGGGCCCCACAAGGAGCTCTGAGCCAAGTAAAAATGTTTAGCATATGTATTTATATAAATACATGGTATTTAGATTGATTTGTGACCACTCTTGTATGATTTGTGCATTTTGGGGGTTTAGGGTCCATTTTGGGAAATGGCACCCAAGTGGTCAAATTTTGATGTATGGGGGTTTTCCATCATTTGAATATTCTATCAGGTGTTTTTAGTCTTATTTTACGTGTCCAAAGTGTTCTCACAGGTTTGTGACCATTAGGATGAGATTTGGACAATTTTGAAAATGGTTTTTATCAAAAAGCTGTATTTTTGCATCCAGGTGTCCAAATCTTAATCTGACCGTTGGATTTCTCTAAAATTTGGGTCACAAGTAAAACCTTTTATAAGCTTCATGTGGGATTTGGAATCATGTCGATCGGTTATCGGATGGAGAAACAGCGCACTCCAGAATTTGGTCTGGAGGTGCTATCATGATAGCATTTCATTGCTGTCATGACAGCTACAGTAGTTATATTGTAACCTGCACAAAATTCAATCCGTCCATTGGATATTTTCAAAATTTGGTATGCTAATAGTATTCTTAAAAAGTGACATTTGAGCTTTGGAATTACTCCGATCGGAGGTCGGATGATGAAATGGTACACTCCGGAAGTTGGTCCGGAAGTGTTGTCTGTCAAGACATCAAAATTGACCAAATTTGTAACATCTCCAATTTTTTATCCGACCGTTGGAACTTTTTGAAATTTGGTACACTTATAGTACCCTTTGAATGTGACTTGTGAGCTTTAAAATTTCTTCGATTGGAGATCGAAAGACAGAACGGTGCCTCCCTGAAGTTGACTCGGGAGGGCTGTCATGGCAGCAATTTAATGCTGTCATGACAGCATATTTTTACCCTTCTTTCGCGTAACTTGCTTCCGTGCTATAGGTAGAACCTATAAATTTTTTTTAAAGGCTTTAAATGTTTACTTTGCAATTGTGTATTTGTTTAGTGATTTAATGGTTTGTTTCCTAAGTTGGTTTTAGGATTAATTCCTTAACCACACTTAGTTTATTTGAATTGTGTGATTTTTGGATAACACTCGGGGCAAGTGTTACAATTATTGTGCACTATATTGTATTATATTTTTCCTCTTGGTACATAGGTCCCATTTAATATGCATTGCTCTCCCCATCAATTTAAGGAAATTGTGGAATATATAAGGGAAAAAAAGAGGTTACATGCAAAGGCGAAAAAATTTTGGTTACAATCTCTATTAGATTTTAATTCAATAAACTATCAAGAGAATTATATGAACAAGTAATGAATACTTTTGACACACCCACTTCAACACTTTTAATTAAAGGAACAAAATTAAGTGTTGATGGAAAGGACATGTAAACTATCTTAGATGTGTCTTATGGTGGGCAAGATGTTTTTTGGGATGGTAATAATGAAAGAATTTGAAATATGAAGGAAGGATTATGTTGGTAAACCTTTCACTGAGTTAAAGAATAATATGATAATATCAGGCAAGGTGAAAAAAATTTGAGATAATATATTTGTTATTTACTTTTGGAAGGTTTCTTTGTCCCAGAACAAGTATAACGGTTAGTATAAGAAGCATTAAAACTTTGGATGGTAAGGAAAATGTTTAAGAATATAACTAATCATCTTTTGTATTGTCTGAGCTTGTTAAAAAGATTCCATCTTACAAGGAAGCATTAAGGAATGGACAGAGGAAAAAGAATAAAGGAGGATGTTTCTTATTGGTATAGATCATTTCTAAGGCTTCTATATTTTGTTTCAATTTATTTGCGATTAGTTGGATTAAAAATACTTGCCTTGTACATATATTTATATGCACCATTTTCCATTGGGTTCAACATTTTTAGTAGATGGTGGAAGACTTATAATATATTTTTGGAACCAAGACATGGTACAAAGGCAAGTGAACTTAGAGAAAGAAAGTGTTCATGGCATTCTTTATGGAGGTCCAACTTGTGAAATTGAAATTTTATTGACCATTACAATGATAACTCACTTGGTAAACATATTTTCATAATTTGTTCTGTATATACTAGCTTTTATTTGCTTATAAATTTGGTGTTGAAACTTGGTTAAAGAGTATGCTAAGGGAAATATATGAAGACTTTCTATAATATGCTAATATATTTGCAAGTAAAGTGTTAAGGCTACAACAAAGTCTAGAAAACTTCAAATATTTGAAAGTAAAACTATCGTGAGGGTTAATGAACTAGATGCAAAATAAGAAGTGGAGGAAGATGAAGGTGGAGATGGAGATGAAGCTAATGATGAAGATAGAGAAGGAGATAAAGTTGAACATAAAGATGAAGCTGTAGATGAAGATAGAGCTAGAGCTGGAGCTAAAGAAGATGAAGACAGAAGCACTAATGATTATGGTATTGATGGACAATATGATGACAATAAAAAAGAAAAAGAACTTATACCTAAACATGAAAGTCAAGAAAGATAGGATGGTAAGAAAAGGAGAAAAACAAGTGAAACCCCTAAAGATTTGTAAGGTTTGAAAGGAAAAGAATTGAGGTAAAGTGGTCACCTTTTCTTAAAGAACTAATACGAGGGAGATTTACCAAGGAACAAAAAATCTATTAATACACCAAGCAGGCTAATGAAGCAGAGGATGATGAGAAAAGTAATATGATTTTACTTTTTGACAATGGTGATGTTTTATGTTTAATATAATAACAATTTTTATTGCTAGGTGTATTGTTGAGATGTATGACTATTACTGAACTAAGGTAGAATGCTAAAGTCTTGGTCCCAAAAAATGGATAAGTACAGCAATATGTCCAAAAATTTTAATTAATTAGTTGTTTAATTAGATATCACATTAAGTATTAGATGTGATCTTTATGGGTGATGAGTATTGTTACGAAAGTGATAGTTGGTTAGCAACTTCATAATGGGTCAATGCAGAGGTACATGTTTGATTTAGAGTTTATAATGAATTTAAGGGATAAAAAGGAAAATGGTCTATCTATGAGGATGCAAAAATGATTATGTCTAATAAAGTAGGGTATAACATTGTAAATTGTGATTTCCTCTTCTTGCCTATGCTTATATGGAATCATTAGTTTTGTTATTGTGCTAGCATCAAAAACTATAAATTTTTAGTACTTGACACATTAGTTGGGATGCTATATAAAGAGAAGAAAATGATGGTTGGATTTGTGGTATGAATTTTTTTTTTTTTGTATTATTGCATAACTACTTTAGGCAACCTAGGTTTGCCAATTTCTTATATCTAACTTTGGGAACTATTTGTAAAGAAATAAAATAATAAATTTATTATAAGCATGTGACTCACAAACTTATGAAGAGAATTTTCAAATGAAGATTATATATGAAGAATTGTCCAACTAAAGTAATGTGTAATTCACTATAGAAATAACTTCCTATTTATATATTCACTTTAGATAGACATTGGACCTGACTTCTAATTGTTCATATTTGTAAACATGATTGTGGCATATATGTCATTGAGTATATGTAGAATGGGATGGTAAAAAAAGGAAAGAAGGACTTACAATGAAGACATTCTTAGATGTATGTATATGTGACCTACAATTTTTCTAACTTTTTTCTTGCAATTATCAATGTTCAACTTAAATTTTTCTAATATTTTTAGGAACAATTGAGACAGTTTAGTTTGATGTGGTATGGTGGTTGGTTATTCACAAGAGAAATCAAGTTTTTGCCTCCATTTCAACCGCTGACTGATTGAAGAGGCAGGGAAGAAGTTTGAATGAACTTTAATAACATGTATATAAGTTGTAATTACAGTGTTTGATGGCTTATGCCAATGAGTTTTTGTGTAATATATTGTATGTTTAAGCATAATTTAGTCTGTTTGTAATGGGAAATACACTCTAGGGATTTGCAACTTTGTATCCTAATTTTGCAACTAATTTGTATTAAATTTGCATCTTTCTTTCCTTATTTTAATCGAGAACTCAATTGTTGATCTTTAATGTCGAAATGTATCAAGTGTAATAGCACTATGAAGTTGCAAATTTGTATCTTAATTTTGCAATCAATTTTTATTGAATTTGCATATTTATTTTCCAATTTTAAGTGGGAACCCAATTATTGATCTTTAGTGTTGAAAAGTATCAAGTGTAATAACACTAAGGATTTGCAACTTTAAAACCTAATTTTGCAACCAATTTGTTTATTGAATTTGCATCTTTTTTTTCTAATTTTAATTGGAAAAACCATTTTCAAGTTCAATTTCTAATTTTGCAACTTTATTAAGATAAATTTGTAACTTATTTTTTAATTTTAAGAGGAAACATTCTAGTGAATGTTTGAAGTTAAAAAGTAATCAAGGTATTATTATAAGAGATAGCTCCAATGATTTGCAAGTTTAATTTTCAATTTTGTAACTTCATTATGACAAATTTGCAACTTCTCTTTCAAATTTTAAGAAGAAAAACTTTAGTGAATATTTGAAGTTGAAAAGTAATCAACTTATCATTCAAAGAGATAGTTCCAATGATTTTCAAGTTCAATTCCCAAATTTACAACTTCATTACAATAAATTTGCAACTTATTTTTTAAATTTTAAGAGTAAACACTTTAGTGAATGTTTGAAGTTGAAAGTAATCAATTTATGATTATAAAAGATAGCTCTAGTGATTTGCAAATTTAATTCCTAATTTTGCAACTTTGTTATAATAAATTTGTAACTTTTTTTCAAATTTTAAGGGAAAACATTTTAGTGAGCACAAAAGACATGAATTGTACATATAAGTAACATGTTTTAATTCATCTAATACATTTGCATGTATCAATAGTCCACATAAACAATAGCATCAACTTGGATCTATAAAAGAGGGATTGTAAATATCCACATTCACAAAACCTATATAGCAAATCCAAGCTGATCTAATCCCAAGTTCTAGAAACATCAACTTGGATTTAAAAAAGAAAGGTTATTATATACAAAAAAATCTCCTAAAACTACATGTATGTATACATGTATGTATGTATGTATGTCAACCAAATCCAAGTTCATGTAGTAACCTACTTACATTAACATCAACTTGGATTTAGATTTCTACACCTCTTTCATGTGAAATGCACTAGTCACATGTGTACCAAATTAAGTGAACACCTGAATGTGTATAGGGCACAACCTAGGTCAGATCCCCGAGCAAGTTGGATTAAAAATTGATTAAGAATAACTATCAAATTTGCTATAAAAGACAATGAAAATTGGTTTGATTAATTTTTTAAAAAAAACTGAAATTAAAATTCTAACTAGTGTTTATGCAATTTTTGGTTTTAAGAGAAAATGAGTGAACAAATGAAAATGTGTTTTCAACAACGAATAGAAGTGATCCCTAGGAGTATGATGGTGAAGAAATTCTCATTCAACAATTAAATTGCTAAGGAAATACTCTCATTGGCCAAAGGTAGTTCAAGACTATGCCAAACATAGATAACAAAGCCACACACGCAAGCCTAACCATTAGTACTCATGTAGTGAACTAAATTAGCATCATTAAGCTCTCAATGTATTATTGATTGATTAATTGGCTTAGAACAGTACTAAAAACAATGCCTAACTAAGAATTAATTTCAAATTAACCTTGATTAGAACTTGTTGAGGCCTCACAATGTAACTATACAATTGCTAAAGCCAAGAACACTCAATAATTTATCACATCTATGCATTAAACCATTGAAATTAAAAATTAAGTAACAATTCCAGCAACCAATCAACTCAATAACAAGTGTCCTCAATTAAAATGAAAAGGTATTTAATCAAACATCTTAAGTGCAATATTACAACTTCACTAATTCAAATATAAAAAAATTGAAAGTAAAAAAAATCAAGAGGAATTAGAGTCTAAAAATCCATAGCCATTAAAGTCTATGAATTCAATCTTCAATTCATCAATCCCTTAGGAACCAAGAAGCTACTAGCCATGCCTCATCACATCATCAATTCCAGCTCTAAAGATGCAAAATGGTTCAGCCATTTATGGAGGAATGAGAGATGCAAGAGAGAGATAGGAGATAATAAGATAATGATGAGTGATTCTGTGCATGAGAGATTGAAAGAGTGACAAAGATTGAGAGGCCAAAATAAAAAAAATGAATAGAGCAAATGAGACGAAAGAGATAAAGAGGTATAAAGAAGCAAAGAAAAGATGACATGAGCAAGAGATAAGAGATGATGAGATGATGAAAAAAAACAAAGATAAGTCTGGCGGCCAAACCTAGAAAAGCCCCTTAATGGGAAGACAAAACTGATCAAATAAAGATGATATTATGATCTTTGGTCAAATTACCAAGATATGCATACGACCAAATGAATATAAAATAAAGGTGAATATCTTCCTCTTGTGAGCATGTGATTTGTTAAATCACAAGAAATCAATTGGTTATTATTTTGTTTCTAAATCTATATATGATAGAAATTTGATTCTTCTCCACTCCATATTACAAATAATAATAAAAGAAAATGAATTTCAAGGAATAATAAAATAATATTCAATAAAATCTAGAAAAATATGCAATAAATCTCAAAAATTCCCTAAAAATATGTCTTTGCCCTTTTACCACAAATATTACTCATTTATTCCAAATTATCTCAAAACAAGTGCTAAAAAGCTAAGAAAAGAGAGGTAAAAGTGTGTAAAATATATAAATTATCACCATATATGACCTACTTCATGACAACGAGAATAGTGGTAAACCTTTTTCTATTGATATTGAGACTTGATCCTAACACAAAGAGATCTTCCAGTTGGTCAAGATGTTCCAAGAGGCATAAAAAATGTTTGGTTCATGAGCTCAAATATTGTCAATGCATTTGGCTTGAGCGTGTCATGGGTCTCAACAGGATGCATAATGCCACTATATATTTTCTCCTATGAGCTGCTAAGATAGCCTTCCTTAATATAGTTATACACATTACCATATATTTCTCTAATAGCTACATAAGTATGTGGGCAAGGAATGCTAATATTTTTCAAACTTTATATGTACATTCTCTTAATAACTCTTAAATACAACAAATAGGCATTCTAGAAATTTTTTAGAAAATGCCCCATCTGCCGCAATGCATGTATCACCTAACGTGATAGATGGCACAAAGAAACTCGCTATGGCACAACTCTGTTGTCATGACAGAACTCTGGAACTAACTTTCAAAGTGCATTGTTTCTCTATTTGACATCTAATTTGAGCTATTCAAGTGTCTACATGTAGCTCTTAGAGCCATCTAGTTATTGGCACCAGTTTCACACCTATATACTTTACCATTTAAAAGTTAGATACCCAAACACAAATTGGTCCATTTTTCATTCCAAAACACATATAAAGGTGTCTAAACCCTCAAAACTAATGCCCTTAGAACCACTTAGACTAACTCAAATGGACCACATACAACCTAGTAAAACCAATCATACAATAATAGAACTCCGTACATAATTTAGCCATCAAAACCCCAAATTCACAGCAATTTAAAAGGGGTGATAATATAATTTCACATAGCAACTTTTGGTCATCCACACATGTAAACATCACAAAAACATTACTTGCACTAGTATCTCAACTTCTAACAAAGATTTCATTACAATCCACAATATCCTAAGCTAGGATAGCCACAAATCACATATATTAGTGCAAGTGACCCAAAATATGCATAAAATCTTAAGTTGGCATAAAATTCATAAATTATTCATTACAATTCCTGAGATAGAAAGAAAAGAGCTATACAAACTAGCTCTTCAAAACTCAGTAGCCCCTTTCTTCCCTTTGTCCCTATCAGAGCCTTCATATATAAACTATAATCACCGGGTGAGATAAATATCTCAGTAACAAAACAACTCACAACTACCAATTAATATGCACAACTGTAAATAAGTAAAGCTTATTTTGTAAAAACACTATTTAGCATATTCGGGCATAAGTATTTTATATCCACAAGTTATTTTCACATTCTAATATGATCATTCTACCATCCAAGTCTCTATAGTACCTTAACTAAAACTAAAGGCTTTATTAGACTAAGTGCACATACACATTGGCTCAAGCACACCTTTAGTAGTAAAATCAATCGACTAAAGGAGTCCTATCTCACTTTCAAACTATGATTTTCCCCTATCGCACACGATTGGGGTGTCATTACTCCAACACTACATCACATTGATGCTAAGGTGTGCAAATATCTAACCCTATATAAGCACTAAGGAGATAATTTCCAACACCGTACCTTATTAGGCACTAAGGAGATAAATGCCATATGAACTTCTAGTACTCCTTCTTACAAGTGAACTCCTATCTCCTATCATGATCATGCTTACTCTTTTTATCCAAATCACATACTTGCACCCAAACCATAAATTTCTCATATAATAATACTTTCATAAATTTATTATTTTAAAAGTCATTTTCCATACACAAAATCCTCATTTCACAATATGCAATACTTTTAAACACATGTATGCAAAATTAACTATTTACTTATAAACAATTAAGCACTTAATCAGATAGAGTGAATTATTTAGTTACCTCAACCCTTTGTCACAAAAAGGGTTACCCTAGTCTAATATTTTCTCTATAAGGTCCACTCGTGTATTAACACCTAAATAATATTGAATATACACGATTGTATGCTAATAATCAATTATCACTCTAATTAAACTCTTTAATCACTAAATTTTAAGTATTTGCTAGAACCCAAAATCCTATTTTAACAACATTAACACTTTCAAAACACTCCACTAATTTCATTTAACACCTAAACACACTAATGACACTGATCCTTTACCCATATTGTTCAAAAACTTTTAAATTTTTACTTAGGGTTCGTCCAAACACTAACCATAATTTTTAAATCACTATAAAATCTATAAACCTAGGCTTATAAGCTTGATTTAACTCCCAAGATCTAAATTAAGCCAATGGGTTCAGTCTAAACCCAAAGAAACATGAAACCAAGCCCCAACCACACTCAAGTCTATCAAAATTGGTATAAAAAAGAGGGAAGAAGGAGAGGAAGCTTACCCAAGGAAGTAGCAAGTTTTAAATACCTCCAAAATGCTCCAAGAATCAAGCCCTAACAGACTTAAGAGCCTTCTTCGTCACCTCTCATACTTTCTTTCTTTTCCCTTCTTATTTTCTACTCGTTTTATGAACTGATATGTGTATATTTTTGTACATCTATCGTGTGTATGGTGTGTCTGCTAGGGCAGAGGACACAATAGGGTTCAAAATGATTTGAGCCTCACTCTATGCCTTAATGTGCTCTAACTCTTACCTAGCCCTCTTTCAAGGCTATCTAACAATCCAAAAACTACATTATTCATTCAAAAACATCATTAATCCATAAATTACTTAATTTTTACTAATTTACCCTTCTCAAGCACTTAGATTTTCTAAGTTTTGAATTCTAAGATGTTACACCTCTTCCATGCTATTCCTTCACATTCTTCCATAGATTTTATTAAACTCAAAGATAAAATTCTCCTTTATATGTTAGTAGCACTTTGTATATCTATTGCCACCAAATATGGCTCTAATAGCACCAATAATAGCATTATTTCTATTAGACACAATATTTATCTATGGCTAACCATTAATATCTTTAATACTTCATAGAAAGCAAGTCCAATCATCAAAAGTTTCACCATGAACTATTATAAAGGCTAATGGAAACAAGTCATTATCAACATCATATGTTGAAACTGCCAATAAAGTACATCAATAAGGACCACTGAGGTAACAACCATTCACATATAAAATAAGTCTAGTCCCAAGTAAGAATCGTTTGATGGAACAATTATATGCAATAAATAATCATTTACATTTATTGTCCTCAAAGGCTACCTATTTTGCTATAATGTCTACATCAGTCTTTATTAGTCTATTACACAACTAAGGAATAAGTATATATGATTGGTTAGGAAGCCCATTTATTTCTATCAATACCCTATCCTTCACTTTTAAGACTCGACAATAAGTTAGACCTAAGCCATAGTCTCTATATATATTAGCTTTAATTTCATTGGGAGCTTTTTCCACATTAGACCTTACTACATCATTAATTATAGATGATGTTAGTATAGACCTTGTATTGTGAGAAATTTCAAGGTCTTCTTAGGTAGAATGTACGTGTTCATTCTTGAAAGTTGTTACACGAAGCAAGAGCATTGACTTTCTTAATGAATATATTGTTATCTTCCATTGACATATTTTTGTTTTGCATTTTCCAATTATTTTATCTATATTGTTCTTCAAAAATTTATATTAAAACTTGTGTGCAACACTATACTTGTAGATTGCTTGTCTACAATCATTAGCACTAGCAAAAATCTTCCTAGATCCTACTAGCAAATTCTTCCATTTTATTGCATTGGGCTTTAACATTGGTGTTAGGATACTTTGTATTGCATATGGTAGGACTTCAAGCTCTAGTATAGCATGTGAATTCCTAATCGAACATCCTACCATTCAAATCATATTTATTACTACCATTTATACTTATATTAGCATAATAGTTACATTTAAGTAACTGTTAAAAAAATTCAAATCAATTAGGTTTCTTGTTGCCTTGGTACTTTGCTATCACCTCTTAATGATGTATACATGAGCAAAATTATCATTCAACTTGATTAATTGATTTATTCCTTTATCATCTTTAAGGTCTAAAAATGCATTATAACCAAACTTTATTGTGTACTTCAACTTATTTCATTTAAATCACAATTCATGCCTGATGAATTAATCTAACTAGCCCTTCAAGAGACATTCTATCTCTGATCATTTTTTCATTATACAATTACTTTTCATCATACCCATTAGCATCAACCAACAATATCAAAATAAAATATAATATATGACTAATAAAGAAATTATTTTTTGCATTAGTGATATTGTACCATCTTAAAATATAGACAATCAATGATAAATTCTTACACTTTTAGTTATAAAATGTGGAATCTTCATTCCAAATCTTTAGAACTGTAAAATACAAAAACCTTTCTTTTTGTTCACGAGTGTGATTTTGCAAGAAAAAACTATAAAAACCTATATATAGGCTATCATTTTTACGTCTTTTCGTTTACCTAAAAAAAACCTATGTCTTAAAATGCACCAACCAAACCTAATTTTAGAATTAGAGCTTACATGAGTCAACAGTGACGACAAGTCCACCCCTTTCATGTGCAACTTCATTTTTAGTTAGGTTTTCTTCAACTTGTCTCTCCTCTACTTAGGGTCCATTTGGATTTCAGTTAAGTATAATTGATTGTGAAAATAATTAATTAAATGATTGATTTTAATCATAATTGATTAAGTTATAACGTAATATATTTGGATACTGTTTTTTTAAAATTAATTTTAACAAAATTGAAGATGTTTGGATAATTTAGTCAAAATTAATTTTAGCTATATAAATTACCATAAAAGACATTACTTTTCAAAATGAGTTTTCCTCTACCAATTAATATTTTATTTAAATTAGTTCTATAGTAAGTGCTAAGTAAAGGGTGGTGAATGATAGGAACTTAGTGTGAAAAAAAAACTTTCTTCAGGATCCAAAGTTTAAATTTTATTTAAAAAAAGAGAAAAGAAGAGAGTCTGGTTTTATTTTTATTAAATTTTATGCTTTTTTTATAATTTTTTCCTTGAGCCTTTCTTGTAAAATTTTCATATGCTTTTTGGTCTTATTCTCTTCATTCAAACACAAACACAGAAGCTTTCCTCCACAACTTATGAAAAAAATTATTTTTTTGGATAAAATCGATTATCCATAAAAATTGGTGTTTGGGTAATTTTTTTGAATAATCAAGTTTTTAACTTAAAATATTGATTATTACACTAATCCAAACACACACTTACAAGTAAGACTCAACAATGGCGAGAAGGAGCTTTGTTTGGGAGGAAAATATTCAGCTGATGTTATATGCTAAAAATTAATAATATATTTAACTTTAAAGGTATTTTAGTTATTTCTTTTATAACTCAAATTTGTGAGGAAAAAAAGCATGTGGCTTGGTTGGCATTTTAGAATTACTCAAGACCTAACTTGAACTAATTAGCCTATTTGGGACTTAATTGTCATTTTAGAAGTACTTTATTATTTTGGTTAAAACTATAGTGAGAGAGTTAATTTGTCCTTTTAGGATTGAGTTATAATCACGTTAAAATTTTAAAGATTAAGTTACAACTAGAGTTGGAAAAAGGGCGGGCCCAATCCTTAAGAGCTTATGCTCTGAAGCCCAATTTTTCAAAATTCCTTCAAATCCTAAGGCCTGACCCTTATGTGAAAGGGCTTAGGGCCAGGCTCATAAGCCCAATTATAAAAAATAAGAAATCAATATTATAATTTAATTAGGATATTTTAAAATTAAACATAAGACAAATCAAGGTAATTACTTTGGTTGGCAAAAAAATAATTATTTTGGTTAAACTTAGTAAGAATCAGAACACCTATATAAGACAGTTAGAGATTAAAGTATCAGTCGCCTAATACCCATAGCAAGAAAGCAATGCCAGTGAAAAGCAAATCATGAAAGGCATGAAGGGTGACAGGGCAAGCAGATGCGGGAGGGAGAGTTGAGTGACTCTGAATAAGGCAAAGATTAAAGACGAGACAAGGATGACCAACAGCTAATGGGAAAGCAAAGATGCCAAGTGAGGTAGAGATAAATGATGATCAACAGGAGAGATGAGTGACTGTGAAATTTTCAATCTTTAGGTTAAAAGAATGAGAGTTTTGATCTAAACAAGAGGCTGAGAGAGTAAGAGTCAAGAGATAAAAAATTAGAAAAGTTTAAGCTTTAAATTTTTCCTTTACGCATAATTTTTACATAGGTTGCAAAATAAAAAAAAAAGATAACAAGGTTTGGAGGCTCACTTAGGCCATATTTTTTTTTTCAAAGCTTATTAGGGTCAGGCCCAAAAGCTCAATTACCCTAAAATTCTCTCATTTTTCAAGCCCGAATCCTTATTTAAATAAAGTTGTAGACTTGACCCTTCAAGTCTAACCCTTATTTCAAACTGTAATTACAATAAGTCAAAATTTAAGAATTGAATGATAAAATTAAAACCATAAAAATTAAATGATTAATTTTTCATTTAAAAAAAAAGAATCCCATCACATCTCCACTATTCATTACTCATTACAGCATAAGGAACTTCCACGTGTGAAAGGGCCCACCGTATCATCGAACAAGTACCAGCCTTGGTCCTATCCTCTCTTCCTCCGTGGAACTACAACGAAATCCACATGAACCGGACCTGTGAGTTCAACCCTAGCTAAGCCAGAGCCTGAGCCTACCTCGTCCCTTCCCAATTTTATCTTGTTCGTCTTCAAAGATTCAATCCTTTCCCTTATTGATGCTCCCATAGCCTTTCTCTCTCTCCAGGCCATCATTTCTCAGCTTCTTTCAGAAACCATGTCTCAAAATGGTTCCTGGGACCGAAGAAACCAACCTCGCGCTACCAGTGATGGCAAGGGAGACAACTTTATAAACCCTACTAGTTTTGCCTCACTATCTGATTCGCGTAAGCTCTGTGCGAGTCCCAAAACCGATCACAAGCCCGAGAGTTATGATGACCTACAATTGGAATTCAGCCCTCTACTCTTCAGCTCCCTAGAGCAGTATTTGCCTCCTCACATGCTGAATGCACCACGTGACGCCAAGGTCCAGTACATGAAGAACATCCTATTCCGGTATTTGCCAGAGAGTGAACGCACTCGGGTACGTATGAGTGTTGGGGTTTTACCTTGATAGTGAAGGGGAAGAACCATATCCTGAATGCCACGGAAAGCCTTGCTTTATTCATTTTTGTGAAACTATTTGATACTACCCCGAAGCATTATGGTTCAAGGGCATGGACTGTTAGTGAGAAAGGCAAATGTGTTGCTTGAGTCTTGATTACAGAGTGTTGCATTTTTTGCTTGACTTAGAAGCCTGTTAGAGAATTGAAATAACCCTTCTCTGTATGGAATTGGAAGGTAGTGATCTTTGTCCTGTTTGATAGGCTGAGATGGCGACTAATTTATATGCTTATACTCCCGATTGTTGACAAGATACTAACAGTGGCATTGATATTCATGTGTCCGCATGCTGTCGCATTGAGAAACATTCTCAAGTCCTTCTTGCTTTTAGACAGGCCCACTAATATTATGAGAGCAATGGCTGTCTGATTTTCAATTTGGATTTCCTTTGTCTTTTGAGAGCTCTTGCTTGTATCTTTTATATAAACGATATATCTACTTTGTTTATTAAGGATTGTATAGAAGCTCAAACATTCTTATAGCCTGTCTAACTGTACCTAAGTTTGCCTTCAGGCGATAAGGAGTGCCTGTTTGTTACACCATGGAAAGAGCAATCTTTAGAAATGATAAATTCAAGATTTCGTTTCACTTACTCATTCAAAAACTGACTGAAAATGTTATCAGCTGACAAATGGTAAATGAAATTAGTTATTATTAAGCTAATGTAGTTGTTAACCTAAAGAAATTATACCCTACCCTATTATGTTTTTACCTTGGTCAGAATGGGTGTCTTGCTTAGTATGACTGCATGATGCCTATGATGAACACAACCTTCTCATATTTTGGCTTTGGCCCAGAATTTTTCATTAAGTATTTTTTTAATTGTTTGGGTTGATTAGATTCAAAGGCACAAGGAATACAAGCAAAAGATCATATTGAATTATCCAGTAAGTTTTCTAATCCATGGAAACTTTCAGTTTTGAGCATTTGTTTTTAAATTGACAGTCTTAATTGTTTCATTTTATGTTTTTATATCCAAAATTGAGAGAGATGCGTCCATTGGATAAGCTCTCTCTGTTTTCTGAAGTGGAGGCAGCATGTATATGTAACTGTTTTATATTTGATTTGGGAAATAATGCAAGATAAAATAGTAAATGCCAGTTGGAGAGCCATTCCCTTGTCTCCTTTTCTGCATGTAGCATAGAAGCACCAATCATTGTTGTCCTTATCAATTGTTCACTTCTGTTTGTAGCCGCTGCATAAGGAGATATATACTATGCATGCTGAAAACTTTTTTACACCGTCATTCCTCAAAGCAATTAGAGATAATACAGAAGAGAGTTTTAGAAGTGTAATAGCTGAACCATCTGCAGGAATTTATACATTTGAAATGCTTCAGCCACAATTTTGTGAAATGTTGGTATCTGAGGTATTACTTTCTTTTCTGACCTTTTAATATGCATATGGTTTTATGCTTTATGTATTAGTTTTTTATGTTTTCTTATCAGGTTCTAATTCCTTAGGTGGATCATTTTGAGAGATGGGTCCATGAGACCAAATTCAGAATCATGCGACCTAACACAATGAACCGATATGGTGCTGTGCTCGATGATCTTGGCATGGAAACCATGCTTGACAAATTAATGAATGATTACATTATTCCACTAGCTCGAGGTGGCAAATCTTTCTCCATGAGATTTTAATAGTAATTTGTGACTGGAAAAGTAATTATTATTGTGGCACAATCTCACTTTTTCTGTCTGAAAACATTGTAGTTTTCTTTGCTAGAGTTGGTGGATCTTCGCTGGACTCTCATCATGGTTTTGTTGTGGAATATGGAATGCATAGGGATGTTGAGCTTGGTAGGATTTTTAGATGTATCTCTGTAGTTTTGTGACTTTGCTGTTTCCATGTATCTGGAATTGCAATTATTTTTTTTCAATGTCTAATGGGGTGCTTAGGGATTTGATCTATTTTTCTGTGTTTCCTATTAATTTTCTTTTAGTGATGCTCTTAATTCTATTTGTATGTTAGAGCTATATCCAAATACCTGTAATTTTGTATTTGTGTTTTTCTCTTTTTACTATAACAAGTGAAAAGAAAAATAAAACGCACTAACAGAAGACTCAGCACGATTGTCTGAAAACAACAATTAATAGTCAGAAGCTCTTTTGTTGCTGTAATATGACCTGAATAATCTAAATGTACTCCAACTTTTATGATACTCAAGTTATATGAGCAGTAGGCATGGCTGCCCTTAAATCTAAATGTGTCTCTTCTGTTATTGGAGGGAAGGTTGAATATTTTTGCCTAAGTTACAATCATATGAAAACATTTTTTCCCCTTATAGATTTAGTTCTATACGAAGCACATTTTCTCTTCTTATTGCTTGCATTTGAATCTTATGCCGTAAATCTGTATTTTTACTTAACTGTGTCATATCTTTTGTAGTTGGGTTGGATAGCAATCTTGTGTAGCATTACAGGCTTTCTGTTGAAATCTGAGGAGCTTTGTTTTTGCAGGCTTCCATGTGGATGATTCAGAAGTCACTCTGAATATTTGCTTGGGAAAACAATTTTCAGGTGGAGAACTGTTCTTTCGGGGTGTCCGTTGTGATGAACATGTGAACACAGAGACCCAACCAGAGGTATGCTTACTGTTATAGACAAAGTTCTTTTGGCTTGTTAATTTAGATTAAGTTACAAGATTCTTTGCACGTCTTTGTGCATGAATTCCATTTTAAAGTAGGAAAATAGCAATGACTATCCATTGATTGTGCCGCTGTGTATCCTGTACCCCCTTCCCCCTGTGGGCTGGTGATTTAAATGTAGGGAAACAAGTATTCGACTATGTCCTGAACTTTAAATAAGAGTTCATTTACAGTGATTCAACGTTTGAAGAATGGTAAGAAAAGAAATTTGAGGACTTTTCTCTCAGGAGACAAGGTTGATGTGAAAGATGGATCTTCAGATTGTTGTATATGCCGGGATAAAACTAAAATATATGATAGTGATATTGCGGGAGGATGTTATATGCAATAGGGTAACCCCAAGCTCATTCTGATTTGCCCTTTTTTCCCTAGTACATGAATCTATTAATGCATGTTTTAGATTGTTGGACTGTCAATTGATTGTAATTCATACTCAATGTTGAATGGCATAACAACATTATAATACGATATCAAGCAAATCTTGCTAAATCTTATAACAATGATCCCCACCGATGAAATCCTTGCAGGAAATCTATGATTATTGCCATGTTCCTGGGCGTGCAGTATTTCATAATGGTCGTCACCGGCATGGTGCTCGAGCTACAACATCTGGACAGCGAATCAATTTAATCATATGGTGTAGAAGGTATTTCCGTTGAACTTGTTAATCCTTGTTGCAAACAATCTTGTTTGTTGCCTCGCTGAATTTGCAATTTTTCACATGTCTCTGAAATTTTTGTCATTTTTCAGCTGGTTTTTTCTTTTTTTTTTGTGGGTGGAATCTCGAGAAACTGACATTCTTTATTGGGTTCTTAAGATAGCCTTCCCTCCTTTGGTCCTCAGTCTGAGTTCCTATATGATGACCGTTTTATACCCAAAATAAAAAAAAAAGATCTGTTTGCTCAAATGTGCAACCACTTTGTTCTTGTAGTTCGATTTTTAGAGAGATGAAGAAATATCTAAAAGATTTTTCTAGCTGGTGTGGAGAATGCCGGCGCAAGAAAAAAGAGAGAGAACGCCTCTCAATTGCTGCCACCAAACAGGTAACAGTCATTCATCAGGAATGAAAAGCATTACAGTAAATCTTGTTCTATCATGATATACTTATTCAGGGTGTGTCGTCATCACTGTCCAGGAATTACTGGAGGGAAGTTAAATCCATCTCGTGAACTCTATCCATTTCATGTTTCTAGATTTGCTGATCAACCAAATGTCAGCTCTTTGGTGTAGTTTTTTTTTCCCCTCTCCCTACTTTTTTCTTTTTTTAAAAAAAAATTATGGTGATACAGTAAAGGGTGTCCGGGGTTAGTGGTCTATAGACCACCTGAGGTACATGTTAAAATGAACGGCTCAAATCCTTTACTTTCACAAAATGTAGATGATGCATCCGCAAAGAGAATAGTAAAGATTAGAGTGGTGGGCCTTGTACCCAATTATGATGTGGGTCTTAATCATAATCATTTTTTTTTATTTGTGTCGCTCTCTTTCTGGATGTCTTCTGCTACATTTATTTTGTGATCAGAGAGGACTCAAGGTCTTGAAACAAAATAGGCTTGTTTCTTGAGTAAACTCCTGGGAAGCAAAAGCCAATTCCCCCTCCATTCTTAGGGTTTATAAGCTGAGCATCATGATGTTGGTCTTTTGTAATTGGACTGTACAAAGGATGGTCGATCAATGTTGTTTTTCTATATAGCCCCTTTCAATTTTTTTTTTTTTTTTAATTTGCCTTGGTGGCTCCTCTTTTTGAATTTCGCTACAACAAATGGGCTGCGGACGTGGGACTTGGAACTTCTCCATTTCTTTACCATTTTTTCCATTGATTTCTTCAATTGTAACCCTTCATCAAATCTATAGCCAAAATAGATTCATTTATTGTAGCGATATCAATAGTTATGAATTTATCACTGGGAAGTAGAGGGAAAAAGATGATAAGGGAATAGAGGATCTGCGATTGCCAATGTGACTGTAGTTTCAAAATAAATACAAAGGTGATTTTACTTTTTTCAGTTGAGGGCAATCATAAATACCGTCCAATTTTTATTATAAATCACTTTTAACCAATTTACTAGAACTAAGGAAAGATAAGTAATTTATTAAGTCTATCTTAAAATTTTAAAATATTCTAACTTTGCCCTTGTTAAAGAGTGTGGATTTAAAAATAAAGATTTTTTTTCCCCCAATTATGTTGCACTCTCATGCGTAGGAAACTTAGTTTTGGAAGAAAAGAGAAAGAAACATAATATGTGAAGTTATACAGAAATATTAAAATAGAATTAAATTATTTTAATGTTTTGTAACAAGGATGAAATTGAAAAATGTTAATTAATAATTCTTTAACTTATATTAAGGACTAAGAATTTCTTTTAGAAAGTGTTTTTATAATGAAGACCAAAATGAGCGTTAATAGTAATTTGTTTGGATGATCTAATTGGAAGCAAAGAAAAAGTTCAAGTATTTTTTTTTGGGTAACCATTTTGATTTATTTTTTAACAAACTAATAAACATAGTACTCACTTTTTTTGAGAAAGTCAAGACTCTATGTAGAGCTAATAATTTAAGCAAGGCGAGTTGATTTGACCAGCTAAATCAGATCGAGTTTGAAATAATTGAATTAAAAAAAAAAAGCTTTTATAGTCAAGCTTAGTTCTAATACCTCAAGCTTTTAGACTTATTCAGTTTGGTTTGAATGTATGGATTATTAATATTATATTATTTTACGTTTTCATTTTTTAAGCAAATTTTGATTTTTATCTTAAAAAATTAAAATTTTTATAGCAAATAACCACATTTCTTTTCCTATCCTTACTAAAATGAGACCAAACATTGAAGGAGTAACAATAAAAGGGTTAATGTCTAAATTTGCCTTTGTTCTTATTTTAAGAACGCTTGACACTTTATAATTTTAAGTGAGATAATTTTTTCTCTGAGTTATTTTTGAGATCCTTTTGAAGTTTTTTTTTTTTTTTTTTGAGATCTAAAATTGTCCTTCTATTAAGCAACTGTGAAATCCAACAATTATATGATGATATGGCAACTATGGGGCCTAGGTATGATTTTAACTTAACTTTTGCTCCCTGAAACTCTCATCCCTTTTTTCTACTTCTCCTCTTGCCAATTCGAGTCTCTGACTTCAAGATCAAATTGCTACCCAGGTTAGCTAGTGCTCACAACCTTTCACTCCTCATTCACGTTCTCGCTTGCACTTGTCATTGCCCATTTGTGTTCTCATCCTGCTCACCATTCGCGTTCTCATTGTGCTTGCATGCTTCACTCATCTTTGCTTTAGGCTTGTGCTTCTGCCTCTCATCGTCCATCGAGTGCTTCTACCTTCTTGCTCTACTTGTGAATTTGTATTTAAATTTTTGCTTAAGCTAAGCTCTTGGTGCAATTTGAATAGGTTTAATGATTGATCCCCAATATGCCTAAATTTATGAGTAATTCTTTCTAAATGGGTTTAAATGGGTTGAATGATTGAAGGTGTATAATATTTTTTCATAAAGATTTAGAGAACACTTGCCATGAGGGTTATAAGCTCACTTCAATCATTGCTTTCAAATTTAAACTTTCAAGTTTCACACCTTGTCTTTGACTAAATCATCCTCAAAACTTGACACACCCCTATTCAAACCAGGGGGAGGTCTTGGTGGACCAATCAACTCCCTATCGTCATCCTTTTCTTCATTGGAACCTAAACCAATAGGCAGTGGAGGATGCAAATCGCACAATCTGAACCCTCTATCATGAATATGTTGTAACATCTCGAGTTTTAATTCCCTGATTAATTAAAAATTTTAGGGTAATTAAGTAACTTGAAGTGATGTATGGTCAAGGAGGTCTAATAATCATATTTGATGATATTTCAGCCTAGTTGTGGGACCGGTATTGAGGTGAACTACCCGGGCATCAAAGGAGAAGAAAAGGAAGAGTCAATATTGTTGTGCCACATGCCGCGACGTGTAGATCATCTGCCATAGTGCACAAACATTTTTGAGTGAAGGGAGGACCTCTCTGTGCCATGCACCGCGGTACATTGTGTATTCGTCATGGTGTATGGCCATTTTCTATAATTTATCAGACATGAAATGAGACAGAAATAGGGAGAAAGAAAAGAGAAGAAACGGAGTGGCACGCCAATGCTTTACTAGGGTTTACTTGTGGATGACATTGAGAGTATTTTAAAGGCTATAAATATCCAAGGTAAATATCATACTCATTAATCTCCCCATTTCTTCCACATTTATGAGTTTATGGTTAGGATTTGATGGTGAAAGTAGAATTTCAATCCATATAGGTTATGGGTCCGAATTTGTTGACTCAAATAAAGTTAATGGGGGTAGATTAGAATATCTAAAACTAAGTATAATGAGTTTTGGCATCTTGGGTTGTTGGGCACCATTAATATCCAAAAAATCTTATTTATTATGGGTGGTTGGAAGTTTGTAATGCCATTAATGGGAATTTAATGGCTCATTAATGCTATTGGGGGCTAAAGGTAATTATTAAACCCAATGATTAGGCTTCACCTCTTGTAAAGTAAATGTTGGACAGTTTAGAAGTAGAGATTGAGAGCTTAAATGTTTGAGTTGGTTATGTTGATAGAATTCAACTTAGTTAATTATAGTTTTAGTTTTTGGTCACCTATTAGATTGGAAAATTCAAGCTTGAAAGATAGTTGATTAAGGGACAAACCTTTGACCTCTCAAAGGTTTGAGGTAACTAAGGGAAACTCTATTTTGGGTATTTATATGTTAATTGATTGTTAGTTGGTTGTTAAATGTGAATTTTGAATGTTACATGCATGGGATTGATTTTTAAAGTAAAAACTATATATTAGTTTCAATTAGTGCATGAAAAGCTATTTTTGGCTTGAAAATGCAAAATGTAAAGTTAAGAGAATTTTAACTATGAATATGCTTATGCTTTTGAAAAATAAATGTGATGGTGTGTAGAGGTATTTGTGTGTTAATGATGAAATGACTTTTGAGGAAATGATGAGAATATACACTTAGGTAGTGCATGGTCGTGAGCCCAATATAGTTGGTGTAACAATGAGTATACAAAAGTAAAAAAGTGAAAAGAAGTGAGTATTGATTATGGCATGATCGGTAACGGGAGTTTGCCTAGGGATTGGGAGTAGAGAAGAATTCATATGGTATTTAGGCTACCCTCTGGTGCATGGGGGTATAGCCTTGTCCCACAGTTTGTCGAGGAACCATCCTATAATTTGTCAAGGGACTAGAACCTAGCTATCTCCACCAATTGAATAAGGAGAATAGCTTAGGGTATGAGACATCTCAAGGATTCGAGAATGGGGAAAGCCATGGTCCGAGAGTAAGTCTTGTGATCTTTGGCTAGGTCGCACCTTACGATTGGTGAGTTTGGATAGTCCAATCACACGAACAAAGCCCTAATCAGTGTTATAACCCACAGTTTTGGTCTGAGAAAATAAAGAGGATATAAGGTTGGTTGATCATTGCCTAAGTAATTATGACGTGTCACACACGTTTAGTGGTAGCAAGTCATGTGAATAATGGGTCATGTCACATATCTGAGAATATGTGACAATACACCTAGTTATGAGAGTTAAAGATGTTATTTAATGATAAATGATAAGATATGATATATGCTAGTATGTTTTACATACTTGATTTCCTTATGCATGTATTTGGTTTATAATTAACATATAACTGCATAAGGTGGGTTTAACCCTAATTATTGAGTAGCTAAACTCACACTTTTCATTTAATATTTTTTAGGCTCTAGTTCTAGTATTGAGAGGGAGAAGGCTAAAGAGGCAGGGAATTAGCATATTTTTACTATATGCCTCTAGTTTAGATTTAATTGTGTAATAGTATATGATTTGTCAATTCTAGAATGCATGCCATCTTACTTACACTATTTTGTTATTGGAAATTTTAGATTTGTATTTTGGGCCCTTAGTCCTTGTGTATGTTGCTATATATATATATATATAATTTATAAATCCAAAATACTAGTACAAGTGTAGAAATAATGATTTGAACATGTTTTGAACAATTTAATGACAAATCACCTCCCCCTTTATTTTTTTAGTAAAATGGGGTTGAGGAGTGAATTTTTATTATACTGATATTTCAGTGCTTGTGACGTGTTATACTGATAGTTCTAGGTCCATCGAATATGGTTCAGGTGTTAAAAAATCTTTTGGCACTTTTTGAGGGTTTTAGACACCCATTTTGTGTAAAAGTATTGAAAAGTGATTTAAAATGTATTTGGGTTCCAACTTTCTAGTGTGACATGTTTTAGAAGTAAAATCCATGGCATTAGCTAGCTCATGTAGAGAGCTTTTTGTAAGCACCTAGATCAAGTCATTCAAACGTCGGATAAAGAATTGGGGCAAGTCAAAAGCTCCCTAATTTTGCTGTCAAATGATAACAGAGTCAATAGAAATTTCATGCAACATGCCGCGGTGCATGGTGCTTGAGCCATGGCTTGTGGCATAAAGAGCAATACACTACGGCACAGTGTGCATGAGCCTCGGCGCATTGCCCTATGTCACAGCATATGTTTTGTTTTTCAACCATTTTTGACTTCTTGTGAGGTATCTCATGCTTCCGAAACTTATTTTTACTCTAATATGAAGAATTTTGATTAATTTAAACTCATTGTTATTTAGAAAACTTGGGATCTCTGACTTTTGGATTAAACCTTGGTGATCACTTTTTGAGCTAATCCCTTGATTACCATGAGTTTTATTTGTTAATTATGTCTAGTGGAGTGAGAATGTTTTATAGGTCCCCTGCACTCTCATCTGTTGTTCTCTCTTCAACTCTAACCCTCTGGTTCATTTGCTTCATGTGTCGTTCTCTCTTACATTACTAGGTTTGAGCCGTTATGATGGCATCATCTTCTTCCTAGGAAATTTGGTTTTCTTCAATGCATTAAGGGCCTTTAATTCTGTCGAGGTTGTCACAAATACTTTAAGGCCTTGTTTGGTATGATAGAAGAGTTTTTAATAGAATTGAAATTGAAATTGAAATTGGAATTGAAATCAGAATCAGAATTGAATTGAGTTTTAAAAGTGTGTTTGGTATGAAAATGAAATTATGATATAATTTTAATAAGTATATGTATTTAAAATAAAAAAATCAAAATACCCTTTATTTTATTCTTTTAATAGAAAATTTAACAATAAAAAAATAAAGAATATACTTTTAAAGCACAAAATACCCTTTAGTTTATTTTTTAATGACATATAAGCCAATTCCATATTGAATTGGTGGATTCCATGGTCTCTACAATAGAATTGAATTCTATCAATTTTGATGGATCAAATTCCTTCAAGAAAGCAATTTCGGTATACCAAACAAGTCAGCTAGACAATTTCATGTCTGATTCCATTTCCTTTCTCACAATTCTGGTATACCAAACATGGCCTAAGGGTTGTAGGAGAAGGAAGAGTTGGACAAAGAAGTGGATGATCCAGAGTCGATTAGGGAGGGAAAGAGCATGCTTCACTTCCATTCATGCCACGTTATTGGTTGAAAAAATAAGGATGCCATGTCATAGGGTCAAAGCTTACATATAGGATGCCAAGTCAAAAGGTAATAGAGGCCACGTCATGACACATTAACACAAAACAAGAGAACTAACGTCTAACTAATAGAGGGCCAATTTTGCTCCACTAAAAAAATAATTCAAGGAAAAAATTACCTACTTAAGAGTTTAGGGTGCCCAGCGCTCTTTGAAAATAAGTATAAAGATAAAATTGTACCTTAATCCAAAACAAAAACATACAAAGTTGTAAAATTGCCCAAGAGAAGGGTAAATTGCGATTAATAAAAATTTGACAAATAATGCAAGGTTAAAAAGATAAGATAGGAACAATATCACCAATGTATGTTAAAAAAAAGGAAGAAAAGCTTACACAAGCATTTATCGTGGTTCAGTTCCAACCACTCAAACTTACATCTAATCCCCAAGTTGTAACATCTTGAAATTTAAGTTAACAATTAAATTAATTAATTAATTAATTAGATTATGGGTGATTGAGATTGTAAACTTCATTCTCCTTGTTTAAAGTTTTCCAAGACATGAGAAGGAGAAGAGAAAACGGAAAGCCTTTAAAGCCAAGCACTAGAATATAGCATTGTAATATTTAGTAGCCTTATATGTGTAATTAAACATAATTATATTGCTAATATAGGATTACTATATATGTTTAGCTATAGATCATTTGCATGTGAATTACCATGCAAATATGTTACTGTATGATGTGTTATACTTGTTTAGATTATAACAAATCAACAAATATGACTGCTATAGATGAATAAGCAGTTATTGTTTTGCTTGGTTAAGTTGGTTTGAGAGGGGGGACACTTGTACATGTGCATGAAGCATAAATGCTCATCTTGGCACTTGGTGTTTCAAGATCCTCATGTGATACCAAATTATATGCAAATTGGTACCATTGGTTAGATTATTATTTTATTTGCATGTGAGTGCATGTTTAGCTTTAATTAGAGGTTCGAGCAAGTAATTAGGTACATAGAAATTTTATTTCGTGCATGTTGTAATCTATGTTTTCAATGCAAGTGTGCCATAACAAATGGTAGAATTAGCCATGGCAAATGAGTTTTTTGTGGTTAGTCACGATAAACAGGGCCTTTAGCCACAACAAAAGTGTAACATCCTAAAAATTTTAAGACTCAAATTTATTAAAAAAAAATAAACAAAAATAAAATAAAATATCTATAATTAAATTAAAATTTAGAATAATTTAATAGAGGCCCAGAGTTCGAATTTTACTAAGCAAAAGTTTGGTTTTATTTGATTTTTAACTATGGGAAAAATTACCAAAGTTGACCCGGGCTTTTGTGCAATAATAAAAAATGTTGGGCCCTTTCTTGTAATTTTCCCCAAAGTTTTTGACCAGCATTTTAAGGAGCAAACTGATGCAGAAACGCAGAGAAAATGAGAAAGGAAGCAAACGCACAAACGGGAGAGAGAGAGAGAGGAAGAAGAGAAGAGAAAGGGAGGGAGTTAGGCTTGGATCTAGGAGTCTTTGCGACCGTTGCGAGCTCGGCTACACGATAGGTAAACTCCCTACTTCAATCCTCTTCTCTTTCTCTTGATTTTCTTCAATTTTTGGAAGAGGAAATTTTTGGATTTTGATCCCAAAGGCTTTATTCTTGTAAGCTTTTGTTTCTTTGGATTCTAGGGAGCATGTTTTGAGTTTCTATATAGTGATCTAATGTTTTGAGTGAATAATTGGATGAAAAGAGGTGTTTTGGGCACAAAATAAACCTTGAGAAATTGGGTTTTTGCTCCTCAATGGTTTAAGCCTATTGATTTAGTTATAATTTTGCTATTTGAGCCCAATAAGATTTAAATTAAGGTTTGGTTTTCATTATAAGGGCTAATGGTGAAAGTTGGTGGCACTAAGTAAAGGTTTTTAATTGATTAAAAAAATTATATAAATTGAAAATTAGCCTAGTGATGGCTAATAAATGGTTTTGGTGGTTAAGTGATACTATGTGAATGGTTGGTTTAATATATGGACCATTAGGGTGGATTATGACTCATTGACCTAAGTTGTGTGGTATAAGTTATAGTCTTCATTAATACTATTTGTCATGATAAGTGATGTGGATCACTTATATGTTGTAGAAAATTGTTGGTGGAACTTATTGAGAAGTAAGGAACAAGCCGAGCCCTATTTTGTACAAGGGGAACCCTTTTAGTACCAAAGGGTTGAGGTAACAGGGGAATTTATATTTCTTATTACTTTGTTTTAGCTATTTTTGAATAAATATTACTAGTTATCATGCATTACATGTTTTAAAAGATTAAATGTGCTTTATAAGGGGTTATGGGGTACTACTTTGATTATAGTGCAAATATGTTTTCTAATTGTTTAATAACAATGTTTTTATGGAAATGAGATTTATAAATATTATACTACTTTAGAGTGTTGAATGGTCAATACTCAGGAAAGGTAGACAAGAGTAAAAGGCATGATCTCGGTGGGAGTTCACCAATGAGAAGGTGTGGATTTTTGATATTCTATGGCACACTGTCAGTACTCAGTGTTGTCTTACGTATTGTGGGCTCAGTGCACTAAAGTGGTTAGTGTATTGAGTGTTCGACACCTCTCAGTGGGGGAGGGAATCCGACATATGAAGTGTGAGGTTGAGTGCCTAGGCCAAGGTAGCCCTCACATGGAGAGTAAGTCGGGCTGGCTCTGGGAGGGAGTTAGCTTTGACTGCTCAGGATTCACGTCGAAGGGGCATAGGCGGTTCGGTGGATTAGATCATGCCTTAGATTATGTTTTGTGCCTGTGGAGGTACAAGTAGGTATAAGGTTTACCTGCGAGTTAAAGAGTGCCAGGGGGCATTCTGTTGGTCATGAAAGGCCATACCGGCCTAGGTCATGCATTCATGCATTTTAAATGGCTAAATTATATACTATGTTGAATTTATTATTCATTTATTTAATTATGGCTTACTTTGTAATAATCAATATAGATTTCACTGTTACTGAGACTGTGGTTGTCTCACCCCTTTCTTTTCAATATTCTAGGTCCAGGCGAAGGATCCAGTGGTGGACGGGGAAAAGAGCAAAGCTAGGGGTTTGCTTGTGATTTGTAAAGAACTGCAACCCCTTTCTTTTGAGCAAATATATTGTAATGTATTTAAGATTAGGGTGCCAGTAGGATATGATTATGTGTGTGTGTGTGAATATGTGTGGATTGTGTGCTTGTGTATGAATTTTTGTCTGTTTGCAGACTTGTGGCTAGGAAACTTGGTTATGGTGTGTGGTTTTGATGGATTTACTTAGTAGACCAAGTTTCTATTACAAGCAGATCTTTATTTTGATATATATGTGATTTTATAAGCAAATGCAAAGTGGTTGCATTGCAAATGGTGTGCTATGGGAAAACATACAGCTTGGATAGAGAGAGTGGGTGCGTGGGCCCCACAAGGAGCTCTGAGCCAAGTGAAAATGTTTAGCATATGTATTTATATAAATACATGGTATTTGGATTGATTTGTGACCACTCTTGTATGATTTGTGCATTTTGGGGGTTTAGGGTCCATTTTAGGAAATGGCACCCGGGTGGTCAAATTTTGATGTATGGGGGTTTTCCATCATTTGAATGTTCTATCAAGTGTTTTTAATCTTATTTGACGTGTCCAAAGTGTTTCCACAGGTTTGTGACCATTAGGATGGGATTTGGACAATTTTGAAAATGGTTTTTACCAAAAAGCTGCACTTTTGCATCCGGGTGTCCAAATCTTAATCCGACCGTTGGATTTCTCTAAAATTTGGGTCACAAGTAAAACCTTTTATAAGCTTCGTGTGGGCTTTGGAATCACGTCGATCGGATATCGGACGGAGAAACGACGCACTCCGGAATTTGGTCTGGAGGTGCTGTCATGACAGCATTAAATTGCTGTCATGACAGCTACAGTGTTGATTTTGTAACCTGCACAAAATTCAATCCGTCCGTTGGATCTTTTCAAAATTTAGTATGCTAATAGTATTCTTTAAAAGTGACATGTGGGCTTTGGAATCACTCCGATCGGAGGTCAGATGATGAAATGGTGCACTCCGGAAGTTGGTCCGGAAGTGCTGTCATGACAGCTTTTTAGCTGTCATGACAGCAAAAATAGTCAATCTTTTAACATGTCTAATTTTTAATCCGACCGTTGGATCTTTTTGAAATTTGGTACACTTATAGTACCCTTTGAATGTGACGTGTGAGCTTTAAAATCACTTCAATCGGAGGTCGAATGACGGAACACCGCCTCCTGGAAGTTGGCCCAGGAGGGCTGTCATGACAGCAATAAATTACTGTCATGACAGCATCTTTTTATTCCATTTTCGTCTAACTTGCTTCCGTGCGCTATAGGTAGAACCTATAATTATTTTTAAGGTTTTAAATGATTTATTTCTTAAGTTGGTTAGAGGATCAACTCCTTAACCACACTTAGTTTGTTTGAATTATGTGATTTTTGGATAACACTCAAGGCAAGTGTTACATTTGGTATCAGTTTTAGGTTTATGATTCCTTTTTCCTACTTGGCACCTTAAATACATTACTTTTATGCTCTTTCCCTTCTACCACTAACCTGGACTAATATGGTTTTTCTTTCTCTGGCTTGTTCCTTTAGGAGGGGAGAAAGGTCCGTACGCTTGTAGCCGTACACCTTTCAGTTCTAATATGGCTCGAAGGGGAAGGGGTAGATCGAGGAATGAGGAACGACCACCACCTCTACCTCCTCCGCCTCCACCTCCGCCTCCACCTCCACCACCACCACAGGGGACAGATGCAGTCATGGCTAGGCTGCTTGAAGTTATGGTGGATATACAGCAAAATCTTAGAAGTCATACTGTTCCAGATCAGCATGTTGACCTAAGTGCTGGGCAGGGATCTTCTAGTACTATGGGAGCTCATGCACCAGTTGTTAATAATCGAGAGGATGACATATCTGAACCTTGGAAGGAATTCTCTCGCTCTAATCCGACTACATATGATGGTAGTATGCTTGATGGGAAAGCTGAAGAGTGGTTGGATCGGATGGAGCAGTTATTTACTGTTGTGAGGTGTACATCTGAGCAGAAGGTTATCTTGGCTACGATGCAGCTTGTTGGTGAAGCCAAGCATTGGTGGGATTCTGTTAAGCCCACAGATGGAAGATCTATGTCTTGGGATGAATTTAAAGAAAGATTTTATGATTTTCACTTTCCGCCAGCTTTCAGAGATGAGAAAGAGGCAGAGTTTCATGCATTTCAGCAGGGGGACTTAGACGAGGAGACTTTTATAAGAAAATTCAATCAGCTGTCTAAGTTCTCAACATATCTGAAGGCTTCTAATGATAGCAAGTGGAAAGCAAAGAGGTTATTAGAAAAGATGAGGCCAGAATACCGCCAGCAGCTATCTTTGTTGGGCGAGGCGACATATGATGAGATGTGCAATCGTCTGAGGATTGCCGCTCGTCGAGGCCGAGACACAGAGAGTAGCCGGAGTAGGGATACACGAGGTCGATTTTCTTTTGGGTTAGCTCCTACTGGTGGTGTATCCAAGAGAATGGGTTTTAGCTCTGGTTCTTCTTCTAGTGGCTCCTTTAGAATCGGGTCTTCTTCTGCTTCTGGTAATCGAAATTTAAATAGGGGTTCAAGATTTCAAGGTAATCGGGGTGGTAATATGAGATCTGGGGGTTCTCGTTTCTCTGGGAATGCTCCAGCACGTTCTTCACAGACCAGTCAAGCCCCAATTCTAAGCACAGCGAGGTCACCTTGCAATAGATGTGGTAGGGTTCATTTTGGTCGCTGCTTTGCTTGTTACAAGTGTGGAAAGTTAGGCCATTTGATCCGTGACTGCCCTGATTTACATGAGAGCTCGGACCGGAGGAACGTGATTCCTGGTAGAGTGTATACAGTATCTCAGGAGGAGGCTAGGAAGTCATCGAATCTAATCACTGGTATGGTTTCTATCTGTGGCCTCGATTTAGAAGCTTTGTTTGATTGTGGTGCGACGCATTCTTTTATTTCTGCCGAGCGCTTAGATAGAATGGCTATGCCTGTTGACCAGTTGCCCCATGATATAGAAGTTTCCTCTACTTCTGGTTTAGTTGGTCGATCCAGTGTGGTGTGTAGGACTAAGATGACTTTTAATGGGCGATCGACTTGGGTGAATATGATCAAATTACCTATGCAAGGGATTGATTTAATTATTGGTATGGATTGGTTGACAGCTTATGGTGCTGTCTTAGATTGTGTGGCTAAGACAGTGACTTTGGTAGAAGTACCGGAGGTGATCAAAGAATACCCTGGTCATTCTTGTTTTCTTTCTTCTTTACAAGTTGAAAGGTTGATTGAGCAGGGATGTGAGGCTTACGTGGTAGTGCTCGCTACCCAAGGGTCTGAGACAGGTATAGTGGATGAAATTGAGGTTGTTAGGGAGTTCCCAGAGGTGTTTTCTGAGGATGTATCAGGATTACCTCCAGAACGTGAGGTTGAATTCTCAATTGACTTGGTACCGGGGACTCAGCCAATTTCAAAGGCTCCCTATAGAATGGCTCCTTCAGAGTTAGCTGAGTTGAAGAAGCAACTTGAGGAGCTGTTAGATAAGGGATTTATTAGACCTAGTGTTTCTCCTTGGGGATCTCCTGTCTTATTTGTGAAGAAGAAGGATGGTAGTTTAAGATTGTGTATCGATTACAGGCAGTTGAATAAGGTTACGGTGAAGAACAAGTACCCACTGCCTCGCATCGATGATCTCTTAGATCAGTTGGTTGGTGCCACGATTTTCTCTAAAATTGATTTACGTTCAGGGTACCATCAGCTAAGAGTTAGTGAGAAGGATGTGGCAAAGACTGCTTTCAGGACTCGATATGGTCATTATGAGTTTTTGGTTATGCCATTCGGGCTGACTAATGCGCCTGCGGTTTTCATGGACTATATGAACCGCATTTTTCGACCTTTCTTGGATCAGTTTGTGGTAGTTTTTATTGACGATATACTGATCTACTCTAAAGATGAGGAGCAGCATGCCAGACACTTGAGGACTGTCCTAAGGTTTCTGCGAGATCATAAGCTATATGCCAAGCTCAGTAAGTGCGAGTTTTGGATGAGAGAGGTTAGGTTCTTGGGACATATCGTGTCGGCAAATGGTATTGCAGTTGATCCATATAAAGTTGAAGCAGTCATGCAATGGGAGAGACCAAAATCGATAACTGAGATCCGTAGTTTTCTGGGATTAGCAGGTTACTACCGGCGTTTTATCAAAGGTTTCTCTCAGATTTCTATGCCTTTGACTAGACTCACAAGGAAGGATAGGCCATTTATCTGGGATGATAAGTGCGAGACAGCTTTTCTTGAGTTGAAAGAAAGGTTAACAACAGCTCCAGTATTGGTGATTTCGGATCCTCAAAAGCCCTATGATGTGTATACTGATGCCTCTCATAAGGGTCTTGGTTGTGTTCTAATGCAAGATGAGAGAGCAGTGGCATATGCATCTAGACAACTTAGACCGCATGAGGAGAATTATCCAACACATGATCTCGAGTTGGCTGCGGTGGTCTTTGCGTTAAAGATCTGGCGTCATTATCTTTATGGAACAGAGTTCAGGGTCATGAGCGACCATAAAAGTCTCAAGTACCTGGTGGATCAAAAAGAGCTGAATATGAGACAGAGACGTTGGATGGAGTTTCTTAAAGATTATAATTTTGAATTTAAGTATCATCCGGGGAAAGCAAATGTGGTAGCAGATGCTCTTAGTCGCAAGACCTTACATGTAGCCTATTTAATGGTTCGGGAGCATAGATTGATGGAATCTTTGGTTGAAATTTTTTTGGGTATGACTAAGTTCTCTTTGAATGGTCTTAATACTATGGTTATTTCTAATGAATTTTGGAAAGAGATACGAGATGCTCAGCTTCAAGATCCGATTTTGTCAAAAATAAGTCAAGACATCGAGAATGGTGAGATAATGGACTATTGGTTTAGTGATGATGGGTATGTGGTTTTCAAGGATAGGGTGTGTATTCCTAACAATGAGTCTATTCGGAAGAAATTGTTGGATGAGGCACATCGAAGTAGCTACACCCTTCATCCCGGTGCTACTAAGATGTATCATGACATGCAGCGTCATTGGTGGTGGCCAGGCATGAAAAAGGATGTCACAGAGTATGTTAGTAAGTGTTTGACCTGTCAGAAGGTCAAAATAGAGCACCAAAAGCCATCGGGGTTATTACAGCCTTTGGAGATTCCTAAATGGAAATGGGAGAGTATTTCAATGGATTTTGTATCTGGTTTGCCGAGGACCCAGGCTAGTTTTGACTCTATCTGGGTAATTGTAGATCGTTTGACTAAGTCAGCACATTTCTTACCGGTCAAGACCACCTATACGGTTGATAGGTATGCTGAGATCTACATTAAGGAGATTGTGCGACTACATGGGGTACCGAGGGATATTGTTTCAGACCGTGATCCTCGGTTTACATCGAATTTATGGCAAGCTATGCAAAGGGCTATGGGTACAGATCTGAAATTTAGTACGTCTTATCATCCACAAACGGATGGACAAACTGAGCGGACGATCCAGACATTAGAGGATATGTTGAGGTCATGTGCCCTAGAGCTTCAGGGAAGCTGGGATAAGCATTTACCTCTGGCAGAGTTTGCTTATAATAACAGTTATCATGCCAGTATTCAAATGGCTCCTTATGAAGCATTGTATGGAAGACGATGCAGATCGCCTCTTTGTTGGTATGAGTTGAGTGAGAGGACAATGATGGGACCGGATGTGGTAGATGAGACCACAGAGAAAATCAAATTGATCCAACAAAAACTTCTTACAGCACAGAGTAGACAGAAAAGTTATGCAGATAATCGTCGTAAGGACTTGTCTTTTGAGATTGGGGATCATGTCTTCCTCAAAGTTTCCCCATTGACAGGCGTTGGACGCTCAATTCGGGCTAAAAAGTTATCTCCTCGATATATGGGTCCTTTTGAGGTTTTGAAGAAAGTTGGGCCGGTGGCTTATCAGTTGGCATTACCGCCTCAGTTAGCGGGTCTACACAACGTGTTTCATGTGTCACAATTGAAGAAGTACCAGCCAGACCCGTCGCATGTGATAGAACCTGAGGAGGTTGAAATTCAAGAGAATTTAACCTACCGGACTGAACCAGATCGTATTGTGGATGCTAAGGATAAGCAACTCAGAAATAAAACAATCCGGTTGGTAAAAGTGATTTGGAAAGGGACAGCTCCGGGAGATGCAACCTGGGAGACTGAGGATCAAATGAGGAAGGAATATCCACAGTTGTTTCCCTAGGTATGTTTATCTCTTTGGTTCATGTATTAGCTTGGATTTTGGGGACAAAATCCTTTTTAAAGGAGGGGAGAATGTAACATCCTAAAAATTTTAAGACTCAAATTTATTAAAAAAAATAAACAAAAATAAAATAAAATATCTATAATTAAATTAAAATTTAGAATAATTTAATAGAGGCCCAGAGTTCGAATTTTACTAAGCAAAAGTTTGGTTTTATTTGATTTTTAACTATGGGAAAAATTACCAAAGTTGACCCGGGCTTTTGTGCAATAATAAAAAATGTTGGGCCCTTTCTTGTAATTTTCCCCAAAGTTTTTGACCAGCATTTTAAGGAGCAAACTGATGCAGAAACGCAGAGAAAATGAGAAAGGAAGCAAACGCACAAACGGGAGAGAGAGAGAGAGGAAGAAGAGAAGAGAAAGGGAGGGAGTTAGGCTTGGATCTAGGAGTCTTTGCGACCGTTGCGAGCTCGGCTACACGATAGGTAAACTCCCTACTTCAATCCTCTTCTCTTTCTCTTGATTTTCTTCAATTTTTGGAAGAGGAAATTTTTGGATTTTGATCCCAAAGGCTTTATTCTTGTAAGCTTTTGTTTCTTTGGATTCTAGGGAGCATGTTTTGAGTTTCTATATAGTGATCTAATGTTTTGAGTGAATAATTGGATGAAAAGAGGTGTTTTGGGCACAAAATAAACCTTGAGAAATTGGGTTTTTGCTCCTCAATGGTTTAAGCCTATTGATTTAGTTATAATTTTGCTATTTGAGCCCAATAAGATTTAAATTAAGGTTTGGTTTTCATTATAAGGGCTAATGGTGAAAGTTGGTGGCACTAAGTAAAGGTTTTTAATTGATTAAAAAAATTATATAAATTGAAAATTAGCCTAGTGATGGCTAATAAATGGTTTTGGTGGTTAAGTGATACTATGTGAATGGTTGGTTTAATATATGGACCATTAGGGTGGATTATGACTCATTGACCTAAGTTGTGTGGTATAAGTTATAGTCTTCATTAATACTATTTGTCATGATAAGTGATGTGGATCACTTATATGTTGTAGAAAATTGTTGGTGGAACTTATTGAGAAGTAAGGAACAAGCCGAGCCCTATTTTGTACAAGGGGAACCCTTTTAGTACCAAAGGGTTGAGGTAACAGGGGAATTTATATTTCTTATTACTTTGTTTTAGCTATTTTTGAATAAATATTACTAGTTATCATGCATTACATGTTTTAAAAGATTAAATGTGCTTTATAAGGGGTTATGGGGTACTACTTTGATTATAGTGCAAATATGTTTTCTAATTGTTTAATAACAATGTTTTTATGGAAATGAGATTTATAAATATTATACTACTTTAGAGTGTTGAATGGTCAATACTCAGGAAAGGTAGACAAGAGTAAAAGGCATGATCTCGGTGGGAGTTCACCAATGAGAAGGTGTGGATTTTTGATATTCTATGGCACACTGTCAGTACTCAGTGTTGTCTTACGTATTGTGGGCTCAGTGCACTAAAGTGGTTAGTGTATTGAGTGTTCGACACCTCTCAGTGGGGGAGGGAATCCGACATATGAAGTGTGAGGTTGAGTGCCTAGGCCAAGGTAGCCCTCACATGGAGAGTAAGTCGGGCTGGCTCTGGGAGGGAGTTAGCTTTGACTGCTCAGGATTCACGTCGAAGGGGCATAGGCGGTTCGGTGGATTAGATCATGCCTTAGATTATGTTTTGTGCCTGTGGAGGTACAAGTAGGTATAAGGTTTACCTGCGAGTTAAAGAGTGCCAGGGGGCATTCTGTTGGTCATGAAAGGCCATACCGGCCTAGGTCATGCATTCATGCATTTTAAATGGCTAAATTATATACTATGTTGAATTTATTATTCATTTATTTAATTATGGCTTACTTTGTAATAATCAATATAGATTTCACTGTTACTGAGACTGTGGTTGTCTCACCCCTTTCTTTTCAATATTCTAGGTCCAGGCGAAGGATCCAGTGGTGGACGGGGAAAAGAGCAAAGCTAGGGGTTTGCTTGTGATTTGTAAAGAACTGCAACCCCTTTCTTTTGAGCAAATATATTGTAATGTATTTAAGATTAGGGTGCCAGTAGGATATGATTATGTGTGTGTGTGTGAATATGTGTGGATTGTGTGCTTGTGTATGAATTTTTGTCTGTTTGCAGACTTGTGGCTAGGAAACTTGGTTATGGTGTGTGGTTTTGATGGATTTACTTAGTAGACCAAGTTTCTATTACAAGCAGATCTTTATTTTGATATATATGTGATTTTATAAGCAAATGCAAAGTGGTTGCATTGCAAATGGTGTGCTATGGGAAAACATACAGCTTGGATAGAGAGAGTGGGTGCGTGGGCCCCACAAGGAGCTCTGAGCCAAGTGAAAATGTTTAGCATATGTATTTATATAAATACATGGTATTTGGATTGATTTGTGACCACTCTTGTATGATTTGTGCATTTTGGGGGTTTAGGGTCCATTTTAGGAAATGGCACCCGGGTGGTCAAATTTTGATGTATGGGGGTTTTCCATCATTTGAATGTTCTATCAAGTGTTTTTAATCTTATTTGACGTGTCCAAAGTGTTTCCACAGGTTTGTGACCATTAGGATGGGATTTGGACAATTTTGAAAATGGTTTTTACCAAAAAGCTGCACTTTTGCATCCGGGTGTCCAAATCTTAATCCGACCGTTGGATTTCTCTAAAATTTGGGTCACAAGTAAAACCTTTTATAAGCTTCGTGTGGGCTTTGGAATCACGTCGATCGGATATCGGACGGAGAAACGACGCACTCCGGAATTTGGTCTGGAGGTGCTGTCATGACAGCATTAAATTGCTGTCATGACAGCTACAGTATTGATTTTGTAACCTGCACAAAATTCAATCCGTCCGTTGGATCTTTTCAAAATTTAGTATGCTAATAGTATTCTTTAAAAGTGACATGTGGGCTTTGGAATCACTCCGATCGGAGGTCAGATGATGAAATGGTGCACTCCGGAAGTTGGTCCGGAAGTGCTGTCATGACAGCTTTTTAGCTGTCATGACAGCAAAAATAGTCAATCTTTTAACATGTCTAATTTTTAATCCGACCGTTGGATCTTTTTGAAATTTGGTACACTTATAGTACCCTTTGAATGTGACGTGTGAGCTTTAAAATCACTTCAATCGGAGGTCGAATGACGGAACACCGCCTCCTGGAAGTTGGCCCAGGAGGGCTGTCATGACAGCAATAAATTACTGTCATGACAGCATCTTTTTATTCCATTTTCGTCTAACTTGCTTCCGTGCGCTATAGGTAGAACCTATAATTATTTTTAAGGTTTTAAATGATTTATTTCTTAAGTTGGTTAGAGGATCAACTCCTTAACCACACTTTGTTTGTTTGAATTATGTGATTTTTGGATAACACTCAAGGCAAGTGTTACAAAAAGAGTCTCTATACCACATGCTGCGACGGATAGGTATTGTAGCATTAGTTGCGGCTGATGAACTTTCAATCACAGCAGACATGGATAGTCTAGTTTGAATAACTGCTTTGGTCTTATTCTATTTCTTTGCAATGCTCTTTCTAGTGTTTCGTGTTTCTACATATTTCTACAATATGTTTCCTTAAGAAAATACTTTCAAAAGATTTTCAACTAATTTCTAGGATCCATTTTCAAGGTTAATCTGTTTAAGTTAATTATCGCTAGAAGCCTAGGTTGATCCTTAAAATAAAGGGTTGTCAGTTAATAGAATTTAATTAGAGGTAATGACGAAGTTCACCACACAAGTCACACTAAAGATTGTATCCATTTACTCTACCAAGATTAATCCAGGCTCTTGATTGCCTCAGTACAATCCCAAACTGCACATTTGATTTATTCCCCCTTACAAAGATAATAAATTAACCCTCTTAAGCTCCCTAAACTTAAGTACTCAATTTCAAGTAGTAAAAATAAGGATAAACAAAATATGTTTAAAAATAAACAACTACTATTAAAAACTTTCTCTAAAATTGGATGTACAATCAATGAAGTTTAAATACAAAGAATATGATCATAGAAGGTTGGTAAGAAATTGAATGGGTAAGTTTGTGCAATAACTATAAATGTGTCTATTTATAGTTGGATATGATTAATGATCCGTTAGACTCTTCTTTTCCTCTGAGCTTCTTCAAAAATAAGGCAATGGCATAGTACTTTTCGATGGAGTTGCATGCTCACAATAAGTAAAGAAAATAAAGACTATATGCATTTAATACTTTGACAAAAGGTAGGTAAGTTAATACCAATAGAGCCAAATGCAATACGAGTATAAAAAAGAGTAAGAGATTTGATAAGTGTTTGATTCTATCCAAGATTGTGTTTAGATGGTTTCTAGAAAGGTAATAAGGCCAGCATAATACAAAAAAACTAGGAAATAAGTTAGACTCAAAGGCCTTGTTTGGTATGTAAACTTTAATTTAAAGAGATTGGGATTAGAATTGGGATTGAGATTGGTAGTGAGAATGGGATTTTAAAATTATGTTTGATGAGTAATATTTTTAGGAAATACTTTCTTTTATTTTAGTTTATAATTAAATATAAACTATAAGAAGACTATAATACCCTTAGAATAAAAAAAAATTATAACTCACTCATCTAACACAATCACCCACCTTCCCCACAAAGAGCACGACAGTTTTGCAATAGTGCCATCTTCCACCCTAGCGTTCAGATATTCAAGGAAGGAATACAAGGAATCACCCCCCTTTCATGCACTTCTCAAATTTAGCAACAAAAGTAGTGGAAGTGAAAGAAGACGAAGAGGAGACTTTCATAGTAAATTGAGTCGCACTCGCTCCCTTATATTTTTTCGATCTTCCACTGATCTAAATGAAATTGCTTTAACCCAAAACATGAAAGTTAAAGACTTGAATGATTATTATTCCAACAAGCTAAAAAAGTGGGTGTCATTCTAGAAGGGCTTACCAGATTGAGGATCTGAGATGCGACGACAATGACTGAAGGTGGTTGCCATGGGTGGATGATGGTGTTGCTAGCACAGCATCACTAGCAAGGGGGGAGGATGGTGTTGCTGGCACAGCGTTGTCGACAAGGGTGAAGGACAGTGTTGTTGATAAGGGTGGAGGACAGCATCGTCAACAAAGTTAGAGACAAGGGAGGGGATGGAGTAAGGATCAATTTGGTTTGGAAAATTTCAATCCTGAGATTGATTTTTCAATACCAAGAAAGAGGTGGTATTGGGTAGTCCCACCTAGATGGGATTGGACTTGACATTAAATTTTTCATTCTCACCTATCAAACATAAAAACTTGGCATTATTCATTACCAATACTAGTCCCACTCTATCATTTCTTCATACCAAACAGGCCCAAGGCTCACAAGTTTAGGAAAGAAGAATAAAGCAGAAGTACTCATATTAGTACTAAGAATTTTAGTACTGGTATAAAAGGATAACTAAGGTAACAACGCTTGATATCGATATTAGAAACATGAGTACTGGTATAAGAGACAATATGAGAAGCAATAAAGTAGTACAAGTATAAGTGATAATCAAAGGGTGTAGGGAGCTCATTATTGGTATTAGCTAAACAGTATTGGTATTAATAGCAAAAAATCTTCCAAGTGTAGAGAAGTTTTAGTGTTATAAAACAACTAAGAAAGAGAGTTTAAATCCAATTGAGATACATCTCAAGGAACAAGGTTTGTGACAAAATAAGCCTTAAAAGATTCTGGGCAAAGTCAAATACTTCTCCCACCAAAAAATACAAGAAATCAAGGCTTAGAAATTAAGAAAGTTCATACTCATACCAGTATAAGCAAAGTAATACGGATAAAAAGACTTAAAAGAAATAAGAGTTAGAGATTAATGCGTATAAGTCCAGTTATTCATAATTGCTATTAAATTTCTCTGTTAAACAAAGTTTTTCCTATTTTATAATCATCAAAATCAAGATTCAATAGAAGCAACCTCTTTTGTTTATTTTTCTGTAATATTTTTGAAAAATATTCAGAAAGGACCATTAGTAAAGCATTAAAACTTTACTTAAGAGTGCAACATGTGTGAACTAGTAGTTTGAGAGACGGTTTGTGAGCATTAAGTGAAAGCCAAAGTAGAAGTTAACTGTGTTTTATTAATAATAAAAAAGAATTCAAGTATTCAAGTTAAACTTATTTTAGTTTGAGCTTATTCAGACGGCCAAAATAACTTGAAATAAAGAAAATTTTTAAATTTCCAAACCCAATTCTAAGATTTTTCAAGCTAACTCATTAAGCTTGACTTAAATTGCTGACTCTAACTCTTGGTTATGAAAAGTTAAATATTTTTATAGATAACCAATTTTTTTATAATATATCTAAATATTTTATAATTTTTAATTAATTAAAATTAAATCAAATAATTTTCTATTAATGAACATGGAATTGTGGCTTTACAAAAAGGAAGGGAAAAATAGAGAGAAGGGGGAAAATATTGAAAAGGATCATATTGTTCTTTTACAGATAAATGGAGAGTGAAATGTACTTAAGGTGAACACCATCAAAAGTTTTACCAGACAAACTCCACTTATCATTGCCTCTGTACACTAAGATTTAAGAAATATTACCAAGGAAAAAATTAAACCCTTTATAGTATGTTTACCCCAATTTTAAATTATGTAGTTGGTAGTTTGTTATGTTTAAACTCATTAATAAAATAAGCTATATCCCTTAATTGTGCTAATAGGCGTCCCTAACTTTTCTTGAATCTTCCAAAGAGAAAATACATATATATATATATAGTTGCTGTCAATTGTTCTTAACTCAGTGCGAGCACACCAATATTTTCCAATTTCATAATCAATATCTCGCGCTCAATCATGCCACTTCACTATTTTGCTGACCACTTTGAAAGCAACCATTGCGTTAAGTCATTGTCATTGTTCCTAAAGTCTTCATCAAGCCTAAAAATTTTGTCCCTCTTTTAGTTTGACTGACTTTCACAAGCTTCCCCGTCTTGTACATGAAGCTGCTTTCCATCTTCACCCAACCCAAATATTTTTAAAAAAAAAACAAAATCTAGAAAATCATTAAATAATGTTTAGAACATTGAAACTTAAAATAAGGTTACATGATATTTTCGCCTTCAAACTATAAGCCTTGAATTATTTGAGACTCTAAACATATTTTTAATAAAATACTCCTCTTCAATATTTAAAAATTATGCAATATTATCCCTATTATTAATTAATGTTAATTTTAATTGTTAGTTAATTAAAAAATTGCATACAAGGATGACAAAAAATTACACAAAAGGACTTCATATCATAGAAAATGATCAAGAAATGTAAATTTTTTTATATGATACTTATTTACAATTTTTGGGTCATTTTATATGATTTTCGAGGTTGTTAAAATTAACTTTTTTTTGGGGTACAAATAGAGGCCTATAGCACAAAACAAAAAACAAAAACAAACCCTCGACCACGTTCAATAAGAAATCCACAGCTGTTAGCAAAAAAACAGTAGCTGAACTCGTGGCAACGTGTCTGCCCACACATGAATCTCCAAAGCCAAGTCCAGACTGCAACTTGCCAAACTATCAGCACACTGATTACTTTCTTGGGGAACATACCTCATCTTCGTTTCCCAATCCCTCCATCTGCACTCAACAACCCTTCTTGCAAGTCTACAGCCCTCCCTACCCCCCGTGACAGCTTCAATCTGCTGCAGCAAAACCCTCAAATCAATCTCAAGTACAACCCGATGGAATCCACCCTTCCAACAAAGCTCCAACCTTTGTTAAAGCACCCCACAGCTCAGCCTGAAATGGATACTTGTTTGCAATTTGTGAGTCATTTTATGTTATTTTTTAGGTCAACTATTACGAGTGAAAGTTATCTTTTGTTAACTATAAGAGTGACATTGCACTGTTTTTAAATATTGAAGGAAAATATAATATTAAAAATGAGTTTTGGATTTTAGAAATTGTACCAAAAATTTAATATCAAATCAATATTCTTGGACTACAATGAGATTTCAAAAATTTAAGAACTTTGAATTGAAATAAATATTGTTGAAGGGTCTTTATTGAAATTCTACCCTGTTTTCCACCCTAAAATATAACAACATGGTATTCCTCAATTACATTTGAGTATTATGGAGTTTACTTAAAAATAAATCTCTTAACATAATTTGTTTCTATTCCAAATGTTCCAAATTTCTCATTCACACATACAATGAGTTATGTTAAACCGAAAATTTTCAAAATAAAATTTTTTGTATGAATCTGAAGTTTTGTTAAAAAATAAAAAATAAAAAACAAAGGTAAGTGAGTATATATTGCTATTTTTTTGGTAAAATATATTGCTATGTTTTTTAACAATTTTCGACTCTTTTATAAATATTTCTTTTATTAATAGCTAACCGAGTTGAATTTGAGTATTGTTATATCTAATTGGTGATATCTCTCTTAAAAACATATAGAACTTTAAATGAGTTATTATCAATAGGGACCATCACTTCATTTTCTTTCGTTTTCTTTTTCTTTTTTAAATATGAAAGAAGTTTTCATCTATAGCATTCATCTATACATACATAATATATATTTCTCACCAATAAAAAATGATAGTTTTTATTTATTTATTTGGGATATGATACTTTCTTGTCATATTTAAGTATTGTATAATTCAACTGGAGCTTCGCTTTCTTAAAAGATTTAAAAAAAAATCACAAGGTTTGGACTATTCACCTTTTTTTGAAGAAAATTGAATATCTTACACTTGACTCAACCAGTATTGATAAAATCAACATCTTTTGGTCAATCGTTTTAGTCAATTTCTAACTATTGCTTCTCTCTGTTTTTTTTTTTTTTTTTTTCCCTTTTCTTTTTAACCAAAGTTTTTTCTGCTTATCTATGCAAAAGGTGTTTTAAGTTAAAATATCTTACATGAAAAATTAAAGTTTCTTCTATAAAAAAAAAATAAAATTTCTACTAAAATGATTTAAGTCCAGCAAAAAGGAGTATTCTTTCACTAAATTAAGATTTAAATATTAATTCAGAGAAGTATTTATATTTAATGTTCAATTAAAAACAAAATTTCTTGGCAGTATACCACATTTTAATAAATTATTATTGAATTGCAAAATTGTTCGCGTGTGTGAGTGGATTGACCTGAGAAGCTGAGTGAGAGTTGAGAGCGATAGTCATGGAAATGACGTTTGAGAAAGGCGTGTTTAAGGCCACCAGTAGTGTGGCCGGTCACTCGGTTGGATACGCGGATCTCATTGTACGGCAGAGATTCGAAGATGTAGACTTTAATTAATTAATGATAGGCTAAGTTAATTGAATTTATGTTTTTAATTAATTAATTAGTTAGTTATTACTATTTATAAACTTAATTAAAAGAAAAGAATATCCAATTACAGAGATCTGGCCGACCTACCAAGAGATTTCGTAAAGTGATGACAATGGGTCCTTCCTTCCCTTGTCTTAATCGTCCACCGCCCAAATACCCTCCGCTTATGAAACCACATGCCCCGTCCACGTCTTACTCAGTTGATTTTATTATTTATTATAATTTTAATAAAAAACAAGCTTATAATTTTCTACAACACAGACACGTTCTTGAAAACCATTTAGCATGATTAATTTCCTTGCTGTTTCCATGTTAGGTTGATGTCAAATACTCAAATTTCATGTGCTATTTATACTAGAAATTTTCTATGCGTGCGGATTTAAATCTGAACCTCTATTCACACTACATTCTAAACAAATAATAATAATAATAATAATAATAATAATAATAATAATGAACATACACATATTTGATACATATTTAATATGATACCCGTTTTGTATTTCATGAGACATATAATATATTAAAATTTGTATGACCAAGAAAATTTAAGAGGAAAAAAAAAAGTAGTTTAATTGATTGGTATAAATATCTTTATATTACTTTACAAATAATTGTTTAAAATTAAGATGCTGGTATTCATTTCTTCAAATGTATGTATGTATTTGTATTTGTATCCTAAAATTTTAAAATTATCATATTTAGCATATCATATTGTATCATATTGATATACATTCATTATTGTTAAACTCTTAAGTTGTCTTTATAAATTTATTATTTTTAAATTTTTATTTTATAAAATCGTGTCAACTTGTTTATAAACTTGAATTAAATAAAACTCAATTAAACATGCAGTTAACTTTTTAAATTTATAATTTTTATATTTCTAGCTCATAAAATCATATTAATCTGCTCATAAATTCATTGAGCAAGATAGATATATACTGTGTAGAAATTAATTCATAGAAGCAGTTAATCCAGTTCAATGAAAAATAAAAATAAGAAAACTAATATTAATAAAAAAACAAAAATAACAGTTTATTGATTGGTATAAATATCTTTATATTATTTTATAAATAATTGTTTAAAAATCAAGATGCTGGTATTAATCTCTTAAAATATTGATATGTGTGCGTATTTGTATCATATTATATCGCATCTGATATACATACCCATATCAGTGTTGCCTACGTACCCTACATCCGATTTTTACCATGTCACCTGAAATTCAAATCCAATATGGGATAATGAATTAATGATCAATACGATGGTGGCATTAATTTATATGAAGCTGCAATATTTATAAAATATAAACAATATAATTAATTTTGAATTTGAACTCCGTGCAAATTACTGAACACATATGACGCACTCTTTTTTTTTTTTAATGAAACCGCACTCTTGTTTTTATTAATATCAATAATTAAGCATTAATCAATTAACTCTATTTTTTAAAAAAATATTAGAGAAAGACCATCTCCGATGACATGTTATAGCCCCTTCATATTCTACGCACACTTTAATCCCCAACATTGTATGAAAAATTTAAATGGCTATCTTAATTAGTAGGGTTAAAGGAAAAAAAAATGTCATAAAACTTTTTTTTCACCAACATTTAGTATTTTAAATTTTTTAAAAATATTTTTGTTCTAAAAGTTTAAAAAAGAAATAATTTTCATCCCATAATTAAAAATTGAAAACCTTGACCATTAAAATGAAGTTTGACTAAGAATATTTTTATATTTTTTCTTCCTTCTTTTGTGTTTGGTCTCTGATTTATTCTCTAATGAATTGTTTAACTTTTTTTTTTAATGAATGAAAACAAAGACCAAAAAACAGAGAAATGAAGAAGATTAAAATCATAAATTATTTTGATTAAATTTCAATTAATGGTTGACATTTTCCATATTTAATGATAGAGTGAAATACTCTCTTTTTAAATTTTCAAGATAAAAATACTCTAAAAAAGCTTAGAATGTAAGGCATCGTTGAAAAAAAAATTTAGGACATTTTTGCCATTTAACCCTAATTACTATAAAAGAAAAAAAATAAATGGAAGAAAAATATTAAGTTCCAAAACATTGATGATAATTAAGCCTCAAATAAATTTTTCTAACAAATAATTTGCAAATACCAATTTAAATAATTACAAATTTAAAAATTTTAATTGCAAATAAAATATTTAAATTCTAAATATAAGTCACAATTTACAATTAGAATTCATGTTTGTAAATCAATAATTGCTCCTCATTTTTCAAAAAATCTTAAGACTTTATTGTCATTCTACCAAAATAAATAGTGTGCATGTTCACATATACATATTCATGGTAAAAACGGGAAAGCGAAAAAAAAACCGAAGTGTGAGTTGAAGAGTTATTAGCTAGACATAAATTTCTTGTTTTATATATATATATATATATATATATTTCAAAAAGAAAAAGGAGTTGATGATTCGGGAAATTTTAAGAAAAAGGAGTTGATGATTCGGGAAATTTGGTGCGTATGCTTGAGCTTCAGTTAAAGAGAGCATATGGAGGGTATATTTTCATAATAATATAATATAATGAATAAAAAAAGATAAAGATTGAGGCCCTCTGCGTAAAAGTGTCCCTTTCCCTGTGGACATGTTCTTATGCATTTGGGACCATATCATACCATCCATATAAGATATGAAAATTATATTATTATTTACAAATAATAAATAATAAATAATAAATAATAAACAATGGTATCTGGTCAGTACTACTTAGATTCCAACTTTTATTAATCAAATTTTCAATTAGTGAGACCCCCAATTTTTTTTTAAAATAAGTATAATTTTGTTTATAAAAAATATAAAAATCATTATTAACCCCCCACATTTGGATAAAAGTTCCGCTATGACCTCCACATTTAGATAAAATTTCAATCATGGCCCTGTGATGAATCTAGATTCATCCCTGTTTTCAATGTTTAGAAGTTTTCATAATTAAAAATTGGGTTAATGAAAAATCTAACCCCTTAACTATAAATCCAAAAATAGCTAAGACTCTAAATTTATTTCTTATAATTAATTTTGATCATGAGTTGACCGAAAATGACCAATAAAGTTACTAAAGAAAAGGATTTAAAAATTTTAAAAAGGCCAAGAAAATTTTTTTAATCATTTTTTATGATTTTTAATATCTTTTTTCTATCATTTTATGATCAATTAATTATTAAAGTTAACTTTTATTAACAGTAATTTAGAGACTACATTACACCATTTTTAAATATTAAAAAAAAATATTATATAAAAAATAAGTTTAGAATTTTAGATATTTATGGACTTATAATTTGGAGCGAATTGCTAAATAACCCAAAAATTTCTTATTTGACATTACTTGTCCAATTAGGTCCTGAATTTTTATTCTTTTTATTCTTTTTTTGGGTACTGTCCTGAATTCTTATTGCGTGTCCCCAAACAGTTACATCACTTGTTTACACAACACACATGATTTCATATCATTCACATTAACATGCACGTGGTGAAGTATTGTGGGCGCATACGCAAGTACAGCGTTGGTATTAATTTAATGCAATGTTTCTTTTTCCTCACCGCAACTTACCAAATTGTGGTATTCGATTTCTAGATTTCTAGAATACATAAAAATTAAATATTTTTTAAAGAATTATACTTTTCATGCTCAATTGCTGTATTCTTAAAAGAAATTAATTAAAATTATGAATATAGTATTATTGGGGATATAGGTGCATAATAACCAGCACAACACTGGGTTAATGGGTTTATTGATTATCTCATGTTCTGATGATGATAAAAATATATTAGAATGATTTTGTTTTGCAAGATTATAAATTAAATACTATTATGCGAATTAAATTATCGACTTGAAGTGATATAAGAAGAAACTTGCATATATATATATATATTGGAAAATCATATCCAAACACTTATGAAAAATGTTATTCACAAACAAGAACTAATATGAAATAAATTATTATCAAAATAAAACATATACTTTTTTTTTGGATTAATGATAACTTATTATTAGTTTTTATCCACAAATAACACTTTTTACAGGTCTTTGGATGCAATTTTCTGTTTTTTTTTTGGGCCAAACAGAAACTAATATTATTGCAAAAACCAAATATGCACAAGATTGTAATTCAGGCGAAACAGAAAGAAAAAACAAGAGTCAGAAACAAGACAAAGAACACTACTTAGGATTCCTAGCATGAAGATAAAACAAAACATAATAAAAATTTGTTTGGTTATGTTGATTTAAAAAAAAATTAAAATTAAAATATATGTTGATAGTAATTATTGTTAGTAGTTAATGGTGATAATTTATAATAAGAAATTGATCAAATTAAATGATCAAATGTAATCTATTTTGAATAAAAAATAAAATAAAAACAAATTGAAGTTATTTCTATTTTTTACTTTAAAAATAAAAATGAAAATAATTTTGAAAACAATTAAATTAAAAACACTTTTTCTAACAAGTTTTCAGAAAAAAAGATTGTTTTCAAAAATAAAAAACAATTAAAAAATAGAAAACAAACGGGCCATCAGATTTCATAATTCATCTTTTGTTTTGAGTAATCAGAGTTTAAAATTCATCTAAAAACTAAGCTTTTGAACCTTCAACTAAATTAATGGATTAACCTTCAAATTAACCGATTAATTTTTGTTAGTACAAGAAATATGATATTCCAATGACTACCTTTTTAGAGCAACATCTATATTTCATTCCCAACGACTAGAATTTAGTTCTATTATCTATTTTTTCACAACCTATGAATATCAATCTCTTTGACAATGGTATGTTATAGAAATTGATTGCTCCAGAGGGTTGAAATCCTAAGCTCTTATTTATTTACATTCAACGCTCTCATCTATAAAGTCAAGAGATTAAATTTCATTATAGATATAAAGATTTTATTAATAGATAATTTGTAAATACCTCTGTAAATATTCTTTAACGTAAAGGTATACCTGACTTTAATGAGCCATTAGATTTCAATTCACCTAAACTTTTTTATAATATATATATATATATATATATATAGCGCTCTCACCTGCTCCATTTTAAGCTTCATAGTTGTATTTACTCTTTCAGAGAGTACTCTTGTAAGCATGTCACTTTTTTTAAGATTTACACAAGATATATTAGTATGAGTAGTAACATTATCTGTACTAGTAATATGTTAATTTTTTTAATATCAAATGTTTATATGTGTAATGAAAAAAAAATTACAAATAAATATATTTTAATAAATTATATAACATCATTTTTTGATTAAAAAAATTCTTTGATTGTTTTTCTGAGTGAAGAGTTCTAATCAAAAGGCCTAAAAATTAAAAATATCAATTAAAACTTATAAAAAAGCATTTTTCGGGTTTCATGTAATTTCCTTTTATTTTTTCAATCTTTCTCTCGCATTTTATTGAGTATTGTATGTGTAATTCCTCATTCATTTAATTTTTCCAAACCACTTTGAGAAAACATTTAATGTAAACAAATATGTATTATATTTTAAATCATTGTCTGTTCTTGAATTGAAAAATATCTAGTTGAGAAGGAAAAAAACGAGAATATCAAAACAAATACACGATATTATCCATTTGGGCAATTTCGAAAATTCTGGTCTGTGTATGTCTACTGAGTAGTCTAGCTAACTATCACTACTTGTCAATTCACACATTGATACACATTCAATAATTTTTTTTAAATTTTCTCGGAACAAAAATATCCTCTGATTTTAGATTTAGTACAGAGACAAATTTTCCTCCACATATATATGGGGGATAAAAAATAAACCCTTCCAATTAAGTTATTTAATTTACTGAAAATATGATTATTAGTGTATCATCGTCAGGAACATGGATTAATACAATAAAGTTGCTTCTAGTAATTATTATTTTAGAAATGTACGCACAATTTTTGAACTGTTTAGCATATCTCAAGAAAACAAACGGTATAATTAAATATTTTTTAATAAAAGTATCTACTTAATTGTTTTAGATGAAAAAAGTGATTCAATAAAAGGCCTTTACGTTGTGCTTGGCTTACAAGAAAAAATAAGAAAAAGAAAAAATGTGAGGTGAGAAAATGGAGAAAAAAAGTGGAGGCATATAATTTTTTATTCTTGTACTTGATTTTTTTTTTTTTTGCCAACTATTCTTATACTTGATTGAGTGAGAGAAAATGAGAAGGAGAAGAAATTGTTAATTTTATATGTATAATGATAAATTTATTTTTTTTGTAAAAAATAGTTATATATAATAAAATTTAATATTTTAACACATTAACTATACATTTTTATTGTATATTATTGATTAAATAAAAAAACTTGTAAATTCTTTTATCCGATGCTAGCAAAAAAATTATTTTGTCCAAATTTAATATTTATTTCTTAAATTATTAAATATATAATAAGCTAAGTTTTAAAGTGGAGGGGAAATTATGATAAAAATGAATAGAGACATCAGGCAAGAAATGAAAAGATTCAAGGATAAATTTAAAAATTAAATTTTCCTTCCAAAATCTCTCCATATTTAGAGAAAAAATTGAATACAAAAATAAATCAGTCCCACATGCTATTTTTTTTCCTCAATTTTCTCTCTCATCATTTTTCTCTTCTTAGCCAAGTAAGAGAAAATGTCATTTTTTCTCTTTTTTTTTTCCTTCCCTTTACTTTTCTCTTGTGCCAAGCACAGCATCAGGGAACCCTCTTAAGTGAAAAATTGAAATCTCTTGTAATCACTTGAAAAATAGTTGTTGATTTTGGAGTTTTTTTTAATAACTATATATATTATAAGATATACTCCTTCCATTTAAAAATATAAAATATTTTTTAAAAAGTTAGATATTTAAAAATATAAAATATTTTTAGTCTTTCGAGGTGTAATCATTACATTTTTTTCAAAAGTACTCCTATTGATAGTGACTTTATATTTATTATAGGATGTTTAATAGAAGTAAATATAAAAAGATATGATTAGTTTAAAAGTAGATAATTACTTTATTGAAGGTGAGATTCGGTAAAAAATATTTTATATTTTTAAATGGACGGAGTATAATGATATAATTTATAATTACGCTGATAAAATATTCAAGAGAAAAAACTAATTAAATATTTTAATAATATTATATATTTAAAAATATTGGAATGTCAACTTTCCAACCCACATGCTGTTCAAAGCAAAGCATTGCTAGAAAACAAAAACCAAGAAACGAAATAAAGCGGGGAATCATAGAGGCAAAGAGTAGATAGCATATATTTTTTTCCTTTTTCAGAAACAAACTTTTTTTCGTTGGCAAAAAAAAAAATTAATAATAACTTTTCTGAATCCAATGTGTGTATTATAAATTTATAAGTAAAAATAAAAAATAAAACTTGTGACTGTGACAATTTACTACAGCTCAAAGCAAGCTCGCACATAGAATTCAGGTCCCTTAGGTCATCCTCCTGCACTTTGCCCTTTGGGAAATAGGGGAATCAATCTAGTGTTGCCTTCTGTAATTCTGTTTATATTTAAAATTTTATTTAAAAAATAAATAAATATCAACCATCAATATGAAATGTAAAGTTTTTTTCATAAGTGATAATATCCAAAAATATGAACAATATAATTTATTCTTAACGTTCATGTAATATAAGAAGACAAAACATGCTTAAATTTTTTGCCACGAACTATTCAGTGTTTGATAACAGTGCCACCAATTATTCCTTCTTCTTCTTTTTCTTCTTTTTTTTTTTTGTAATTAGAAAAGTTCATGATAGTTGAATCGTAAAAGTTCACCTTGATCAAGGCATGCATTTAGGTTCAAAGAGTATTTAAAAAATATCATCAGTTATTTCAAATTACAAGTCACTTAGGTTGTATTTGGTTTGAAAGGAGGGAAGGGAATAGGTTTTATGTTATGTTATTTGGTTTTGTTGGAGGGAGAAGGAGGGGAGAGAGGGAAGGAGCTTTTAGTAATTATTTGTTTGATTTAGGAGTGGAGGGTTTTTTAATAATTATTTGTTTGATTTAGGAAGAGAGGGAACGTAATAATTAATTTATTATTATATTCTTGTTTGTTAGCTTTTATTTTTTTCAGTTCTTTCTTGTTTAGATAATGTAATAACAACAGTAATTTTTAACTCCTTTAAATATATAATGAAATAATATTAGGAGATTCGTGTTCACAGTAAAATAATTTATATCATGGTTCTTGATACCCACAGCCCCAAGTCGGTACTTTTATGAAGTATTGGCCTTTAGCAATCTTCTTTTCGCAGGCTATGGAAGACAATATAAAAGAAGCTTAGCTATGTCATCGAGCAATATTGTGAGACAAGTTATTCCCTTAGGTAATTGATTGACAATGGTCTCCACCATGACACAATATTCCAACAAATAAGTATTTCAAATGGGTTCGAAAAAGATGACACTTTATGGAAATAATAGAGGTTCAATAGAGAGACAGGTTTGATGACAATTGAAAGATACACTACGAGACAAGTTCAGCAAGGATCAAATTGAAGCATGATCATCATTTATCACTGGCATTTATGGAATATTAACATAGATATAAGGGTAAATTAGTCATAAATTTTGGCTCCCCTCTAAAAAAACTCTAATTTGGAGGAGCCAAAATAAAGGGCTCCCCTCCCTTTCAAATTTTCCGACCAAATGAGGGGGAGGGAAGGTCCAACTCCCTTCAACCAAACATATCTTTATCCAAATGTTTAAATTATTAAATACTTTGTTTCAATAATGCCCTTCAATAACTACTCTTCCATTAATTTCAAATTTTAAAAGAAGAGAAAATTTATTCAATGCAATTAATGATTGTTAATTTTAATGATAGATTTTAATTATCAAATGGAAGTTATTTTTAGAAAATAATATTAATTCGTGACAAATTTGATAAGTTTAATTGTTTTAACTTTTTCCCTTAATATTTATAGGATATGTAATGGTAACCTATAGTTGAGACTTGAGATAAAATGGAGTATTACTAATTAATGAGTAATTATTAAAGCTAAGACAGACTTCAATTAGAGATAGCTTTTCTAATGTATTAACTTTTTTTTATGAAACTTAGATTTCAAGAACTTGCTAATAGAGTATTGAGTTCTTTACACACTATATTGATTATACTCCCTCTTGTCTTTATTATAAAATACTTTCCACAATTTCATCAAAACTAAGCAAATATATTATATTATTAATTTTATCTGAAAATAAAATAAAATTTCAATTGTACCCCCATTTAAATTTTTTTAAATTTACATTACATTCTCTCTCATAGTTAATGAGTTTACAAAAGGGTAACATTAAAAAAAGTGTAATTAATACCTTATCAAGTACTCCTTCATTTAAAAATTGTAAGGCATTTTTTGAAGGATTTGATATTAAAAAATATAAAATATTTTTAGTATTTTAAAGTATAATTGATGTGCTTTTTTCAAAAGTGACTTAATAAATAAATCATTTTATATTTATTTTAAAGTGAAACACTATATCAAATAGGAATAAATATAAAAAGATAGTGTTAATTTGAAAACAATTAACTGCATTATCGAGAGAAGAGATTCAATTAAAAAAAACTTTATATTTTTTAATAGAGAAAGTATTATATTAGGAATTAAAGAATTTTTTTTTAATTAGGGCATCTTATAATAGAGATGGAGGGAGCATGATTTTTTCTTGATATTAAATTTAGTGGATTGCACACAATTTTTCAAACATCAAAGTCAATACTCAATATTATCAAATATTGTCAATTAATACTAACAAAAATTGGCTCAGTTAATAAGCATTTGATTCTTAATTTTAAAGGTTATAGGTTCAAAATTTGAACTCAACCATCGATGGATGGATGAGTCTGGGGATGTTTGCCCACATGTGAATATTCTTTTTGATTTTTCCTTTTTCTTTGGAAAAAAAATAAAACATCTAATGTTAGTCCCCCAATTCCATGAATCTTTTCATGTAGCCCTTCCAGGAGTTATGTTAGGGATGTGTCGCTATATTGATGGGAGGATTTTATTTGTAAATAATTTGTGAGTATTTCTATAAGTATTTTTTAAACCTGAAGACATATTCTATCTTGATGAACTTTGGAGATTTAACTCATCTAATTTTTTTAATTAGAAGTTAATTATCAATTGATAGTATACATTTACATATAAATTTATTTTCAAAAAAATTCATGGGGTCACTTATTAGATGTGTAATAGTCTTACATAATATGATCGGTGATTTAATTTAAATTATTTTTATATAAGTGATAAGCACGCGTTTGTGATTAATATAAAACCGTAACACCGCTTGTCTCATCTTACAAAACGCTACATTACTAAAAAATTTTAAAATTTACCAGGACCAATGAGATTTTTAACAAATAGCATCTTATGTTAAAAATCAAAGAATTTTTTTTTATAGGACATCTTAAAATAGAGATGGAGGGAGCATGATTTTTTCTTGATATTAAATTTAGGTGAATTACACACAATTTTCAAAACATCAAAGTCAATATTATCAAATATTGTCAATTAATACTAACAAAAATTGGCTCAGTTAGTAAGCATTTGATTCATAATTCTAAAGGTTATCGGTTCAAAATTCGAACTTAACGGAGGGATGGAACTGGGGGTGCTTGTCCCCATGTGAATATTTTTGATAATTTTTTTTCCTTTTTTACTTGGAAAAAAAATGAAAAATCTAATGTTAGCCCCCCAGTTCCATGAATCTTTTCATCTACTCCTCCCAGGAGTTATGTTCTAGATGTGTCACTACATTGATGCAGCGATTTTATTCGTAAATAATTTGTGAATATTTCCATAAGTATTTTTAAAACTTAAAAGACATGCCCTATCTAGATGAACTTGGAAGATTCAACTCATCTAACTTTTTGCAATTAAAAGTTAATTACCAGTTGATAGTATACATTTACATATAAATTTATTTTCAAAAAAATTCATGGGGTCGCTTATTAGATGTGTAATAGTCTTACATAATATGATCACAGATTAAATTTAAATTATTTTGATATAAGTGATAAGCATACGTTTGTGATTAAATATAAAACTGTAACACTGCTCGTCTCATCTTACAAAACGCATTTATATATTTATTATATACATTACTAAATTTTTTGACAAAATTACCAGGACCAGTGAGATTTTGAGGTTAAAAGCAAAATTCAAGCCCATATATGAACTGTGTCCTTATCAACTAAAATAAGATTAATTAAATAAAATGTAGTCATTATCATAATTGGTAGATCGAGTGATTCTGGTAATGAGCTTACCTCACACGCACACCTCCATTATTACTTATTTCATACATCACAGCCACGTAATTCATCCTTCTCTTTATTTACACTACACTTTCCTTCTCTCTCTCTCTCACCCACCCACCTTTATAGCCCCTTTCCACGATCGCTTCTTCTCTCGCCATATACTCACAATCTCAACAAGATGGGATTGCAGAACCACCTCCACGACGTCTCTTCCGATTCCATTCCCCTCCTCCTTCTCCTCCACCTCGCCGCCGGCTTCAATTATCTCCGCTCCATCCTTCTCGCCTTCCTCCACTCTCTCGGCTTCGACAGATTCCATGCCCACAGACCGCCCATCGTCGACGATGCCCTCCTCGCCACCGTCGGATCTGGTTTCGCCAGCCTTGTTGTACTTTCCGACCAGCTCCATGCGAACTATGATGTTCCCGACGACGACCACGAGATTGCGGCCTCCTCCATGTGTGTGGTGTGCCGGAGCAAGTACAAGGAGGGCGACCAGGTTCGGAGGCTGCCTTGCCACCACGCCTTCCATAGACGCTGCTTCGATGCTTGGCTTCACCAGCTCAAGTTTAACTGCCCTCTCTGTCGATCGACGCTCGTCTCTGATGAGCGCGTGGCCCTCACAGAGCGGCGAGTTGGTAGCCAAGTCTTATCCTGGTTTTCTTTGGAGTGATACGACGTCGTTTCGTATCCACACAGTTATGTCTCTTGTCGATGAAGATGATAATAGTGCTGCTCGATGATAAACCCAGCTTCCAGTCTTCGATGGTCCCAAAATTTCCCCTTTTTCCTTTTTTATTTCTTTTGGGATTTTACAGCGTGGATGATAATTTTTATTTTTTATAATTTAATAGATTATTTATATAATGTAAAAAAAAAAAAAAAAGTGTTTTCAAAGGGCTACGCTTGAGCGTCTTTTTTCAGGTGTTGTAAATATATGTTAGACCCTTTAATTTAGTTGATGAATGAAGGCTGGATATTACGTTGCACGAAGAACAATGCAATTTTTTGGATGAAAGTTCTATCAAAGCCAAAAAAAAAAAATTGTATAGAAAATACAAACCTAGCTGGGGTCACTACCTGTCACAATCTACCTGAATTTTTAGTGAATTGATGGGAAGAGATTCTAAAAAAATTAGAACTACATAAACCTAACCTAATAACATCATTAACAAAGAAACTAAAGTCATTACAAGAATAATTAAACAGAGGCATTCCAATCTTTGAAAAAAAGCTTTGTAACATCCAAGATAAGCTTATGAAGCGGAGGATCACGAGAAGAGTGATAAATAATAATTTTATATATTTTTATCCTTTTCATTTAGACTTTTAGATATTTATTTGAGGCTAATTAAATTTAATTAAATATTATTTGATTTTATTAGCCAATATGCAGTTTTAAAATTTTAACTAGCTAAATCTGTAGTTTTAAAATATAAATGATATCTTTAATATTTTTGTATAATTGCCATTTAATTTTATCTTATTTGTGCAGATTTTTGAAATTCAATTTGAAAAATATTAATAGAGAATATTTTGGATGAGAAGAATAGAGGCATGCTTGAAGATCAAGTAAGAAAAAAATCTTTAAACTTTTATTGATATTTCTTTTGGATTTTTTAGTATATTTTTTAATTAAGATTATTTAAAAAAGTTTTATTATTTTATTAAATTATTAAGTTTTATTTATAGAAGGAGACGCGTTTTATTTATAGAAGGAGACGCGCACATCACCTTATATGTTATATATTATATATTTTGAAGGAAGGAAATAGCACGCACCGGTGGCACGACTTTTACGAAAGACAATAAAAATTGGGAGTGAATGGTAGAGGCGCACACAAGAGCGATATGTGATAAAGATAGAATTCTCATGAGATTAAGATAATCAGGACAATCAAAAAACCTCGGGGTCTCTTCTAGAATATGTTGGTATGACCTCGAAAGACCTAGATATCTCTAAAGTAGTGTAGAAAGCACTTAAAACATCCAGATCATTTTAGGAATATCTTACTCTTGTACATTCTAGTAGTCTCCTTGTAAATATCAAGATATTCCTTGTAGATATTTCTATAGAATTATCTAGAGATAAAATGTACACCGTTAAATCGAATCAATCCCAATCGCCCATTAAGGAGGTGAGAATTTTCTAGAGAAAGGGGGAGGCCTATAAATACCCCCTCACCCCTCATTTGTAACTCACTCAAGCATAGTGTAAAAGCTCTCAAAGTTCATTCACTCAAACTCTCTACTCTCTACTTGTGCATCTAGCTCTCTTAGCCTCTTTGTCTACTTGTGGGATTCGACTGACTTAGCAAAGATCAAGAGAGGGATCAAGCTAAGGCCGGCACGGTTCAAGGGAAGGGAGTTCCAAGGCCGTGACAGATCGCTCTTCATCTTTTTTTTTCCTTCAATTTTTCATCGATGGCTTGTTACTTTCTCATCTTATACTGTTTGATTTTTAGTTTTATGAAGAGCCAAATTTTTATTATGATCAATCACAAATCACGATCTTAAATTTTAATTAAAGTTTTTAATATTTAAGGAAGATTTTATTTTAGCTTTATTTTAATTTACTCTTCTTCTCTCTACCTCTGAATCTTATACTTTAATTACTATTGTTGATTAAAGTAATTTTATTGCATGATTTGAGTTATAAATTTGATCTGAGGTTTTGCTTGCTATAATCAATTGATATAGTATCGTAAGAGTAATTTAGTCTGGCTTGGGTCATTATCCATGCTTTGTTTCTGATGTGGCTAATTTAGAATAGTTGTTAGGTTATGGGTTGAAAGAGATTTCAGTTAATCTATAACTTAATTTATTGTTTAATTCTTGAATGATAAATTGAGAAATATATAATGAAACCAGAATAATGAAGTTAAATAAAATTAATTTATTTTGTGGATAAGGAAGATTAAATTTAGGAGATTATGTTGTGATTGATTGTACTGCTTGTATTTGATAATTTTCTTAATTGAATTTTCTCTATTTATTTAGTTCTAATTTAGTTTTAATTTCATCATAAAAACCCCTCATTATTTATCTTTTTATAATCATAATTTAAATAGTTACTATATTAACTGTTAGGAAGACGACTGTACTTTACTATAAAATCTAATTTTTATTAATTTTGGTGCTATTCGATAATAGTGTCAAAGAGTTCCTACTAAGAAGATTATAACTATCAGCACAATGAAAATTTATCTCAATTTTTTTATAACCTTCATTTCAACATCTTTAAAGTCCTTCACAAATAGGATGCAAGATTGCAAATTTGCTTGGAGAATTTCTCGCCTTGGTGAAAACACCCATCTTAACATCATTCATCTATCTTCTCAATACAATAGCATTGATTTTGTTACCTTTTACAACCATATGCCCCGCTACCTCTAATCTCACAAGTTCTTCATCATCATCGGCGTCTTGATAAACACTAGTTGGCACACCCTGCCTTAAGTAAGTAGCAAAGCTCAGCATTTTTCTATCCTAGATTACTCTAAATAAAATTGTACTTTCAACATTAGTTCATTGGTTGCACTCTTCATTATTGAAAATGGCACTGCATCTTGACGTCCAAATATCCCAACATGTGTATGTAAAAAGGATCTTCCAGCTTACTTGGTGCGTTTGTTGATTGCCTAGATTGTTGCTCAAATTCTAGTTTAGCCATTGTAACAGGTTTTCCTTATTGAATTCAATCCAATATCTTTGAGATATATACAAGCTATCTCCACTTGCTCTCGGCCTCCTTGCAATCTTTAAGTAGGTGAATCTCATCCTCTACATTAGCACATCATTGAGGGCATATACTTGACTACATGAATCCCCTCCTTTGATGAAAATATGTATGGACAACTTCATGTGCCATCAACCATAGGAAGAATTTCATCTTTTCAAGGACCTCTAATCACCATATAGATCTTTAATTGAAGGTTGATTGTCTTGGTGCGCCTGCAATTAAAATATCATATGCAAACATGATAGAAAATTGACCATCCTTTAAGTGTTTCTATATAAAAAAAAACTTTCTTACTCGTGCTAAATCTAAGCTTATATGAGTCAGAGCATTAACCACATTTGCAGGAAATAAAGTATTCAATTTAGACATATCCCAATCTCTTGATGAAAGAATGTAATCGGTCACCTTATCATCAAGATAAATAAGCCCTAGCAAATTGGGAACCACAACAAGGATGCTTTTTGTTCAAATTAGACCACACATCAACCCATAACAAAGTGCTTCTCGTCAGGATCTTTTTGATGCCCAGATCATCTTTGAATTTCTCCCAAGCAGGATAAATACTTCTCCAAGTTAAAGAGGAATTCTTTTTTTTTTTTTTGTCACAATTGGAATCACTCCATTCCCACACTTGTATTTTTCTCTGAGGGCTTGGTCCCATAACTTTTGATATTGTGTAATAATCTACCAACACAGCTTCATAATATATAAGTTTCATTATGCTTTCTAAGATCCTTCATGCCTAAATCTCTAGAGTACACTTTCCTAGATAACAACTTCTTTCAAGAATAAGATGCAATTTTTTTTTAATTTGTAATCTTCCCACAGGAAACTTACTACACACTTCATTTAGAAATCTTTTTAAGAATAAGAGTAGCCCTCCCAATGATATTCAAAAAATTTCCTTTCTATCGTGGTAGCCTTTCCCTAGTTTTCTTAGGAATTGAATAAAAAATTTTAAGGATCAAGATACATTTTTACCCTTAAACTTTTTCTTAAGGAGCACTAGATACCCTATATTGCTAAGTGAGGCAATTTTATCCCTGAACTATTTTTTCAAAGAGCACTAGGCACCTTGTAAAAGGGGTTTTTTGCACCAAGTATTTTGATACTTCTGCACTGCTATACATGCATATAAATCTAGGCACAATTAGAAAATACCATAGTGTTTTCACTGGACTCAATCTGTTCTGCTTGTAGCGTAAGGCATTACACTTCGAACACTCAATTAATGATGCATATTCATTCCAAAATAAAAGGAAATTATTAGGACATGCATGTGTCTTTTCATAACTCATCCCAATTGATCGCAATACTTGTTTTGCATCATATGTTTGGAAAGGAAGCTCATTCTTTTTGGGAAGTAATTTTACTTTTAAATATCTAAGCAACTCAGTGAAGCTTGCATCACACCATCCATGTTTTGCCATTATGTTGTATAATTTTAACAATGTTAACAACTTTGATTCACTACAGCTAACATACACCAGTGTCTTCACATCACTTTCCAACTTCTCAAACATTTCTGGACATCCTCAAGGTCCTCTTTAATCACTTTGGCCATCTATTCAAGACAATCTTCCTCAAATGTACATATGTCAAAATATTTGGAGGTAATACACAGCTTTCACTATGTTCCTGGCTACAACCAATATCATCCATTATCTCACTATGCATTATCCAATACTTGTAAATTTAATCCATCCCATTAATCACTAAGTGTTCTTCACAAGTATCTGGACTAACCTGCTTCACAAGGCCACACTTTAATCATGGGCAAACAATCCTAACAAGGTCCTCTGCATGTTTAATTGCAAACTTAATGAAGTCCGCCACCCCATTCTAATGTTCTTTGGATAAATGATTAGCAAACATTCATTCTTTATCCATAATTCTTAAAAAGATCAAGAAAGAAATGTGATTAATGACTTTGACTACTCTTACAAATTGGGTGAGTTAGATACAAAGCATCAATCATTCAATGAGTTACTAACCATATATTTGCACATTTCCTTTTAATCTTGTTTAAAACTAGTAACTAGCTAATGTTTAATATTAGCTATTGAAAAAAAATTAGTAGTATAACGACTTAAAAATGAGAATTTTGCAGTCTTTATACCCTTTTCATTAATCTAACAAATACAATAACAGCAACAACAATCATATAACAACTCAAACAAGTCTTACATATTAAAATTTTTTAACAATATAACAATTTAAAATTGGACATTTCCTGAGTCTTATGTCCTCTCTTCATTCTAAATTTTAATCTTAAATATTCAACTCTAGTCAACACATAAGCAAAACGATACATATTTAACTACATTCAAGAATACATAGCATGAATAGCATCAACTCAGGCCACATAACAATAGCAAACACCAATAGAAAAGAATGCATCCGACAATTAACAATGAAAATATTTAAATTAACTAAAAATTTATTAGTGAAATTTCTTAACTCATAAAATCAAAACCTAAAATACCTAAAATCAGTTAACAACAAAATCAAGAATACCCATACTAATGAGGAACAGTCATGGATCAGCAAAAATTAAATTTCAAACAATTGTTTGCCATAAATAAAACAAAAACTATAATCTATAAACTCAAAAGAAGGATAAATGATGGAAAAATCAAAGAACCAACCTCAAGGGATGAAAGCACACCGAAAATGAATAAGGGAGGCTATGAGAGGAAAGATGAAGAGAAGAATGAGCTTTACAATGAGCAAATAGCTAAAAAAATCACAAATCCAACCTCAAAACAAAGCGAAATTGTGGTTAGATAGCCAAAAATACATTTTCAAATTGTGTTAGAATAAGTTTCAAGAACAATTTGGCTCTTGAAACTGATTTCAAAACATGATATTTGATGGCTAGAAGTGAGTATCAAGATAGATTCAACCCTTATGGGCCCAGCCTTAAAGCTCAGTTATCCAAAATTTGACCTAATTTTGAGGCTCGGGCCTTTAAGCCCTCCTTCCAAAAAAAAATCTAACATTTTAATTTAAATAGAATATTCTAAAATTGAACATAAAATAAATTAATGTCTCACATAAGATTCAACATAAAATTTAACAAAGATTTAAAATTTTAAATTTAAGATGAAAATTAAATTTTTCATCAATGTAAATCTAAATTCTCCTCATCATCATCTAAAAATAAAATATTAGATCCCTCATATGTAGTTTTACTTGTTGAAGATGAAGGTGGAGATTTAATGTCAATTATCTTTACAATTTCTTCTTCATCACGTACAATAAATATTAGCCAAGTTGTATCATTATCAGTCAAATATATGTATGAATGTATGTAAGATAATCTAGCTTATCAAGGTTTAAAGGGCTGTTTGGGCCTGAGCCTTTTTTCACAGGGCTTATTAAAAACAAACCCTCAAGTTGGTTATTCAAAAAATAAATAAATTTTCAAAGCATGAACCCTTATTTAAACAAGACCTTCAGGCCCAACCCTTGAGGTTCGACCTTTATTCTCAACTCTATTGATAGTTATTTTGTAACAACCATCAAGTATTATATATTTGATGCTTGTTAAGAGATAACTATCAAGTACATGGCTTCAATATTTGACAGTTTTTTTCATAACAAACATCAAATATAAAATTTTTTAAAAAATATTATTTTTAACATAATATAATTGATGCTTGGTTGTAGAAAACTATCAAGTATATCAAGCTTATATTTAAAAATTACATGTAAAGAAGGGTCAAATATACAAATATTATATATTTGATGGTTATTTACTTATAATTGTCAAATATATGTTTATTTACTAGAAAGTTATTATTCTCCAACTATTTTTTTTTTGTCTTCTATTTTTAATAGTCATCAAGTATGGAGCATATTTGGAACTTATTGAACTATCAATATCAAGTCTAACCTACCCTACTTTCAGAGAATTTCATTTAGCTTCAAATCTAAGTTTGCCGTTATTTACAATAATCATTCTTGATTGAAGCTTTAGTGCCCGTTTGGATTTTAGTTGAGTATAATACATTATGAAAATAATTGATTAGATGGTAGATTTTAATCATAATTAATTATGTTATAAGACAATCTGTTTGGTTATAGTTTTTCTCAAATTAATTTTAACATAATTAAAGATGTTTAGATAATTTATTCATAATCAATTTTAGTTGTATAAATTATTATAAAGGACATTGTCTTTCAAAATTAAATGATTAATAAATTTGTAACTAATATTATTAAAGTTGTTATATTTTATTTAAGAAGTAAAATATATCATTTAAATTACATATCTAATTAATTTAAAAATTTAAATTATATTAATATTAACATTTAAATTTACGTAAATAAGTAATTTAATATATCTTAGTTAAAATAAATTTAATAAAAGAGAAAGATTTAATTCTTAAATACCAAACATTAATTTTACAATAACTAATGAAGATGATAATATACAAATTGATCTCTAATGACATCATGGATATGAGTTTTATCTAACAAAGATGTGAAGCATTGTCTTAAAATTTTAGCAACATAAAAAATAAAGTAATGTAACAAATGACACAAAATCATTTTCTCTCTGTAGACCTTTGCAACAATCTTTATAATGACCTTAAATTTTAAATTAAATTAAATTAAATTTTTTAATTAATATTTTATTTGAATTAGTTTTATAGTAAGTGCTAAGTGGAGAATGATGATTAACAAAAACTTATGCTAATAACTTTTTTAAAGATCCAAAGTTTAAATTTACTAAGAAAAAAAAAAGAGAAGAGAAGAAGTTTGGTTTTATTTTTATTAAATTTTGTGCTTTTTTTATAATTTTTTTATCTTTTCTTTGCAATTTTCCCTAACATTTTTTGATCAACTTTTTCCAAAAGCTCAAATCGCTAGCTTCAAAAAAGATCAATTTTAATCAAAAAAATTAATTATTTTATTTTATGGTGTTTAGGTAATTTTCTTCTAATAATCGATTGCGCTCGAAAAAAATCAATTTTGAAGCATAAACAAACAGGCACTTATTTCATTGATTATTTATTAGGTGCTAGAAAAGGCAATATATTTGTCATGATTGTCCTCTTCAAAATAAATCATCTTGCATTTTACTTTCCATATATTCCAGTAGACATATATAAATAGCTTCTATCAAGGAATTTTTCTTGTGTTTAGGTTCTCTATCTCATTCCTTACATTACAAGCTATTCAATCTTACATCAAAAAAGAGAAGAAAGTATTTAGTTTAAAAGGTTTGACTAGTTTTAGCCAAACCTCTCATGCTTCCTTGCAATCTTATAAAATATGAATTGATGAATCAAGAGAGTTATAACCAAAGGTGCAAGTTCTTTGTGATGGTGTATGTCTTTCATCAGTTATGAAATTGGTCTACAGACAATTCCATGTAGCTTCCCTAACAAAACATTTGATTTTTTTTTTTGTATGTAGGCCACTTTCAAAATTTTGACCAAATATTAGAATTGATTTGATATTTTTTGTAGTCCTAAAATCTTGCATGCTGATTTTAGAAGTTGCCGTCAAAGGAAGGTCGCTAACAAAGGATATATTTGTCTCCAGGCGGGTTTAGAGGATTGGGACACTTTTCAATTTAGAGAAATTTAGAGAATGAACTACTGTAAACGATGTCAATCCAAAAGGTAATTAACTATTAGTCTCTTGTACGAAATTGTTTTGAAAGTGAAATAAGACGTAAAAAAATTGAGTACTATCAAGTGTCAAATGACACAATACCAAAAGTTGTGCACATCAAAGAAAATTTTTTCCTTAATTCTTCAACCATTTATCAGTCCAAAATTGCACTAATTTTCTGTTGCACACTTCCTACCTACCTTACACAACATAGAATCATTCATCATCACCTTCAAATCCTTCAACCCAAACCCACCTTCCTCTTTAAGCAAACCCATAGAAAGAATTTTTCATTTGCCATCAACTGCATCGCTGATGAAATCACGCTACTAAAACCCATATATGGAGCAGCTTAATGTTGAGTTGCAAGATGAGTTGTTGGAGGTGTCGAGGCAAGAAGAGTTGTTGGATATTTTTGATCTTTAAGTTCATGGACTTTAAGCCATGTGGATGGCTCAGGAAACGATGCTCTCATTAAAAAATTTCATGAATACTCTTGCATCTTTATTAATTTAAAAACAATGGCCGCTAGCTCCTAGCAAAAAAAAATTCTTGAAAACTTTTTGGCTAACTATGCTTGACATCTTGAACTTTTTGTTGTAATAACATTATCCGTCAACTCTTAAAGAGTGTAATATCACCCCACTGTTAACCTATATGCAAGTTGATCATTAAATAAGCTGTGTTGACCAATAAAATCACACATGGCAAGATACATATGCTAAGTGGTACAAAAGGTGGAATTCATGTGGATTTTTTTTTTACTCGCAACCACTGTTTCATATGATACAGAGAAACCACCCCATCATTCACTTGCCGCTGCTGCCTAGGTAGTAATCACTGTAGAGAGGTTGACCAGTCATGGTAGAACCACCATGATCAACGCGGGGACATGAGAAATGGAAACGGAGGAGGAGGAGGTGACAGGTGGAGTGTGGGTCACATCCTTACTTTGCCACATGTAAATTTATTGGTCAAACTATAGGTGATTTAACGATCAACAATATTCTGAAATTAGAATAAAGTGACATTGTATTATTTTTTAAAGTTTAAAAGTGATATTATTTTACAAGGTACGTAAAACCGGACCGGTCATTAAACCGGTCATGGCACTGGGTCACGAGTTAGTGGTTCAATCAGGGTTGAACCGGGGGTTGAACCGGTGGCAAACCGGTCATGATTAAAATAATACAATTTAAATAAAAAGACATTAATTATAAAAACATTCAACCAAATCCAACCACTCAAAAGTCTAACAATAATAAAATACTATATTTTTGGACTTAGCATGCTCTTTCTCTAATTTTTTATTTTTTAACTTCAATTTTACTTTTTTTTATTATTTTTTTCCGAACTCAGAGCTCTGAAAAATTAAAAATGAAAAAAAAATCAAAAACGACGTTGTTTTGGGGTAAAAGTCTGAAAAAATATTAACCCGGTTAACCCAGTCAACCCACCGGGTTATCCGGGTTATACCGGGTTGAACCCGGTTGACCGAGTTACACCGGTTCACTCCCTCACCAGGGTTAAGTGCAAACCCAGACCGGACAGGGGACCGGTTCACCAGTTTTCGGGTTGACCCGGCCGGTCCGGTCTGGTTTTCAATACCATGTTATTTTAACAAAAAGGTAAGGAAACAGGCATACATGGAGAAAATGTTTTGGGGTAAGTTTTCCCTTTAGCCTTTTAATTTTATCTATTTTTAACTATCCCATCATCATTCATACTTATCTCACGCTTCTTTGCTTTCACGTTTCTACAACTCACAAGTTCTTATCACTGGTTAATCAAAGAGTTTTCATCAAACTTATAAATTTCATAAATACAAAGATTATCCCAACCATCTCTACTTTGTGTCATGCTATCATATACTTTGTATAGAGTTCGAGATAAGTCATATATGAAATCTATTAGAGATAAGAGAGAGACTAGAAAAGATTGAAAAATGTCATGTCTATTTCTATTGTGATGATTACAATATATACAAGGAGGAAAAAATAACTTAATAATGACTATTTACAATAATATTTTATCAAATTATATCTCTTAATAATGACAAATAATATCTCTTAATAATGACATAATAAATAGTAATATGTCTTTAGAATATTCTTAATAACTGTATAATTTATGAGTAATAAATAGTATAACTTCCCATAAATTTTATATCAAAATATAGATATCCCAATAAGTTAAATCTCACAACTCTATTAACCTGGGATAGCCACTTTTTGTGCATTTGCATTGCATTAAAATATGATTCATGCGATGGAACCACCTATTAGAGTTTTTTTGCCCCTCCCCCGTTAAAACCCCAATTTTATATTAAAGAGCGGATTTCTCCTATTAGATGTATATAGAAGTAAATTTGATCTAATTATTTTATATAAGTTAGGGTTATAAGTTAAAAATATCTAATGATTACTACATCACAAGGCTAATCAAGTCTATCTAATTAGTTTATATTTCTTATCTATATATATATATATATATATATTTGAAGATGTATATAAGCCTAATTTTAACGTGAAGTTTTCAAGTTTAACAAGTAATGATGACAGAAGTTGAAGCAGAGAGCCGTGTCTGTGTGTGTGTATATTATTTGAAATGTCGCAATCAAATGTTAATAATTTTATATAATTTTTTATTGAATGATAAGGATAAGTAATCACGCAAACTTAATTTTAAAGGAATTTATAATTTTTTAACAATTTTAATTTAAATATATTGTATTACATTGTAATATAATATCAAAAGTGAGTAAATATAGTTTTATCATAGGCCATCTCTTAAATTAAAAGTTGAATTAGAGGGTGTTGTGTGCAGTGTGCTTCCTAAATCGTAAGCTCGGGCATTTGTATTAGTTTAAAATGAGACATACTATTAAGTTTTTTTTTTTTTTTTTTGCCAAGGCAAGGTTAACATGTTGTGAATAATAAAACTTCAGGCCTATAACATTTTTATTGTGATATATTGATAATATAATTCCAAATGAATACCAAACTAATTTAATTATCTACCCAATCCAAGATCTTTCAAGCGATACTTAAAAAGTTAAAACCAATAAGAATGATAACGTGCCCCTATCAAACTAGTAAAAGAAAATGATGTAGAAGGACCATAGAAAATATAACACTAAAGGACTGTAAAATTATGAAATTACAATGAAGGAAAAAGGATAATCAAACAAATGGATGAAAATTCCCCTAGACAGTTAGACATATTGACTCAATCGTAAACCTTGAAAGTTTTATTCTAAAAAAAATTAGTTGTAAATAAATAATAAATTGTTGAGGCTTTATTCCATAAGCTTAATTGTGAAAATTGGGAGATCGATTTATTAATGTTGAATTAAGTTGCACCCTTAATCAATTGGGCCAAGTGAGCAAAGGTCAAAATTGAGTTAAATAATTATATAAATTATCAAAATTATTTGGAGACCAGTTTTTTTTTTTTTTTCAAAAACAAATAACTACCCATTATTTGATCATGATATATGGGATATCTAAGAAGTTACAATATATGCTCAAAAAACAAAAAACTCTGCTGGTACTCTCCTTCTCTCTGAAAATAACTTTGCCATCTATTGTGAATCCATCCTTAGTTAGCTTGCATAATCCTAGATCAATGTGTGGCTCAAGTATGGATTTATCAATACCAAATGTACATTTTTGTACTCCAGAAACTTTCATTGGCATCAAGCAAAAAGGTTTTCCTAGGCTTGTACCATTTTTCTGTTCTGTACATTATCTATAACTAGATACATATACGTGGGAGTTATTACAAGATTAGGACTTGAGTCCCTACTAGTCTAACCCCAATGAGAAACACTGGAAAGTCATCAAGAGAATTTTAAGTTACTTAAAAGGCATAGTTGATTATGTACTAAATTATTAAGGAAGCAATATACACATATTCCAATGCAAATTTGGACAGAGATAAAGATGAGATATTTAATTCAAGTTGTACTTTCTTGTTGAATAATGAGGTTATAGGTTGGAGTGGGAGTGGCAAAAAGCATACATGCATTACCCTATACTCTATAAAAGTTAATTGGTAGCATGAACTATTATAGTATAAAAGGCTATATAGTTGAAAAGATTTTTAAAACACATATCTTAAAATTGGAAATGAAAGTACAAGTATGGTAGTGCTTTATTATGACAACATTGCAACCATAATCTATACCAAAATTTCCAAGTATCACAACAAAACAAAACATGTAGATATCGAGTAAAATTTTGTAAGGGAGTATATAGTATAAAAAGTTGTTGATGTACAATACACATCCACAAAGTGTATAATAACATATTCCTTTAAGATGTGTAGAATGTGAAGAAACAAACTTGATATACTAATATATTTGATCATCTTAATTAAGAGTATTTTTAATTATTGTCATGTGTGTGTATGTGAAAATATACTATGTCTAAGGCGTCACACAAGTTGACAATGTTGACTTTCTCATATGAGTAACTACCTTTAGCACTCAAGAGGAGTAGGCAAAGATGGGACATTTGTATACACTTGTTAGGCAATAAAAAGTGTTGATATAATAGAAAAAAAAACACAAACTATATGTTGTTCAACATGAAAGTAGAGTAAGTCAAGATGAGGTCCATGAATATATGTGGATTGAATCATGAATTTCCACATCTATGATACATGTAAGCAGACATCAAATTTTTCAACATTGATTTCTCACGAGATGTGTTGAGTAAAAGAATTTAGATTTAAATATTTGTGTGTCAAGACTTAAGTCTATACTATGTTAATAAAAAATTCAAAATGATATACGCTCTTACACTATAAAAGTGACATTGTAGCATGCAATCCATACCACATACTCTTAAAATATGGCAATTAGTAAGCTAGTAAATATATCACTACTTCATTTCCTTTTAAGTCCTATAAAGGAAAAATCCTTTCATTGATTTTTTTAATTTTGACATTTTTATGGAGATATGTCACAATGTTTGCAATCTTAGCATATATCTTAGGGTTAGAGGAAATTTTTTCCACTTAACCATCCGCTCAGGAACATCTGATACCCTAAACTTTTATGTGGTGTAATTTTTCCTTTATTATTTAAAAATTGTGTGTTGAGCACCTTGCCATTAAAGAAATTAACTTTGACTATTAATTGACATAAAAATTATTGAAAAGAACCTAAAAAATTATAGAAAATGACCTATAAAATCATACATAAGCACCTTATAAAAAAATTAATATAAATCAATTTCCCTAATTTACATATAAATAACAGCATATAAATGTTATTTTTTTACTTACATTAATTTTTTGATCAACTAACAATCAAAGTTAATTTTTTAATGGTAGTATGTCTAGCATACCATTTTCATATGTTGAAGGAGAAAATTGCATCCCATGTAAGTTCAAGATATCAAAAGGTCCTAAGTAAATAACTATGGGGTAAAAATGCTATTTAACCCTACAATTTATAATTATGATAGATGCATTATAAAGGTGATTTGCTTCAAAAGTGATTGTTTCCTATCAAAATGATATATGGGCAAAAAGAAGATTACTTGAAATACACACGCCTATACTGGTGTTTAAGACATTTCTCTTATAATATCATTTTGTTGATTTTATAAATGTAGACACTATACATACAACAAAAGCCATCTAAGTTTTAAGTTGACTCAAGAGAAATTAGATTAGCAATGAAAAATATGTATATAAGTAAATCTAGAACATCTTAGGCACAATATCAATGCAAGAGCAAATTAATAAGAGTTGTTTTACATGAGTCATGGTAAAGCACTTAGTATGAACTAGAGAAAGAATCCATCCAATGTGAGTATAAGATGTTAGATTGAGTTACACCCTTAATGAAAAGGGTCAAGTGAGAAAAGGCCCCGAAATTAGGTTAAATAATTAATTTATTTAAATAATTATTATTTATCTAACGATGGTTTGCAGAATTATTTGAGAGAGTGATTTTTTATTTTTTTTTAAAAAAGAAAATAGCCCACTAATCATGATATATGGCATAATTGAGAAGTTAAAATATACCCTAAAAAATATAGAGAAACTACTCTCCTTCTTTATTAAAAAAAACCATGCCATCTACCATGATTGGTGCAATGTTTTTGGGTTATCAATATTAACCATTCACTAATTTGATAATTAACAAATAAATAGACTAAGAATCAACCTTGGCTAGAAATAAATTAAGGCATTAGTCTTTGTAAGCGTTTAGAAATAATGGGATCTTGAAATTATTTAGAAGTGCACATCAAAATAAAAACCTTGAAAAACAGTCATTATGAGAGTATGAAAGTTTGTAGAAACATGGTGAAAGATTTACCAATGAGAACAGGTAAAGACAGGGACAAAAATGTCACATAGCATAACTAGTACATCTGTTATGGTTAGACCACCTTCCACCGCGATTGACAACTCAATTCACCATTGTCAATTACAAAATAACAAGTCTACCTTGGCATGTGATATAGGGACCATTGTGCTATAGCCAATGGCCACATCCATCACGGTGCATAACCTTAGTTAGCATAGATTAGACAACAAGAAAATTAAACTTTTGAATCACCTAATTAATTGTTTAAACCTCTAATTAAGAAGATCCAAGTGCCCACACTCATATAAGTTGCTAAACTATCTAATGGCCCTTAGTTTCATCTCACTCCGATAAAAAAAAAAAAGAATCCTAGAACACTAGATGCTAAATAATCTTTTTTGCTTCAAGTATCATACAAGTGTCTCCCCTCTAAGCTATCATTCTCACCACATACAAACTAAGAATCCGAGCATATACAAACATAATATAGCATTGTATAAACATAGCTAAAATGAAAATCATTCATTCATTAACAACACATTTGCAAGATGGGCCTTTGCTCAAAAACATGAAGACCTAACACAAAAATGCTCAAGTCAACAAATAGGGCTTATATGCAAATGATCTATAATCTTCTCAACACGACCTAGAATTGACAAATATATAAATTCATTACAAAACAAAGATGACTAAAAACATTACTACATGGATCTATAGTTCTTGGTCTCAAAGGCTTCTCGTTGCCTTTCATCTTATCATCTCTTGGAAAGATGTAAACAAATGAGAGTGATATTTCATAATCTTAGTAACCAAGCAATTTAATTAAAGCATATAATAGTGTGGCATCAACACAAGCAAGCTCAAATATCAAGAAGGAAAATCATGTACTTATTAAAATGTATCAACATTTCATAATCTCAATGCAACCACCTTATACCATTTTTAATATCATCTGACCAAATCTATAGACTACTAATTTAAATAGATCTAACATGTGTAACTAGATTAGCTCCGCTCTCCTATTGTGAAAGGTTACTTGGCCAAAGATTTTTACACTCATTCCCAAACTAAGGATTCCCCCTACTTCAATTTTGAGATATCATAAGTGCCCGACCCACACTATCATTCTGAATGTTGATCGCAATAGTAAGCATATATATAAAATAATTTGCCAACTATTATTAGCGAACTCAATGAAAGCTACATCACATAGATTTTCCTATAATATCCTCTACTACTCTAAGATAAACTCCCACCCATCATAATCATGTAAGTCTATTTACACATATGCAAAGGCATTCTCACATGTATATATCATTAACTCAATGCTTTCACAAACCCAAGAACTTGCATGCTATTCCCAACACATACATCATCATAACTGAAACACCGTATAACCTCATGATTACATAACCTATACATGGCCAATACAAGCCCAACACTTCATAATCGCATAATCAAGTAACAAGCATACATATGTGTTCACCAACAAAAACTCAACATCAAGAGACACACTTCATATCTTAAACATCAAGAGTAAAGGCAACAAATATTTCTTCATGCTTTCACTGCTAATGCCAAACCATAACTAATACTAATAAAATCATAACTAACAAGCATAATGATATACTATACTTAAATTTTTAGTTACCTCAACTTTTAGGTTTATCATCCCAAGAGTGTAACTTTGGATTTCCTAAGAGAGCTTTCCACCAACATAGGCTCCAAAAACAGTCACAACAATCAATAATCTAAAAATAATATTAATGACTAATCATCATTAATAAACCCTTAATCATGATAAAGGTTTAATACCTTCACTAAGTATGATTAAATATAACTAACCCCAAAACTTACTTCCATTGAGTTATTTAAACTCTCATTAAGTTTAATGAATAATGGTTACCAACTTCATTAACTTAAACTAACTTACTTAGTATGAGGGTTGATCTTAAATCCCTCATAAATTGCATTTAATGCTATTAACCACCATGACCAAGATTAAAAGCATTTATTAATACCCATAGACTTCATTAGAGTCATAGGAATGGCTAGAACTTGGCCCTAAGTTTAAATACCATCTATTCCAATCACCAAAACCAGAAAAAGACACAGAGAGATAGAAGAAGGAAAAAAGAGACTTATCTAATGATTTAGAAGCTTCAAAACGCTCTAAAATGCCTCCAATATAAAACCCTAGCATAGCATCACTCTTATCTCTTGAATTCTCGCTCAAACTCTCCTTTAAACTACTCTTTCATGTAACAAATTTGAGATTTAAAATCTCACAACATTCATTGCAGTACATTGCATCATCTATCATGGTGAATGGCCTAAAACGGGCAACGTAACTTAAGCCCATTAATTTGGGCCTATAATAGCCTAATAATTCTCTAAATCCTATTTTAAACCTCATATGAGGTCCAATTGGCCCAACAGGCCATCCAAATTCTATAATTAACCTCTAAATATTATAATTAACTATTTAAATCTCTTAATTAATTAATCTAACCCTCAAATTAAAATTTGGATATTATACCAGAAGTAACCAATTGGTATGGTATTCTCATTGTGCAGCTTTTTGAAAATAGTTCATAAGTTTGGGTACTAATTAATTAACCTTTTAGTACCTGTAGTAATTTGAAAGAATGACAAGGAGTACCAGGAGCAGTATTTAGTATGGGTATATCATATGATACTTGAAAATAAGGGTAGAAATACACCAGTACCAGTATAAAGCCTTGGATAGTACCGATATTAACTTATTAGTATCGATATTGTTTCAATAATACTGAAATTCTATCTGATCACCTCAATATTAGTAACAATGCATTAGTTCCGATATTAATCAAAATAGATGAAAACTAATTTAAGTATCTCAATATTGGTAATAACCTACTAGTAAGGGTACTAAAACCAAAGTAGTTCAGGTATTGAAAAAATACTTCTAGGTGTCGATTGAGAAAATACTTCCGGTACTAAGGACAGTCAGGAAAATTTCAAGGTTAAGACAACAGTACCAGTAGTGACAAAGAAATTCTAGTAATCACACACATTCTAAGTGCAATAGATAGAGAATTGAGAGACTAGTACTGGTATTACTTACAGGAAAAGGCTTTCGTAAAAAATTTTACAAAAGTAAGCATATATACTCTTCATCTTTTCTAGAGAATTTAATCCATAAAACAAAATATTTTCTAACTTTTACTATCATCAAAACTAAAATTCAACAAAATTATGTGCATTATATAAAATATAATACATGAGATGAGACTGTTCTAATAGAAGGACACATGTCATGTGTACAATAAAAGTTATACTTACTGATTATATTACATTTTTTTAATTGTATATATAATTTCGTGTAAAAATTCATTATTTTTATTATCATTTTCTAGGATTTTTTATTATTATATTATTTTTATGATTATTATATATATTTTTTATAATTTTAAATTTTTATAAACTTTTTAAAAATTTTAAACTGATTTTTCTCGCTTTAGAAGTTTATATCAGGTAAAAATCATAAATGATTGTCGAGCATATAACACTTTAAAAATTATTAATTTTAATTCTAGAATTAGTTTTATAAGAAATATAAATAATTTTAATTATATTTTTGTTGATTCAAAATAACAAATTATTTTCTTATTTTTAAAAATTAGTTTCGGATTGGGCCAAACCTAGCCTGAACTTTTGGACGGCCCAATGCCTGAATTATTGCATTAGGTTGGGTGATGAAACCCGCCCGACCCTGCCAATGTAGAGATCCACTGGTAATACTGCTTACAAAACAATCACATTCTTAAGGCTTGTTTGTTTTCTGTTTTATTTGTTTTACATAGACCAGGCTATGCATGCATAAGTAAGCCCAGTGTGCTCTTGTTTTCTAGTTTTTCCATACATTAATAAGGAAGTAATAGTCAATTTTACCCACAATCCCAACATGGTATCTGACCCTAGTTATAATCAAATTTGATTTCAGTGATTGGTTAAAGTCCACTCATTTAATGAGCATCTCATGTAGTACAACAATAATAATTTAATGTAATTGAATAGCTATAAAAAATTTATCATATAATACTCAGAAAGTATTAAATCTCAAATTTTTGAAGAGGATTACTCAAATTTTTGTCATATAAGTAAGAAGTGTTCTAGACATAGTGATTATTTTGAATCTTTGAAAGGAAATATATCTTGATAATTTTAAATAGTGATAAAATCTAATAACTATAATTAAAACACTCATTGAGTAAGTATTTTTAGGCCACTCACCCAATCCAAATTCATTATAATATAATCTAAGGACTTATGGGTTTATGGAGTTAAACAAGCTACTGGATAATGGAATACCAAGATGTTATGTGTTAATTAGAGGTTTACACAAAGCAAACATGACTACTCTCTTTTCACTAAACAACAAGGGGATAATGTGGTGATAGTATTAGCCTATGTTGATGATTTAGTCATCACTGGAACACAAAAAACAAAAATTAGAGATCCAAAAGAATATTTGCAGAAGAATTTTAAAACGAAAGATCTATGTATACTAGGCATTTCCTTCAAATAGAGATAGCTGGATGTGACAAATAATTAGCATTAAATCACGGAAGCATCTTTTAAATTTGATTGCAAGTGTTGGGTTAAGTGCTACTAAACCAAGAAATGTGCCAATAAATCAAGGATTAAAATTGTGGAGTGAAGTTAGAAAGGGGGAGAGAGAGATGAAACACCATGGTGTAACATCCCAGAAATTGTAATTCCAGATTTATTAGATAATGAAGGGTCAACTTGTAAATTGGCATGTTAATTGAGTGAAGGGTATTTTTGGATGACTAATGAGCTCAATTATACTCTTGGCACATGTCACAGGGAGTACCGATCACAGCGCATGATGCATTTCACTGCAGCAAATGTTCTTTGTGTCATTGACCATGGCGGATGCGTACTGCGATGCGGCAAACATACTAGTTTAGTGTAAAATGATTTTTTTGCCCTTGTTTTGATATGTCAACTTGTTGTGTGGTTTGTTTTTCATGCTTCTGATTGTATTAATACTATGATTTTTATAATATTTGAGTTCAAACAATCTTGAAAACATTTATTTTAATTTGGGATCCGAATCTTTCAAAGTTTTTATATCAAATATGACTTTATTCCTTTCTATCATAATAAACTATCATTGTGGTTAATCAACCCCTAATTACCATAATAGGTTGACTGTTTGTCAGGTGTTTTGGTAATGTAAGAGAGACATTACACGTGAAATCCAACTAGATAAAAGAGATTAATTATGAAACTCTTATATGTAATTGTAACTTGTCCTAACATCAGTTATGTGATACAAGCAGTGAGTCAGTTTATAAGCAACCCAAGAAAATCTAGGGTTACAATGAACATTGTGAAATACCTCAAAAAAGACCTAGGTGGAGGGATATTTTTTACATATTATAGGAGGGACAAAGTTAGGAAGCTACTGTGATTTAGATTGGGGTACATGCTTTGAATCCTAAAGGTCTGTAATTGGATACCTTGTAAAACTGGTTGGAGCACTAATAGCTTGGAAGTCAAAAAAACAAAGCATTGTTTACATGGCTTTAATAAGAAGTGTAGTTTCAAAAATCATATCGTTAACGGCTTTGTTATTAAAAGATTTGAAAATTAGATATATAACACATGTTACAGTGTTTGTGCGATGGCAAGGTAGCAATTCAAATTGCTTCCAGCCCTGTGTTTCATGAAAAAATAAAGCACAATAGAGATTGATTGCCACTTTATAAGGAGAAAGCTACAAGAAGGTTTAATTACTTTGAAGCACATTTCATTTGGAGAACAAGAAAATCTTCAGCGGAAAGCTTTCAGAAAAACCAATCATGAGAAAATGTTAGTCAAGTTTGATACCTTGAATCTTTTCAATTTCAACTTGAGGAAGAGTGTGAGAGATATTAATGTATTGGTGTGTGATTACAGTTTTGATTGGTTAGTCTAGATTGATATTTTCTTGATCATGTGTATTATTTTTCAATTTTATTTGTTCTCAGATTGAGTCATATACATGTAAGCCCAATGTGCTTCTGTGATATATATATATATATATATATATATTGTTCGCAAGTATTTTTCTAGTGGAAGCAATCCTATTTCAGATATGGTCAGATACTAAATGTCGGTATTTCTTCTAGCAAAAATATGAATCTTAATTCATCATATTATAAAAGACTAGTTCTTTTTACTAAATCCAATTCATATTAGTTTGCTACAATATAAGTTTTGCCATGAATATAAAGAAGTAAATTCAATTTATCCAAACTCCCAGAAGTGTCTTGTATTTAATAAAACAAACTAAAAAATTTTAGAAACTACAAAGTCTTATAAATAAAATTGGAAGGGTATTTCTTTGCAACTTTAAAAGCTTCTTTCGATTCTTATATTATTTTGCCGATATATTTTTTAGGAACAATCTCATGTAGGACCCTCAAAGGAAAAAATTATAATTAGGGCCCAATATATTTTAAAATTATTCTACAAGCCTAAAAGCCCGTTTTACTAATAAGTTTTAAGGAAAATAAAATAAAATTGCCTTAGTGAAAAAGAAATAACTTTAAGTGTACTATCAATAGATAATTACATACTATATGTGAACCTAAAATTGAGATTTTATGAATATCTAATTGTAAAAATATGAAATTAATGTTATGATGAAAGAATTTCACTATCAATGAAAATTATTTGTTAATATATGAACCTAAAATTATAAATTAGTGAACATGTAATTGTAAAATATAAACTAACGATAACAATAAATCTTAGTTTTAAATATATAAATTCATGAATTTTGAACTTCGACTTATAAATGAATAAACATGTTCTTGTGAATATTCAAAGTTTAAGTTGTAAATTTATCAAGTTAGCCAATACAAACATATCAACTCTAATAAAAATTTTAGTTTCAATGGACAATTACTTGTTACTATGTAAATTTAGAGTTCTAAATTCATGAACATGTAATTATAAAAATCTAAACTTGCACTTATTGCCTTTTTCTCACTAAGGCCAATTGTATCTTTTCTCCCTAATACATATTTGCAAAAAGGATCCTTAGGCGTGCAAAATAATTTTAGAATATATTAGGCCCTAACTGCAATTTTTTCTCTCTTTAGGGCCATAGATGAGATTCTCCCTAACTTTTTAAAACATATGCTGGTATTTTTTTATAATAATTGACTTTGAATTTGTTGACTAGTTATCCATTTAAAAGCTTATAAAATGTATAATTAATAATTAATAATTTTACTACATTGAGTTTCTATAGCTAAAAAAGATTATTAAGAATTTGGACCGGCGAGACCTTATTAGTTGCATGGCATTGGAACAAGGGCTTCTATACATAGCTATATATATGTGCCCATGTCTTATTCAAAGTTTGGTAAACCTATAATTTATGATATATTCAATGGAGAAGTTTTAAAAGTACATTAACTCATATTCAACAATTAGCAAAGAAAAGTGGTTGAAATTACTCGAAAATATTTATTTTACTAAAAATTATCATAACATTTTAAGACACTCTACATTAAAATCTTAAACCTCTACTTCTAATGTCAAATTTATTATATGTGTTTCAAAAACATCTGTCATATAATGTGTATAGTTTAAGAAAGCTTAGCTTAGGTTGCATATAGTGAAGTTAAGGCCACTAATACATGTGGTGAATATATAAGATAGTTAGACATATGAGAATGACTATTGTTATTACTAAATAGAAAAATTGTACAAAAATAACTAATACTTATTAAAATTCAGCAATTATTTTTTTAAGAAAAGTAAAATTTCAAAGTGGCAAATATTTTAAAATAGAAGGATACCGTACTTATCCTAGATGATTGTGATTATAAAGAGTATATTTGAAAAGAAAATTAATAAATACTGTTTGCGCAAGCATGCCAGAAAAGCTTGGCCTCAATCGGTGCAGTATAATATACCTAATTTCTAAACCAAATAGTGAATTTCTGAAATCTTTTGCTACAATTTTCCGAAAGCGCAAGTGGTTAAAAATAAAGAAAATGAGGAAATAAAGAAGGAGAAAAATGGAATAATTACATAGTGAGAGCAGACATGACATTAATAACAATGTTAAAGAAATGATAGAAAAAATAAGATGAATTAATAAAAGAAAAATGTTGCAATAGTGATGCTACCATTTTGGTAGGAGCTATCGCTTCATTGGATGTGAAAAACTTATTGCTCTTTACTGAATGCATGTTACTCTGAGGGAACTATATCTAATTTACTGAGGGAAAAAGTGTCAGATTTGATCAACCTAAGTGTTGAATTTATTTGAATATTGTTGATTTGATTGAAATTGGAAAGATGTTGGAGATTTGTTAGGTTGTGGCTTCCTTCTTTTATAGGTAAAAGGTGATAGTTTTTTTTTTTTTATGACTCCATGCTCCTTTTTTTAAAGCCATTAGTTATAATTTTCTCCAAGTTTCCTCAATTTCGTTCATTTCTAAAGTGACATGTTGGCTGACCAAGTCTTCCTACAACTTTTCTCTTTCTAGAAGCTTGAAACGTGACTTGGGTCATAAATTGTATTTTTAGCCTAATAATTAGGTTTGGAGCAAAATTTATATTTTAACACAAACAAAGTTTGCAATAGACATAGTCATATAAAGATAGTGGCGATGGTCATGTGATTGGGCATGATTAATGTCAAAAGGCAATACAATTAATAATGTTTGTTTGTGAGTGCAATTGTTGAAGAAAAAGACACTTTAGTTGTGTGCTTTTGCAGGTGCACCATTCTACAACTAACCAATGTGGTCAACTTTTCTTCTGTTTGTTGCGCTTTCACCACCTGTTTAATTTGCACAACCTACATTCTCACCAGTACAAGACGAGGCAGAGAAGAAGTCTGATTTATGTTCAAATCATTTGTAATAAATAAAATTATTACAAATTATTCTAAAAATATATCATTAATATATTCTTTCCGTTCTAATTTATAAAATATTTTTTGATAAATTATATATACTAATAATAATAAAATTCATTAATTACACTTTACAACCTTACTTCTTTAAAATGCAAATATAAATTTTTAAGAAAATTCCTTTCATTTAATATAACCTTATTTGTGAAATATTAAATAAAAAGCAAAAGAATATAACAAAAAAGACAATATTAAAACAAGTATAATTAATAAAATATTATTTTTGTTAAAGTATTTAATATTTTGGAAAATTAAATCAGTTTTAAAAATTTGTTATAAATTGAAATGGAGGGAATATAATATAACTCATTACACATTTTTCTTAACTATTCTTTCACATAATTGATTATAATATTATGTGATAGAATCCCATGAAGAAGTTGCAAGAATATGAGAGACTCAGAGACCAGGGGTTGGGGTAAGCATCAATTCGTTTTGATTGGCTTGGTGCCAAATTTTTCAAAATCAATCAACCGAATTGCATAAAAAGATTGGATCGAATCAAACCAAAATGGTTAATCAGACCAAATTATAACAGTTTGGTTCGGTTGACCTATTCAAGTTATAGACTTTAAATGCATAAAATCAACAAAACATTCAAATAATGCAAAGCATTCAAAAAGGGAGATATTCAGCAAGCCACTATTGCAAAGCATTTAGAATTTGAAGAAATCAAAGGTTGAAGAAACGAAAACATTAAATTAGCAAAATATTCAAACATCAAAGGCAAAATGAAACAAAATAATCATTAAGGCACAAAGAAACCTAAAGCTTAAGCGCAACAACCCAATAAGAAAGGGGGAGAGGGCAAGATGGAAGGAGAGAGTCTATGATAGATGAGAGATGTGATGAGTTGATCATTATTGAATTGGTAGAGATCGACAACATTAGAGCAATAGATCATGATGGCAAGGGTGCAGAAGCTTGTTGGTGGTGTGGGCAACGACTTAGAGGAAGGAACTCATTGATGGCATTAAGAGGAGTAGATGTCAGCTAGCAAGAGAGGGGTGAATGCAAAGGAGAAGCAAAGAGTGAGAGAGGTCACAAGGAAAGGATGAACACGATAGAGGGAGTGAAAATGTGGGGAATGAGTATTGGGGTTGCATACATTCATTTACTTTTTTTAAGTATAAAATTGAAAAGAATGAAATAAAATAAACTAATTAATAAACTATATATAATTTATAAATTAATAAATTATATATATATATATATATATGATAATTCAGTCAATTTGATTTTAAAATTTAATAATTGAATCAAATGGATCAAATGAAATTTTTCTTGAAAAAAAATAAAACTGAAAAACTAAATAAACCGAATCAATTAAATAAAATTTAATTTGATTCGATTTGATTTTACTCACCCTTACTTGAGTGGAGATTAAAATAAAAATAAAATAAGTCTCATCTGTAAATTCAAGTTTCACAAAATATTTTACCCAAGAAAGTTTTAGAAATTTGAAATTATTGCTCAAATTATTGTGAAAAAATAGACATCAAGGAAACAAATAAACCTTGTGCACACGTTTATTTTTTGTATTTTTACTCACTTAATATATTTTGAAATTATTTGATGGAATTCCTTAAATTAATTTTAAAAAAATGAAGTAATTACGTAGCTAGTCTATATGCGAGTATCAATATGTCAACCCCACTATATTTTCTATTACAAGTCAGTATATCATCACATCACACAGAATTCTTAAAGTTATATTTTTCATGATTTTTTTGGCAACGTATATTATTAGTATATAAGTTATTAATTTTTTTATTTTATAGAAAAATATATAGATCTTTGCACAAGATCATATTAGATTCCTGAAAAATATCCAAACTATACTGCCCTCATTCTCTTCCTTCTTTTTTCCGGGTCATAATTATCCTCTATTGATTAAACAACTCAACATAAGCATAAACATAAGTTAATGTTGAGTCAATCAAGCAAACCTTTTTTGTTTTAGTTATAAATTCTTTTATATTAACAATTGTTGACATGATCCCAAACTTTGAATGCTTACAAATTAGTATTGGTTCCATTTTTATTTAAATTATATATATAAACAAAACCTTCATTCTTTTATTTTTTATTTTTATTTTTAAACACGCCCGTGTTTCTGTATAATCGGCTCTAAATCTTGATAAAAAGAAAAGAGTTGTTTATAATCGGCCTGTGTTCCTGTAATTTTTGAACCCTTGACAATTAACATAAAACTCTGTTGAATCTTTATTATATGGATTGAAGGTATTAATTAAATTAGACCCCAACTGGAAAAATTTGAGACTAAACTGATTATTTATATTCTCAGGAACGTACGTAGACACAAATATGGACTTTAAAAAGTTAGTATCATTCCATGTTAGGTCTATATAATTTATAAATCATAGCTTATTAGAAAAGGACACAAAACAAGTATCCAATCTGATTCATATCTTGTGATTCAATTCAACCACACTCACATTAGAATATCCAATTATCTATTAACTCGTCATGATGATCATTTGTGTCAGTCAAGAGAAAATTGACGTGAAGGGTTAAATAATAACAATAATAATAAAAGTCCAAAAGTGAAAAACTTGGTTTCACCAAAGTCATACTCTGTGACCTTTAGTACCATTTTCACTTTGTCTCATTTTCTTTTATCTCGTTTGGTAAGCCATCATTGTCTCTGCTTTGCATCTTCCATTGAAGGAAGAGAAATCAAATCAAAAGCTGAAGACACAGAGACTGACAAAGAATGAAACAAACAAAGAAAAGAAAGAAGGAGAAGAAAAAGAAAAAGCAAAATAAAAATGCATATCATTGATGGGTGTAAGTGATGCATGCCAAGCAGCATCAATACTAACAACAAACCAAGTCCCTCTCTCTCTATCCTTCTCTCTCTCTCTCTCTAAAGAGAGATCAAAACCCTTCAAACATGAAATATGGTCCCAAAAATCCAAACTTTGAACCAAACCCACCTCAGAAGCTCATAGCTATAACCTCGTATGCATCTCTTACATCCCATGCTTTGATCAGAGGAAAAAAAAAAACAGAAGGAAAAGTGGAATCAGTGGCTAAAACGTTATAAAGCACAAGAACCAGGGTTAAACAAGGAATTAAAAAGAAAGTGAAGGACCAAAGAGCTAAAGTTAAAAGATAAGATTCGGACCGCTACCCTCAATTCCCCGCAATGCAATAATAACGATCTCCCAATTCTGCCCCTCTCGCACGTACGTACCAGAGGGGGCTAGAAACTCAGGAGAGCGTAATTGCAAAGCCTTTTCGTTTTCTTGTGTTGTGTTGCGTTATTTGACATCACCAACGCCACCGTCTCCGGTGGACATAACATCCTTCATCGTCGCCGCTGCCGCCACCGGTCTTGTGGAACGCATCGTTTTGGCTATGATTCATCTTCAAGAAGATGATGAAGGTGGGTAGCTAACTAATTAAGCTGCAAAGGTAGGGGGAGAGAGAGAGTAGGAAAAAGAAGAGAGTATGAGCATAGGGCCAAGGGAGGGGACATGATGGGTCGTATATAAAGGCAAGGTTTTAGCTTTTCGTTCCTTAGTTTTATTTTTTTTAATTTAAGAAGGAAAAAAAAAAAAAAAGATGGTTAGGTTGGTCTTCTGATACAATAATATGGGTTTGGCCAAATTTATGGTAGAGTGAATTTTTTTTTTTGAAAAATAAGTATTATTATATTATAAAAATATTTTCATTATTTACTTAGAAGAAATAAATATAATCAACTTTCCAAAAATGTTTTGATTAAATTATTAAGAATGGTCCAAAAATTATTAGTGTGAGTAGTTCATAAAAATTATTTAAATTTAATCACCAAAGTATTATATTTTTTATGATAAACTGTTATAATTTTATTTTAATTTTTTAAAAAAATATATATAATTTATTTAATTTTTTTTAAAAATATATAATTTATTTTATTTTTTAAATCAGAATAAAATTTTATTTAAATTATATAGACCTCATAATCTCATATCTTATGTATTTAAAATCAACAAGATCATTTATAAAACAAAAAGGTATATCACAATTTAATTAGAAAACATAGAAGAGAAAGGGCCTTTCTTTTTTGGCTTTTTAGACATGAGATATGTAGTATAATGCATTTTTCCGTTTCAGGAAATGTTTATATAAGTTTAAAAAATTATATAATATTCATGAAATCCAAATTAAATTTGTGCGTTTAAAATTGATGTGATTTGAGTAAAAAAATGAAGAAGATCTAAGAAATGTATTTATCTATTTATTTAAAAACAAGAGAGAAGAGAGAGTATTTGGTGTTATTTGTTGGAAAAAGAGAAAGAGAAGTGGGGAAATAAGAAAAAGAGGCAAGGAGGTGGGGAGGGCATGTTTGTGGGGAATGAAAAAACTCCACTAACTCGGATTCCAAGGCTCTTGGAATTTTCATGATCATACATTTATATTTTTATATTTAATTATTTATATATACTTATATACTTTCAATTTATAACACATTTTTAAAATAATTCATTAATTTGATGTCCCAAAATATAACATATTTTGATAAAAATATAATTTTATTAATAATAATAATTTTAATATTATCCCTCATGATCTCATTCCTCAAATAAATTTCTTTCTTTTGCTCTCGTGAAGAGGATTTAAAGTTTATTAAAAATTTAAGATTATAAACTATATTTAACAAGCTTCATTAATATGTGTAATTTGTCACAAAGTATCTATCTATCTCTATATATATTTGCACCTTACTACTTTTCTTATGAAAAAAAAGTTTAGGCAATAACTTAAAACTAATGCATGTCTCCTGACTCAAAAAACATTCACAAAAATATTTATAAATAATATCAATAAGGTCTTCATAGTACTAGCGGACTTGATCCAACTATATTATGAGTTATGAAAACCTTACTATTTTTTTATCCCACTTATAAATTACATTTTAAAAGATTTATTTAGATTGATTTATAAATCATAATGCGACTTTTTGAATTTATTATATAAAAATATATTTAAAATTTTATATAATTTTATTTATTATATTTTTTATATTAATATTAATAAAATTGATGGAAATAATTTATAAAGTAAATCAGAATAATACTTTTTTTTAAATTTTGATGGATGAAGAGAGAGAAAGAGAGAGTAATTGATTGATGATGTGAGAGAATGAGAACGTGGGCAAGAGTGGTAAGAGAGAGGGGAGGAAGACTAATGGGAGGGAATTGGGAGATCACTAATACAAAAAAGGAAGAGCTTTTTATGGGCAACTTTTTGGATTCATTAGCCCCATTATTGCGAGGGAGAGAGAGGCACGCATGAATATATATATATATATATATATGATGGTGGTTGGTTTTGATTGCCATGCTTTGTACATGCGTTTGGTCCTTAGTGGGGCATTAGCCTTGGTTGTTGTGAACTCTTCTCAGCCATATGGTCCAAACTCCTCCTTTGACCCTATCCTCTAACTTTATTCAATCTCACCCTTCCCATGCATCATTGAGTAATCAACACTGTCTATCTACTCTTCACTTCTCACTCTAACCACCAACGTAACTTGGCATCAAATTATACTATTTTGTATTGTATATACTCTTCCGATTTAGTACATAAGTTATTTTTAAAAAATATAATTTAATCTATTTTACAATTCATTTATTAATGAAATTATTTTATTTTAAATTAAAATTTTTAAATTACCTTTAAAAAGTAAAAGAAAGAAAGATAAAAAAATAATATTATATGATTGACTTATTTTTTACTTTTTATTTGAAAATTATATTTAAAATTTTACTTATTTTTATTTATTATATTTTTATTATATTAATATTAATAAAAATAATTTATAAATAAGATCAGATAAATATATTTTTTAAGCCAATTAGTTAATACATCAACAAACTTCACATCACATCATGAGTTTGACATGAGAAGATCCATTGTATCGAAGTGAAATGATTGACAAATTTAGTTCCTGTGATGTGTGATTTACAACTTCAAATTTTGAACTCAAAGTTTGCCATCAGCCAATTTAATTTTGAAAGAATTATTTTAAAATTTCACTCCATACAATTAAATCCCATTTGCCTATTAAGAAAGAACAGAATGAAATGAATTAAAAAAATAAAAATAAAAATAAGATAATTAAAGGAGATAGGTGAACACATTTATAAAAAAGAGTAATTTAATTCATAAAATTGAGAATAATAATTTATAAAATTTTTAAAGAGTGTGATGATTCCCAATTTCCACATTTATAATATATATTAATAAATTTTATCATGCTTACCGTGAAGGAATGATGATTTAGTTCATTTTGATTTTAATTTTTTCAATCTATTTCATTCCATTATTGTTTAGGAACCAAATGGGACCTTAATTACTTTTAGGTTCATTGTCATTCTCCTAAATTTAATTGTTAATGGACCTTTAAATAATTAATTGTATTAAATGGAACTTCGATGTAATTTTTCTTTAATTTTTATTCATAAAATTAATTTTCATGTATATTTTTCATTTTGTACATTGAGTTTGACAAGTGGTTAAACATTTGTTAGGATAAAAGTCCACTTTTACAAGAATTCTTTTGGCCAATAAAAGTAAAATCCAAACATAACCTTAATGTTTTATGATTTTTAAATTAAGATGTGGCGTGAAATTAATTTATTCACATTAACTTAAAGTTTGATATGATGCAAGTATTGAAGGAATTCCTTAACCCACACAATGTTCTCATGAATCTTAGTAAGTGATACCAAGATCCCAGTATGGCGTGGATAGCTACTCTTTTATATATATATATATACACACACACACACTACATTGACTTATTTGTATATGGATGATTACTCTATATTCTAAGTCATATGCATATATATCGATGATTAAGTGAATGTCTATTTAATTACACAGTTTTCGACTTACATGAATGAAAACATCCACTTCATTCTTGGATAAATTATTTAATTAGGAAGAAATTTCATTATTGTAATGGCATTTTCAATTTAAATGACATTACTCACATTAGTAATGTGAAGACTCTGATAGTGATGAGTTATGCTCTTTTAGTTTAACAATACTAGCCATTTTTGTTTAGATTGAATATTAAAAAATGTAAAATATTTTTAGTTTTTTAATATGTAATTAATGAGTTTTTTTTTTCTTCAAAACTATCCTCAATGAATATATCATCCAACACTTCACCTTTAGGTAAACACATCATTAAATACTCCCTCCATAAGACACTTTTAAAAAAAATTCAACGCTCCAAAATATAAGATATTTTAATAAAAATAAGATTTTATTAATGATACTTTTTTAATATTATCCTTTCCATAGATTCTCTCTCTTTAATATTTTTTTATTAATAAAGTATTAAATGAAGGGCATTTTTAAAAGTTTATATTTTTATTTTAAAAAAATAAGGTAATAAAATATGTTTAATGAACTTTATTGATATATAAAATTTTATCTAAAAATGTCTTAAAATTTGGGACAAAAGGAGTATAACATTTTTTAGAAGCCTTATTTGGTTCAAAATATAGGATATTGATTAACTTTTATAATTTTTTTAATTATACCCCTACTCATTTATTACTCTTTTTGAAATTATGATGTATTAGGATTTTAATAGTCATTATTAAAGAACTTATATATAGTGTGTTTAATGAGGTTAAAATTGAAAAGATGTAAATCTTTTAAGAAATTAAGTTAAAAATATTTTTCGTAAACTATGAACTAATTCCCAATACCCTATATTTTGATCTAGAGAGAATAATTAAATATAGAAATAGAAAGATACTATTGATTTGAAAAGAATTAATTAATGTATACTTCCTCCGTAAAAAAATGTAAGACTTTTTTTAAAGAGTTAGATGTTCAAAAACATGAAATATTTTGAGATGTAATAATTATTTTTTAAAAAAAATATTCTTATTAAATAGATTACTTTATATTTTTTTTAAAATAAAATACCTTATTAAATAAAAATAAATATAAAAAATAAAATTAATTTAAAGATAAGTAATTATTTTATTAAAATATCATTCAATTAAAATTACTTTCCATTCCTGTATATCTTTACGCATTGATGAAATGACAACCTCATGAATACGTGCTGCACATGATCAATGATCGACCAGTGAGAGGACAACGTTTTAAAGCTCAAATGTAGCAGTATATATGTGAACTATACGCAGTACTAAGCAAAAGTTCAACATTTTGAACTATCTAGGCTGTCACAAAGGACATGTTTTTGTTTTCAAAAACCATACAATTTCTTGCTGTAAAATCAGAAAAAAAAACAAAATATAAATAAAAAAAATAAAGGAGACTTGGAAATTCTAACACGCCTGCCTATCTATATTCTTTTCCCTTTACAACTTTCTTAAGTCTTAACCACCACCGATAATTCATGTCTCCTCCAAGAAGTCCTAGTCAAAGACATTGTACTCCCACGCTCATCAAAATTCCCATTGATTACGCCTAAAAGTACACACACGATTTTCATAATACATGTCTCATTCTTCTTCCCACTTCCACAATGCCAATTTTCTTCCAAAGGATTGTATTTATCTTAGCTACCTATGACAACCTAACAAGAATAATAATTTCTCAATTATTATGTAATAATGATAAGATCATTTCAAAAGGCATAATGATGCTTCTTTTGCCCTATAGCAATAAATAAATTAAAAGGGATAGGAATATTCCATTAATTAAGACTTTTATATTTCATTAAATTAAATGTACGTATATTTTTTTTAGTTATTTACATACTTACACACACATTTATGTGTATTATGCCAATAAAGCTTAGTATAGTTGATCGATTATTTGAAGGAAAAACTCTCGTCTTATTCATGGATGTTTATTATTCTAAAAGCATCACAATGATAAATTAAAATAATTATAAAAGGATTTATAAGCATATATGTGAAACATTTTGCTCTCAAGAATATGCTAATTTAAATAAAGATCTTAATTATATCTCAAGAGCACACAAATTTACAACCTACTAAACTACTTTAACTTTTCAAAGAGAACAAGTGCATGAAAGAAAGCAGAGAAAATAAGTTTGTAAAAAATGATGGGATGTTGCGCTCATTGAAGATCATGTGTTAGTTATTACCACTAATATAATTAGTCATTGTAAACTCTAGATGTAACTCAACCAATTAGCTTTGTAGATAAAACTAATTAATACAAAATTGTAGATTAGGCCTTTATTTAATGAACTCACTTATACGGTCTACTAATTACATTTCACATAAGATTATAAAAATTAATCTTTTTTAGGCTTAATAATGTTTAACCAAACTTAATTACTTAAACTCATAATTAATTAATGTAAATCCACAATTCATAAAATATTTTAACATATTAATTTGAATTCTCCTATGATTCAAGTCTCATTTGGCAGACCACTTCACAAGCGCTACTATTTCTCTTGTGGTTTCTACAGTAATAGTGCGTCAAAAGTGCAAAGTTTTGGTTTAAAATAAGAATTACAAAAACCTATTTTTTTGTGTAGTGCATGTACAAATGTAAAAGTACTTGTGATTTAGATTGGTGAAATTAAAAATAAGAATTACCAAAACCTATGTTTTATGTAGTCTCTACTAATATTCTAAATATACGAAAATGGTATAACCAATTACACGCAGAGATCTATATTATAGATACATAAAATAATTAATTGGGAAAGTATAAAAGAGGGAATTGGAAAAATGGGTGTCAGACAAAGTGAAAATGAAGTGAGGACAGAGAGACCACAAAGGCAAAGTGCATTTGGATTTTGAGATCTGAGAAAATGATAATAATGGAGAGCAAAGTCATAAGTGTACCAAACTGCTGGTAGGATAAAGACAGAGACACATAGAAACACACTTTAGATCATGATGGAGAAAGCTCCTGTTTTTGGCGTCCACACTTCTTTTACTTTTAATAATTTTACTATACATTCGGCATCGCAATTCAACAAAAAGCACTCTAATAAGTCAGCGGTTTTTAGATTCCTCTACAATGCTTTAAAATGAATTTATTTTTTTAATACAAAAACATATATGTCTTCAAAGCAATACATTAAAACAAAACACTGAGTTCTTGGTTTAATTAATTAGGGAATTGAAATCAAAGTCTCAAGCTCAAGTTCTAGAAATGCAAACGTTAAACACTCAATATGAGAGAGCTTACCGTCCGAAAAGGGTTTCACGAGCTCCTGATATTTTAGTCTAAATCATGTTAAGTCTCTTCAATTTAAGTCAAGAAGACCTAAGATATTGAGTGCAAATCATAGAAAATTTACGATAGATTATGGGATGATAAATATTTAGAACTTTTACAGCTATAACTCATATCATATAATCAAATCAAAAAACTCAACATTTATTGTATTTAAAATTTTTACAGATATAACTCATATTACAGGATGAAATCAAAAAACTCAACATTTATTGTATTTTGTATTGTGACTGATTTATTATATTTGTTAATAATATATCGTTATATATCAATGATAAATCTCCTGTAAATTTTTAAATTTTCAAACTTCTTATATATTAATAATTAATTTCTTGTATATCAATGTAAATCTTTCATATTCCAAAATTTTCAAAAATTTGATTCATATTTTCTGGGCATAAGATTTTTTTTGGCTAGAGAGCCAATTTATCCTAAATATTTCTCATCACAATGTCAATTTGCAACGTTTTTTTTTTTTTTCTGGTTTTGCAAATTTCTATCCAATTAAATTTCTTTTTTTTTGTCATAAATACTAACTATATATGTATGCATAACTCGTTGTCTTAGCTTTAAGATATGTTCCATAGAAAAAAAAAAGTTATTAGTATCATGACTTAAAATTATTTAAAGCCATTTGTGATTGTTTTATGGTTCAAGTGATTTTGTAACTAATTTAAATAATTTGCGTGTGATTGTGGCTAATGCTAATTATTGAGAGAGTTACATATTATAAAGCTATTATCTTTGTCTCATATCTAATTAAACTATTTTTGAGACAAGTTTACCTCAATAATATTTTTATTAAATTGGAATAAACATGTATATAAATTTTGCATTACGCATGGCCTATTTTTCGTAGACAATTCTCTTCTCTTTTCTGTCAGCACAGGATAAGAAATTAAAAACTGAGTATTAATTAAAGATGACGAATTTTCCTCTAATTTGGGACCCTCATGGGAACTATCTTTTTTGATGAGATGGGTTGAGGAAAATTTGTCTTGAGCACTAGAATATGGGGTCACTATTAGAAAAATTGAATTTAGCGAGAGATGAATCCCTCACTAAATGCTAATTTTTGTAGCTAAATTGCATTTTAGCTATAAATTTTATCCTTTATTAAATTCGTAGCTAAAAAAAAGACTCGTTAAATTTAACGAGGAATTGTATGTCACCTACTATCTCTTGCCTTATTACTCACTACATGTGCGACAACTTATGACACATCATTGTCCACCTTGCGCCATATCACTTACTCTTTATCATATCATATATTCATTATGTTTATACCAAAGCCAAGGTTTGAACCCTTGACCTCATACCTTCCAAGCTTTATGCTCTCCTTCTTTGCCAGTTGAACTGAAAGGCACCTTTAAGCATTATATGATAAATTAAATATATATATATATATATATTATTTAACAACATAAATATATTAAATAATATATTATAAAAATACACACATATACATATTAAATTTTATTTTCAATTATTAATATATTAAAAATATTTATATTTTATTTAAATTATTATTTATATTATATTTTTAATAAAAAATTATTTTATTAATGAAAATCAACTTAAAATAAAGAAAATATTAAATAATTTTATTATAAATATTTTAGTTAATTTTTTAAATTTAATTATTATTTTTAAATGAAAATAATTAAATGTATAATTAAAAGTCATTGTCAAAAGGTAATTTTTTTTAGTAATTAGCTAGGGATAGAATCCCTCGCTAAATCCCTCGCTAATTATTTTATTTTAGAGAGGGATTGACAGTCCTTAGCAAAATCTCTTATTTTAGAGAGAGATTGATAGTCCCTCACTAAATTTCTTACTAATTCTGTTATTTTAGAGAGGAATTGACAGTCCCTCGTTAAATCCCTCGCTAATTCTCTTATTTTAGAGAAGGATTGACAGTCCCTCGCTATTTTCCTTGCTAATTCTCTTATTTTAGAGAGGGATTGGCAATCCCTCGCTAATTTCCTTGCTAATTTTAAGTCAAGCTACGAAATTAATATCCCTCGCTAATTTTCTCGCTAACTTGGTATTTTAGAGAGGAATAGATAATCCCTCACTAAATTTCCTCGCTAATTTGCATTTTTCTAGTAGTGGATTAAATATATTTAATATATATATATATATATATATAATTCACAATATTTATACACAATATAGCCTTCCAAATTTCGAAGTTACAACGATTTATTCACTAAGCTGTTTGCAATTTTTGCATGATATAAATGAGAACTTAATAATATGGTCATTTATTGATTTTTATCATCTTGTATGTCAAGTAAGGTTCTAAGAATCGTCCCTTCAACATCACTAAATGACCTCATTTTTATCATTTTTGTAGGGCCATGTGGACTTTGGAAAATTAATCAAACAAAGCTGCGTCATTTAAGAGATGACACTTGGACAAATATATAATTATTAATTATTACTGTTATTAGAAAATAGCTTAGTGGGCTCTCATTTATATCATGTCACATAGTTTGTCAAGTGATTGTGATTTTACCTAGTCTGACATGTCATCTTGATTTAAAGTAAATGATCATATGACTAATTAAACTAATAAAAAAAAAACTTTTACATTGAAATGGTATTCTTAACTTTTAACACTCTTAACATATTTATCAAACAAAAAACAAAAGCTCTTAACATATGTAATGATATTTTAACGGTTAATCTATTAATCCACTGTAATGCTAAGACTTCTTGTGCTTTTTTTTTTTTAAAAAAAAGAATATTCTACTATTTGAATGAAGGGTTCATTATTATAATCTTCCACGAGGTTACTTATTATAAATAGTTTTTTTTTTTCATTTTCATAAGATGGGTCCTATTTATAGGATCATTCTATATAGTTTTAATACAAGACCTATACTTATAAAATTTAGTAAAGTATTATATTTATGACTATTTTAAAAAAATTATATATTTAATATTTATTTAGGAATACCCATCCGCCACTGCAGTAATAATAAATAAGTGAACGCAATGGATTACCACAATACGGTAGCACACTAAGAACGTGAAGGATCGAAAGGAAGTTTCCAACTTTTTCCTATAGAGAAATATGGTGGACAAAGAATTTCTATTTTTTAAACTTGATTAAAGAAATATGAAAAATTATTTTTTTAATATCTAACTAATTTTTAATATGTAGAAGAGGGAAGCATGGATTGATCTCTCATATTAAAAGAAAATTGTAAAGGGAAAAAATTAAAAGCAAATAATTAATAGTCTATTTTTTATGCAAAATGACTTTAAAAAATCATGGAGTTCTTCTAGAAGGTGATATATATATATATATATATAGGGATGGACTCTGAAGCCTCGAGGGTACATAATAAGCCATATAATAATTTAATTTTAAGAGTATGATTAGCATGTGTAATTATTAATTTTATCAGATAGTTACTACTAACTTATATTCACGATCTATTTCTAATTCAGCTTGGCAATTGATAATTAAATCTGACTCCTTGGTACCAGATACAAGATGAACATGTAAAATATAATACCAATATGTACCTATATGGGTAATAAAAAAAAATATTAGATTTCTTCTAGGATTATAGGTAAGTTTATCCTTAAACTGTATGTCAAAAACTGTTTGAAAATTTAAACTTATTTTTTATGCTATGTTTCCCTTTACTATTTAAAAACAATGTAATATCATCCTTACTGTTAACAAAAATTAACTTTAACTATTAATTAATTAAAAAATTACAAAAAAAACATCAAAAATTGAAAAAAAAAAGACACAGAAAATTATAAATAAGTACCATACAAAAATTTATAATCTTTTCAAATTTTTTATATTATTTTTTTATAATTTTTGATGTCCTTATTTATAATTTTTTTATTAATTAAAAGTCAAAATTAAAATTTTTAAAAATAAATTTATAATTCCAAATATTCTTAGACTTAAGGACAAAATTACCAATTAAACCTTGCTTTTATCCAAACCAAAACAGTGTAGGACATAGGATCCATAATTCCATAACGTGAAAAGGTGGACAAGGAACGAGGACAAAAATCAGGGAATGTCTTCTTGCCTCCTGCGCTGTCCAACACCAACTGAGTATTTAAATAATTTTAAATGCAAAGTTCAATAACAAAATTATTTAAAGTTTAGCTCAAAAAAAAGAAAAAAAAAAGAAAAGAGAGAGGATGAATTGAGTATTTGAGTTAGGAGACTCATCACGAAACAATAATGAAAGCAAATGTCAAAGCTCAAATAATATTTATGCAAATACTACAAAAATAAAATTACCTCCTTATATAATCCTTACATAATTCTTGGTCCTTATAAGGCTAAATTAAATCATTATTTGCATCAAGTGCTTGGTAATTGGTTTTTAAATAAAATACGTGGCTTTTGATCAGACGGTGATTAGAAATTGACTCTAGAAGGAAAAGCAAGGATTAGATGGGATCCATTGTGAGGAGGACTTCATTTAATATATTGTGTCAAATTCAAATATTATCGAATTTAATTGAAGATAGTTTTTTTAAAAAATATTTTTTATATTCACATGGACTCAAACCTAATATCTTATATTTAAGTAGTTATAACTTCTTTTATTAGGACCAACACCTCTTTCCTGCTTCATCTGTTCAATATTAAAATGCAAATTTTAAATTACATATATTTTTATATATTTATTCTTATTATTTAATAGGTTGTTTCAATTAAAAAACCTTTGAAAAAATATTTTTAATTACATCTATAATTAAGAAATTTTTTAGAAAAATCATATGAATTATATTATAAAAAATTCAAAATATTTTATATTTTTATATAATATGTTAAAAATGTTTTATAATATTGAATAGAGAAAATAGTCAACTTATAAAAAAAGTTGAGCTAAAGTATACTTTTTTGTTCTTTAATTTTACACACAATTTTATTTTAATCTCTTAATTTTATAAAGCATATTTTTAATTTTTTAATTCTAACACTATTAGTTTCATCACAAAAATTATTTACAATGAAATTTTAAATATTAATAAAATATTATCATTTAAAATAATAATAATTGACACAAAAATAATTATTTAAAACTAATATTATAGTTAAAGGATTTAAAATATATTTTATAAAATTAAGGAATCAAATTGAAATATTATATAAAGTTAGAGAATCAAAATATACTTTAACAAAAAAAATTAAAGGAGTACTCAATGGAAAACATTTCATGTTATGTTAATAAAATAACAAAATGATTGATAGCATGTGGCTGTCAACATAAACTTGAAAATTCAGGAATTTTTTCAAGTTTTGAATGTTAAAAAATTATTTGTCTTAAAATTTATGAATATTTTTGTATAATTCAGATTCAATTTTACATTCAAAATTAAATATTAAGCTTATATTTGAGTTGTAGATAGTAATTTATAAAGATTAAATACTAATACTATTTTACGCTTGATCAAGAAAAAAAGGTTAATTTGCAGAGCAACCAGATCGAACTTCTCGCATGCGCTGCAAATCACATAAAGTAATAACGACCGTCGGATTTCACTGATTGCCTGAGTATTATACTTCAGCATTACCTCATTATAACGTCATCAACCAAATGTTATCTTATCTCCACGATTTTTTTTCCTTTTTTTTTTTTTTTGGTTTTGGTGGGGGGATTGGGACTGCCTCAAACCAAGTCCCAACCACGTGCCATGGCCTACACTTTTCGATTAAACCAAAAAGAAAAAAAATCATTTAACACATTTTTTTTAAAAAAAGGAGTATTTTACTTCTTTTTTTTCCTTCTTGGGGAGATGTTGAGTTCTACGAGACGTGAAAAATCTTGCCAAATTTGGAATTAAAAAAAAAAAAACAGTTGTCTCAAGTTTTCATTCAAACTCAAATTAAAATCACCGTAATGATGTTTTTCATACTATGATCGAACAGTGCAATTTAAATTCTAAAATAAATAAAAAAATTTATTTTTAAAATTGTTTAAAATTAAACGAATGTCTACTTTTGTTGTCACTTAACTTTTTTATAGTATATGGCCCAATATATATATATATATATATATGACGACTGGTATATTATTACATTCAAAAATGAGAAAATCAAAATAAATAAAGATACATTTATTTTCATTAAATTCAACACAATATATTATTTTATTATCCAACGTATCCCTATAGCCGGCAGTCGTAAAACTAATCCTTAAAAAATTTGAACGCCATTTAAGAAGTTATCCTCTTTCAAATGATGTTTTTCAACACAAAATATTTAAATCAATTGAATATAATATAGAAAATAAATTACATGTTAACTTTATATCTCAATTAATGTAACAAATAAGATTGAGTAAAATGATATGTGCGTACTTGAAGAATCTATAATTGCTTGAGATACCTCGGTTATCTTGAATATAAACAGACACACAATTCACTAGACTCTCATAATTTGTAGAGAGTTCAGATATAATAGAGTAAGTGAAAAACTATCTTCTGTTTGTGATTATCGACTGATTGACTTATATGGACCAAATCAATAACTGCTATAATAAATTAATTAATTATATTTCATTATCTCTTACTCAATTAGTTAAAAGATAGAAAATAACTGACGGCTATAAGATTATAAGTTAAGCCTTTGTTCATTAGACTCACTTGTATAGTTTGCCTATCACAGTTCATAAAAAATCATGAAAACTAATCTGCTTTATTAATTAATATAAATTTATAAATAAATATCCCAACGTCGCAAACATAAGATGGCTTTTCCATTCGAGAGGAAAAGAATCGGCTTTATTATTTTGCACAACTTTTTGTCTTCCTTAGTGGTTCATCGTTCATGATCATGCAATTTTGCTTCATGAAACGCTACTTCAAAATAAAATAAAATAAAATAAAATAAAATAAGTTGTGAGTATATCAACATAAAGCATAAAAAAGTGCAAGAAATCGTACTATTTATTTCTAAGAAATACACGATGTGGTTTTTCTTTAACTTCATCATACAACTATAAGGGTTTTTTGGAAGTTACTTTGCATAAAAAAGGACCATTGATTATTTTTTTCCCTAATCTTGTACTTTCAAAAGGATAGAAGGATGTACTTGCGAGTTAAAATGTTTTTAAAAATGATGTATTTAATAACAGTAAATTAAGAATTTTTTTTAAATAATATCAATGATTTAACTACCTATTTAGCCATTCTTAGTTAATTAGTTTTAATATGATAATTAAAAGTGATTTATATACTTTATTTATTAAAAAATATATGACATTTTATGAGGGAATGTGTGTTAAAAATATAAAATATTTTTAAGTATTTTAAGGTATAATTAATATATTTTTTTACCAAAAATTCCTTTAATAAATAAATTATTTTATATTTATTTTTAATTGAAACATTCTATTAAATAATGGTAAATATGAAAAAAAATAACATTAACTTGAAAAAAATTAATTAATTTATTAGGAGATAGAATTTAATTAAAGATACTTTACATTTTTTAAGGAAAAAGTATAAAAAAAAAGCTCTCTCATATATAAATTATAAGACATTTTTTTAACTCATCATGGTTTAAAATATAAGATATTTGATAGGTTTTGAATTTTTGTTCCTATTTTACACTCGCATTTATTAACTTGGTTTGTTGTATAGTATTTATTATATTTTTTTTATTTTTCATGATAGCTAAAACTTTATTGACATATAAGGAGAATCACACTTTCTCATGTTATAGTATTTTATTAAAAAAATATTATCTCTTTCATTTAATTTATTATTGGTAAGTAGGGAAAAGGATAAAAAGAAAAACTTATAATATTTTTAACTGAAAATAAAGATATAATTGAATTTTATTAATATTTACTCTCTTTGTTAAAAAATATAAGGCATTTTTAATCGAATCTTACCCTCAATAAAGTAGTTACCTACTTTCAAACTAACCCAACCTTTTCATATTTATCCCTATTAAACACCTTATAATAAATATAAAGTCACTATTAACAAATGTACTTTTGAAAAAAAAGGCCATAATTACACTTTAAAAAATTAAAAATATTTTATATTTTTGAATATCCAACTCCACAAAAAATAATTTACATTTTTTAACAAAGAGAGTAAATTATAATTAAAAATATTTTATATTTTGAATTGATGGAAGTAAGAGAATAGCATTCATTTATTACTCTCTTTATTTTAAATTATAAAATATTTTTAAATAAAATTATACGTATTAATAAAATTTATTAAATATACTTTACGAAAATCTTAAATGGAAGGGGGAAAAAAAATAGAACAATGATTGGATACTCGACGTAGTGGGAAAAGGGCAATCGGCAATGTCTGAGGAATGGCGGACAAAGAGCGGCGCGTGAGGCCTCGAGAGTGAGGCAGAGTCAACAAAGGTGGGACCCACAGGGAGGCGCATTTTAGCCGTTTCAAGCTTTTCTTGCGGCAACGCATTGGATCCCGCATGCGCGACCTCCACTTTTGTTCCCCTTTTTACCATTCCTATATGCCCAATTTTCCCATCTGCTAATAAATTTGGACTTTTTTTTTTTTAATTTCTTCTTTCTTTTTCCTTTTCCTTTTCCTCTTTTCAATATTTGACTTCTGACTTTAAACAATGCAGATAATGACGTGAAGATGGGAATCGGTTCTGTGATCTTCGTATTTTCGGACGAGTTCTTTCGCTGTTATGCACCTAAATTAACTCAATATATTTAGAAATTTTTACCAGATCCCAATATATAAAATTAATGCTTTGTTAAATATTAATCCATGATACTATCATATGAGAAATCGGTTTGATGAAACAAATATCACGTCAAAAAATTTAAATGAAACTAATCTATGAAAAAGTTTTTGGATATATAAAATATAGTAATTTATTTGTTATAGCTCAATCAACATCAATTGCTGGAATAGCTCAGTTGGTGAGAGCGTGTGGCTGTTAACCACAAGGTCGGAGGTTCAAGCCCTCCTTCTAGCGATTTTCTCTTTTTCGTTCCCTCTGAATTTATTGGGAACTCAAATGAACATTTTCAAGGACCACATTATAAATAATTTTTTAAATTTAGTATTTCAGTATAAATAAGCAAAATTAGAAGAAAATAGTTATAGAAATTTGTAATTTCCAAAAAATATAAGAAAAATTGCTCCTCCCCGTTAGAATAGAGAAACAAGGACAGAATGATTTTTTTTTTTTTGGATCAACCACAGACATTATATTTACAATAAAATTTAGGGAGAATGATAGAATGATTTCAAAAGGATCAATTAATTTAATTTAAATTTTAAATGTCAAACTTCTGAAATTTGTAAATTTGATTTTTAATTTTGTAATTTTATTACGATGAATTTTGTAGTAATCCTTTCTATAAAACAAACCTTAGCCTCCCCTAACCTCAGTTCTGGTTTTGCTACTTAAAATTAGTAGTGTTGTTAGGAGGAAGACAATAAGAAAGCACTAGGAAATTATTTTTTTCATCACCAGTAGCCTTAACTAAAAGTTGTTTTAGATGCCATTATTACTGCTTTATTAAAATTATGTTGTTGTTAACTTTAGTTATATTTGACATTCCTGTGGTACTATATACTTCCCGCCACAGAATGGTTTATACAAAAGTGAAGAATAATAGGTGATTTTCCTATATTTATAACCTGTGCTATTATATGATAAAATGGGGTTATATATCGTTATCATGAGTGCAACCAACTAAGGAAAGATAGAGATCAAAATTGGTCAGTATGAGCAACCTTAGTCGTCTTCTTCTAAAAAACTGGAATTACTTTTCATAGTTCAACTACTACATCCAATCTCTATTACAAGTTACTTTCAATTGCCTTATTAAAATTAAGGAATGGCAGTTAACTTATTAAATTTGTCTTAAAATTTAAAAAATATTCTAACTTTGCCCCTATTAAAGAGAAAAACACAACATTTGAGGAGTTATATAAAAATGATAAATTTGAATTAAGTTCTCCTTTTGATAATTTGCAACTGAATAATGTTAATTAATAACCCTTTATGTGACTCATAATAAGGATCAAGTAATTCTTCTATAATGTACCATTTAAGTAAATTTCAATAAGGCGTCAAAATATCCAAAATCTCCATGACTATGATTATATTTGTTTACTTTCGTTTTTTGTTTTAGCTATAGACGAAACTCGAATCTTTAAATTTGGCATTATATCATTTTTTTAGATTTACTTATGATTTTTTTGAAATTCATTATTGAAGAAAGTGACAAATTATAGAATACATATGAAAAGAAAAATATCATAAAACTCCTACTCAATTAATGGTAAAAAGTTAAGACAGTTTTAAAAAAGAAAAGGTTCATTGTGGACAACAAAAATATTAGGTGTGCCAGAAATGTTAAGTCTCAAATGATAATAAAGGATTCCTAGGTTCATTTATCAAAATTTATCCAAATGTAAAATATATAAAGAAATTGGAATAATAGGTATTTGATTAATAGACTACGTAAATTACAAAGTACTAAAAATTACAAATTTAAAGATGATGCTAAAAGTATTTGAATTAAAAGTTAAAAGTGCAATGGACTTCAGTGATTGATTATTCTTCAGTTCCCACCTTTTTGTGATCTTCTCTTTCTTTTATACTTGATTTAGCTAAGACGGTTGCCCCTGCAAAATTTGGAGCTGGTGTCTAAAGTATAAGGGATTCATTAGGCATGGCCACCAAAATTTGTGACATGATCTCCTATTTGCAATGTGTATAGGTTAGCTGCCAGCCTCTATCCTTAAAATATTCATGGAAAGTGGCTATGCCCTTGCAAGGCTCGGAGCTTGTTGAAAACATAGTTTATAGTGAGGCAACGGTTTAGATAAGGATTTTGAATCTTAAAGGATTTATAGACTTAAATTGATTTAGTCAGGTTATTTCATCATGATTTGAATCAGCCCTATTGTTGGATTGCTTGTTGGATTTGACTCTTCAATTATTTAGTCTATTTTTTGCTATAATCATGGTAAATGACGTTTCAATTTTAGTTCAAATAGTAGATGTAAAAATTTTCAAGAAAAAAGAAAAAAGACACGCATGCAATTTGGAGGAGCCATAACAATGAGTCACTTGTGCTGGAATTCCTATTTGGATTTTGGAATTTGCATAACATCCTTAATTATTTTATTAACCCCATTTGTTTTTTTTTCTTTCAATTTCACCCTAATAAACTCAAATCATCCTAATGGGGATCAACTATCCATAGAGCAATTATATTAATGTCATGCGTACTTGAACACAACTATATATATATATATATAACAAAATTGCTATCATTATGCAAAAAAAGACCACTTGCCCCCCGATACAGCAGAAGAATAAGCTCAAGCAATTTTGATTCTATGTTTGATGGCAATTTTGGTTAAAAATGTTGGGATTCAATTAGTGTTTGAATATTTAAAAAATAGAAAATTCATCGTTTAAAGTAATGCGACTCGATCAAGATCTGGTGTCTCCAATGGTTTCACTTTGCAGCATTTCACTCAACCTCTTGCTGGTTAGAACTCTTTATGGGAAGCCTTTTTTGTAACACCGGCTTTTCAATGAAAACATCAATATAACGAGTACAAGTTTAAAGAGAGAGTCAATTCTAAAAAATTAGTCTGTTGGATAGGAGAATCGCTCACATTTATAAACCCCACACTACTTGTAATGCTTCTTGATGTGAGACTCATGACATTCAATTTTATAATTATTTATGATTTATGGGAATTTCATAATTTTCTTTGCGAAAGGATCAAGAGAGTCATTCACAATTCTATCTCCAACATGCTTCTCAATCAACACTTCCAACACAGTCCTCTTAATGGAAGCATACGTTTCATGTTTGGTATAACAAAACACTTTGATCCAATGTGACTATTTTTCTCAATGCTGAAATCTTCATTAATTTCAAGTATTTTCTTCATATCCTTCATGCGTGGGAAACGCGTGGGCTCATTACAAGTGTCCTTTTTTTTTTCTTCACTTGATAGTCCCTGTAGTGACAAGAGCCGTTACCAAAATCTTACGTTCTCTTACATATAATAGTCGACTCTATTTACAAATTTCTCACACAAATGATCACTTGGTTTCAAATGAAATGTTAAGTCTGTCGTTCCCTTTAGATATCACAGAACACATTTGATTACTTGCCAATGTTGATTTGTTGATGATTGAAGAAGTTGACTGAGCTTGTTCACTACAAACATAATATCTGGTTTGGTATTAACTAGATATTGAAGTGCTCCTACGATTGACCCTTTTGTGCATTATTGGATTTTTTAGAGGAGTACTACCATGAGTTGATAATGTTTCGTTGATCACGAGAGGTGTTGGGAATGGAGAACACGTGGCCATGCCAAACATTTTCGAGCAATTCAAGAATATAATTATTTTCTTGCTTAAGATAAAGACTTGATGCATCTCTGTAAGCTTCAATTCTAAGGAAATCGTCTAAGTGGCTGAGATGTTTTCGTGGAAATAAAGAATTGAGTTTTCTGATAAATGAAATGAGCACAGTAGAGTTGTTTATGTGATGATTATATGACTCCAGACATTTGCCTTGTCTTTTCTTTGAAAAAGAATAAGAAATTATCATAAAGAATGTTCAACTTGTATCTATTCTAATTGATCATGTTTTATCTTGGTTATAGTAAAATGAATTTTGTCTCAGCTCAGAAAATAATTGGAATGTAACTTTGCGAGATGGGACGAGACATGGGATTGCTTTCGAGACGTCCTGTTCTGTCCTGTCCCATCCTGAATATTATATTATATATATATATATATATATATATATTTTTTATTTTACAATATACATTAAATATACTAATATAATTTATACTTATATTAATTATATCAATTACAATTTCAATTCATGCAATTCTTATATAAAACTAAAATTTTTTTATATTGACAATTTTAATACAGAGTAAGTGGTACATGGTAATATCTTTTTTTATAATATATTAATTATATTAATATATTTTATTTTTATATTTATCTATTTAATAACTTTTATTTATATCATATTTCTTGTTTTATTTTTGAAAGAATAATTAACTTAACATATCTTAACTAAAGAAGAAGAACAATGAGTTGATATTGAGTCTGTCTTATTTATTGTTGTTGCTCTTACAACCTAAAAATTAGTTGTAATTGTTATCATAATGTGTTATAGATTTGTAGTTGTGATTGATGTAATTCAATAATTGACTGTAAATTGTTTTGATTTATATACTCCTATTGTTTTGATTTTAAACTTAATAAATTATGTTATTTAAAATTTTAATTAATGTTATTATCCAAACTTTTATCTCACATTATTTAATTTATTGGGACAACGAGATGTCCTGATCTCATTTTGATTTTTAATAAGACTGGATGATTTTTGTAACAAAATAAGATAAGGGATAAAAATTTAATCCTGAACTTTTTCAAAAAAGGGACATGAGATATGATCTTGTCCAGTGAAGACCTCTTACGGTCACATTGTGAGTTTCTAAATTTCTAGTCCAATAAAGTAATTTTCAATCTATCAAACCTAGCCTAAGGAGCTTGTCTCAAATCATATATAGCTTCTTCCTTTTCCCTTTTCTTAAAAAGCATACCATATATAGTTTTATTAAATACTCCTCTGATCCTATTTATAAATTACTTTCAACTTGTTTCATTAGGATCAAGAAAAACCTTAAAACTCATTAACTCTCTTAAAATTTAATAAGTTTTCAACTTTACTCCTATTAAATATACATACTTTAATTACATATTTTTTCTCTTTAACATTAATGAATGATAAAAAAAGAATTTTATAATAAAAATTTAATGACGTGACTTATAAATAGAATTAAAAAATTCTTTCTTTTCTTATCTTATAAATAGAATCAGACGTAGCAAGTAAATATGATTTGGAAATCTTTTATAAATAAAACCTTTTAATTGCTTTATGAACACCTTTTCTTATAGATAGTCATTTAAGAAGGTATTATTGACATCAATTTGTCTAAAATGCCGTCCAAAACAAACTGCAAGGGTGAGTGTAAATCTGAAAGTAAAATGTTCCAATATCGGACCAGATGTTCCATCATAGTATTCCAGGATGTTGTTGAAAATCTTCAGCCGAAAGTCTAGTTTTAGGCTTTAGAAAAGATCCATCACAATTATACTTTGCTTTAAATACCCATTTATAGTCTGCAAGTACTTTTTGTCTAGTATGAGAAGCTAATACCTAAGCTAAGTCTGATGTCTAGTGCCTGTTTGGTTGGGCAAATAATCAATTTTTTTGCTAAAAAAATCCATTAACTAAAAAAATATTCAAACGCTACCTTTTGTCATTAATCAATTATTAGTGTTAAAATCAATTTTTTCCGAAAGCCCGAGTGTCTGGGGAAAAGCTGATCAAAGGCATTGGGCAAATTACAAATAAAAACCCAAAAAAATTATAAAAAAAGCACAAAATTTAATAAAAATAAAATTCATTTCAAAAACAAATTTAATAATATTAAATACAAATTTATTAATAATTTAATTTTAAAAAATTAATATTTTTTATGATAATTTATACAATTAAAATTGATTGTAAATAAATTATCCAAATATTTTTAATTCTATTAAAATCAATTTAAAAAAAATAATATTTAAACAGATTGCGTTATAACACAATCAATTATGATTAAAATCTACCACTTAATCAATTATTTTTATAATTTATTATATCATACTGAAATCTAAATGGGCACTTAACAAGAGCATTGAACTCATTTATCATGAATTTTATTCACTAACTCAATTTCAAAGCATCTTCAACACTACAAGGTTCAAGAAAGTCGCCTATAAATGAATATGCCAAACCAATAAGGCCCCGTTTGGTAGTTTGGAATCATGGAGAAAGAAATGGAATTGGACATGGAATCTGTTAACATGTGTGTTTGGTATGCAATAATTATGATTCTTTGGAATCAGGATTTAAGGAAATTTGATGGAATTCAATTCCATCATATGCATCATGGAATCCAATTCCATGGTTCCTTTTCTCCAATTTGCCCCTTCTCTTTCCTCCAATGTAATTTTTTTTAATTTTAAAAAGGACACTTTAGTCTTTTCTTATTTTAAATACTTATATTTTATTAAAATTATATTAGGATTCCATCATTATACCAAACACACTTTTAAATCCAATTCTATTCTAATTCCAATTCCAATTCCGATTCCGATTCCAATTCCATTAAAAACTCTTCCGATTCCATTAAAAGAAAGTCTCCATTGAATGTCTATTCTGTGGCACAATTGGATTTTCCTTTGTGTATCTGATTCTAACCCAATGAACTCATTGAAGCTGCTCAGTGTCATTATTTAGATTTTCATCCAAAATATTATCATCTTCAAGAGTCATATCTTCTGAAACAGGAATAATATTTGTCCAAAATGAATGTATGAATTGAAAATCTGAAAAAGAATTTATCACTATTAAGTGAAAGTTGAGGTGAATGTTAATTTTATTTTATTAATGATAATTACTCTAAAAGCTAAGGCTCTCCTTTAATTAATTGGAAATTGTTTTTGAAGAGAAGGGTATGAGAAATAAAAAAAAATGAAAAATTTTAAAAATACATTTGATGTATCCAAAGTTATTAAATAAAATCCCGGTACAAAGCTTATTAGATATGAAAGAATTTTCTTAATAAAAAATAAAAAAATAATTATATTATAAATTCAGAAACATAAATCAATAAAATAAATTTTATATTTGGATTAATTAATTTTACTGTTTGAATAATTAATTTTCGACCTAACACCAAATTCTTCCTAAAATTAATTATGACCCCCATGATAAAATAAAACGTTCTGATGCGGGGCGGATCCATTTCCCTTCGTCGACGAACAAGCATTCCACACTCTGTCGGACGCCGTACACCGGTGTCAGCCCTGCGTGGTTGTTCTCGGGCAAGCAGTGGAGAAGGTTCGAATTCTAGGGCCTTTATTACTCCCAAAATCCGGTGAGATTGATTTGTTAAATCTGGCGTTGAACCTAGATTTGAATTTGTTCCCCGCGTCCTCTGTTCACTGCGTGGCTGTTCTTGCTTTGTTTTAAATTTTTCATTTTAATTTGGCTTTGAATCTGGTCGTGTAATCGTTTGAATATTGACGCTTTTGAATTTGGGATTATTTACATGTTGATTTCTTTTTTTGTGTGCTGATTTTTGCGTGAATGGTGTATAATTGGATATTATACTTCTTCCCTCTTCATTTTGACTGCTAGCAATTTGTATGGTTTGGATTGTGTGGTTTTGCAGTGTTGGATTTGTTGTGCATTGGCATTCTGTTTATTAATCTTTTTATATTATCATCAATTTTGGAAAATTCTCAGGGCATTTGTGATGTATGATCTCGTAAATGACTTGGCTCAAGTTGTGTAAAAGTATCTGGAACAAAAATTAAAAGGGTATTATATCAACCATGCATATTTCAAAGATTTCAGTGGGGGCGTTAGTATAGGTCCGCCTATGTTTGTAGGTATAGTTGGATAAATTAAGGATTCTAATCTGATTGAATTGGTTTGGCTATGATCAATGAGTCAATGTATATGAATTCATTAGAATTTAGATTTAATTTTCTAGTCAATCAACTAGATCGGTTCAGTTGTTATGGGTGATAAAACCAAACCAATTCAAAGATCAGATAGTAGGTTGAATCTCCAGTGAAGCTTAAAATTGATTAATCATCTTCTCTGCAGAATTTGAACCCTAAAATAGAGAGAAAGCTTAAAGTCTGCGCTTTCCATTGAGCTTGAGTGAAGTTTCACTTGGAGAGTAGCTAGTAGATTCAACCTCCAACGAAGCAGCAATGCAAGGAGCATTGTCTGGCATTGGATATGGTCTGAAATATCAGGTAACGTTCCCAGAATCATAACCTATTTCTTCTTCCAAATCAGTTTAATCTTTATACTTCCAATCCTCATTCTGGCCTTACCTTTCTGAATGTGCAGGCTAGATGCATATCAAATGTGAAGGCAGACACAGATCACACTAGTTTCCTTGCAGGAACTCTTAGCCTTAAAGAAGAAAATGAGGTTCGTACTTTAGGTTTAACATGCATTCTCATGCACATCAAAGATAGTGAATTATTGTTTTGCAGGTCCATCTGATTCGGCTTTCGCCAAGTGGACATGAATTATTCTGCGAAGGCTTGTTTTCGCACCCCAGCGAGATCTGGGACCTTTCATCCTGTCCTTTTGATCAGCGGATCTTTTCAACTGTCTACTCCACTGGTATTGACCTATTTTAGTTATTGTTGATATGATTTGATTGTAAATAATTAGATTATTTTGCAGACATTGCTCATCAATGTGCTGTCTTGTATCCTTACTATAAAGAAGATGCTCACATAGATCAGTACTTACTACATTTCTCTCATATTCTCTCTTCTATAATACTCTCTCATTTTCTCCAGCTACCTATCTTTTTTTATGTCCCCAACTAGACCTGAATAAGTTTTGAATTACATTGTAATTTAGTTAACATTTTAGCATATATGAGGTGAGGAGGACTTGCAAATCGGCGCATTGAAAGCATTTTATTATGTTAGTAGAGCATTAGGAGCCATTCAGTTGTTAGAGCTGTAATTACAGTGAAAAAAAGGCCAAAGAATTTTAAAAAAAAAAAACATAGAGACTCTGATTGACCCTAAGATTACTTCTGTATCATGATCATCTCATGGGAGTGAGTACCAGATGAATGTAATGCAATCATTATGGTGCGAGCTATCAATGCCAGATTAGAAAGACTTTTGATGATCTTCATGTTCATGAAGGTGAATCATTTGGAGCAGCAATATGGCAGATCCCGGAGTTATATGGGGAGTTAAATTCCCCCCAGTTAGAGAAAATTAGCTCCCTAGATACTCATGCTGGTAAGGTTAAATGGTGAGTTGTAATTCCTACTTACAATTTGTCTGTGCTATGGGAAAATACGTCATTTTTATCTTTTGCATTTGATTTATATGTTGAGTCACTGCCAAAGTCTTGAATAACTAAGTGAAAAAGTAGAATTCTAGATGCAGGAACAAGATGAAAACGAGTAATTTCTCCTGGTTTTTTGACTACGTTTTTGTTGATGTAATGAAAGGTCTGCTGAATGCTGTGTGATCTAATAACCTTACTGTCTACCATATGCTTATTTCTCAGATCAAGTTTGAACCTATATATATATATATATATATTTTTTTTTTTATTGACTCCCTACTATATGTTCCTCACCTAACAGTATTCTTTGGTGGCCATCTGGGAGGCATGATAAGTTGATCAGCATTGATGAGGAAAATCTGTACTTGTGGAGCTTAGATGTTTCCAAGAAAATTGCGCAGGTATGAAGTTCATGGTGAAGTTTATGCAATCCTTGAATGATGATACAGGCTTGCATGAATGAACATGTATACGAATATTCTTAAGTAGATATTGAGATTGTTATCACTGGCTAAGTTACCGTCCTTTTCTTTGGTGAAACTGAGCACTTTTTGGGAGGAGGAAGAATTCATATTGATTGTATCATTATTATGAAAATCTAGATAGACATGTCAAAAGGTGATGAACCAGTGCCAAAACCAATAAGAATTCTATAGAACTGGTCGGGAAGAGAACTGGTCAATCTGGGAAAATGGCCAGGTTATTGGTTCAACCAATTCAATTTTTTTTTTTTGAATTTTTTTAGTTTTTAGTTCAAAATAACTCCACTTTTGTGATAACTTGTTTCCCTATATTCTAATCTAATATTATATGATTTTTATTCTTCTACATAATTATTATAATTAGAAATTACTTATTAAATGCTATGATGATTGATTATTAGTTGACTATTTTGAGTTCAATATGTAATTGTAGATGAATATTAACTTATTTGGAGTTGAATATCTTGTTATGAAATCTATTAGCAATAGTTTCTTTAGTTTTCTATATATTATTTCAATTTATAAAATAAGAATATTAAATTTTATTATTACCAAGTTTGATCATGGTTCGGCCTTAGTTCAACAAGTGAACTATGAAATAATGCCTTGATTGGTTCAATGACTAATGTGGTTTTTAGACATTGGTTTGTATGCATGTCTGCAGTAAAAAGCCTATTGTATTATGAAAGTTCAATTCAAACAAGTGATGTTATGGAAAACGAAGAGGTGGATAATTTTCCTTTAATATGTTTGGTGCTTAAATTAAATAATGGGTCTTATTTTGTTCATTTATAAAGGTAAATTATTAGGGTGAAGATTTCAGCGTCCATATTGAATAAATACTTATGGCAAGTTGAATAAAAGTCAGATTCTTTGGCAAAAAAAGAAAAAGAAAAAGAATGAAAATCAGATAGAATGACAAATTTTTATGGGGTTTGGTGTTAGATACATTGTATGTTTTATTACCAAAGATGCTTGTGGGGGCTTCCATGCTTTATTGCCACACCTCATTTCCTGTTTGTAAATTATGACTGCCATGGACTTTCTGTTGATTCTGACTAATCCACTCATGCACTTTTTACCCTGAAAAAAAAAAAAAAAATTCTAGGTCCAATCACAAGATTCAGTTGGCATGCTGCACAACTTATCTGGAGGGGCATGGGATCCACATGATGTGAATTCCGTTGCAGCTACTTGTGAATCATCTGTCCAACTTTGGGATATTCGAACAATGAAGTATGTAAGCTCCATAAAATTGTCAAGCACTCATCTATTGTCTTATAATTTATTCTGATATGAAAATCTGCCATCAGTTGAGTGGAGTACAAATAGGATTTTGTTGTGTTTGTCAGTTTCAGAGAAAAAGAGTTGATATATTATTGTTTGAAGTATGTAGTCAAACACTTTCAGGCTTGCAAAATAGTTATCAAACTTTAAAAGTCAAAATATAAGCAATAGTTGTCTATTTTTCATCCTATTTTGTAAAACACTTATAAGTCAATATGGTTGGAGGATGTCCTTGGAAAGTGTTCTGTGACTTGTGTCTGATAACAATGTTCTTTCATTTTCAGAAAGACGATTTCAGTTGAGTGTGCCCATGTTCGAAACGTTGATTACAACTACAAGAAGGAGCACATACTTGTAAGAGATGAATTTTGTGGGCCTCCTTATTATGTTATATGTGTGCATCCATTCTCTTAAGAATAGTACTTTATCTTTGTGATACTGTATATAAATTTTCTGAAATTCACCCATAATTTATATATATATATATATATATGAAATGTCAGTATTTGTTGATATTGATAAAAATCAAAATTTGCCCTGTTAGGTTACTGCAGAACACGAATCTGGGATACACGTTTGGGATCTAAGAAAGCCCAAAGTTCCCACCCAAGAACTTCCAGGACATACACATTGGTAACTTCAGCTACATTTCCATTTCATTGACCATACTAATGTTTTAGCAACTCCGCTGAAATAAAAGAGAAAACAAGAGAGAGAAACAGCTGCAGTATATTCAATACTAAGACATGATATAGTTCTTATGCTTTTAATGAAAAAATAAGTTAGATGGCCCATTTGTTTAAGCTTAAAAAGTTAGTGATTTTTAGATAGTTAAGAGATTTTAGTGATTTGTTGTGTATAAATATTATAAAAAGCAGAAATTATTTGCATTTGGTGACAATAATAAAAAAGTGATTAGTATTTAGTTATTTTCAGATCTTATGATATTTTCATGTATCTTTGTTTATAAAAAGAATTTATTATTTTCACATTTTATGATATCTCTATGTATCTTCACATTTTATGATATTTTCTCTTATCTGTCATATCCGTCTGTTTTCTAAAGCTTTTTGAAATAGCTTTTCCTAATAATCAAAAACTTTTTTTTTTTTCATGTTTTGATTATTCTCAAAAGCTTAGACAAACATTAAACTTCACAAAAGTTATTTTTTTCATATAAAAAAATAAAATAAATGGGCCTAGATTCTTGATATGCCTTTATGAATATAAAACTATTTGTTCATTTTTTTTTTTATGACCTCTAATTGCCCCACTGTGTTGCTTGTATTTCCAGGACGTGGACTGTCAAGTGTAACCCTGAGTATGAAAGACTGATATTGGTTGCCCTCCCTCCCTCTCTATCTATTTATCTATTTGTAACTCAGCCCACACACTGGCGCATGAGTGCAGAGCCATTTCCCAATTTGTAGGACACGGTAGCAATTGAGGTTCCAAAATCAAGGCAACATGCATTAGACCAAATAGTATTATAAAATTTTATTAGTTATATAGTATTGATTACGTATTTTATTTAACATAATAAAATAATCTTAAATTCATTGTCATTATTTAAATGAAATATTTTTGTACAAGAAATAGCTAACATTTTAATGAATGTAAGTTGACAGTTTCTATAATGTTAGACAGTATCACGTGCGACTAGTATAGTAATCCTGAAATTAGTATTGTTAGATATATTCGTATTCATTATTTTGAGAACTTTGTTGGAGCTTACTCATTCTTTTAGAAAAAGTATTATATCTATGATATATTTTCCGTATTTTAATAAAAAAAGGTTTTAGACTTAGTAACCACTGAACTGGATTATTTCTCGCTTCTGGGATATTGTCGTAATTGATGCTTTTGTTGTGAAATGTCCTAATTGCAGAGTTCTGGCACTGACTCAACTGTGAACCTGTGGTTGGCTTCATCAAGCAATGATGTGTTAACATCTGAAAGGTCATTTTCTCGTCTAGGATATTCTAACATTTTCTTTGACCACTGCTTATTCTTTTTCTCAATTCATCTATGATCATTTGTCAGCAGGCACGCAGATTCACCAACCCATTGGGTTGACCCATTACTGAATACATATAGCGATTATGAAGACAGCATTTATGGTAAGTGCTTAAATTTATATGATACTAGATTTTTAGTGACTTCCACTTGACACTTTCTGCTTCGTGTTACAGGCCTTGCATGGAGTTCTCGTGAACCTTGGATCTTTGCATCATTATCATATGATGGAAGGGTAAGATCGCAAGCAAACTGATGGCAAATTTTGACTATGAAGAGGGAACTTCTGTTTGATGGCAAAATGCTAAATAAGAGATATAATTCTTTGGAACGTCTGCATGCCCTAGATTGATTTTTTTTTCCCCTTTACTTCTTTACGTGGATGGTCTTGGTCCAATGGCTGCTATGATTAAAATCAATGTAGTTCATACTGGTCTGAATCAGGGACTTTAAAACCACAAAATAAAATTGCCTCGTGAAGTGGGTTTGGGTGCAACATGCTACATTCGAGCATCTTTGAAAGTCTAGAGAAGGATACGTTTTGCATGATTGCACTAACAACATCATTGGTTTGATATTCTCTCAAAACAGGTTGTTGTAGAATCGGTTAAACCTTTCATCCCCAAAATGTGAAAGTTCAACATCAATGGCTTCATTGCACCTGGCTTTCTTGTTCTGTGCATCAAAGTAATTGCATGCCTTTCGTCCAGTTCCAGAAAGGAGTATTTTCTCGAAGACCTGACTTCTCGTTCATCGTGTGTGGATACGTCTGGGCTCAACTGGTTGACATGCTACATCTATTACCAGTAATCACAATAACTTTTGAAATGAGTATTTTTTTTCCCTTATAATCTTTTTTGTTCTCTCAACTTTAAATTCGATTCCCGTATTATTCCGTGAGTCGAGGGACATGTATGTAGCTCATCCTAGTCATCGTTTAATCTGTGTAGCTATAGGTGCTTGTGCCTTTTGTGAGTTCATGAGTAAACTGTAAACTGCAATTTGCAAACAGGGAAAAGTGCTGGAAGAAATTGAGCCAGTCCTTACTTTCCTTTCTTTTTGTTTTTCTGGGAAATAGAGGTTGTTTCACCATGTCTTGTGACTGTAATAACTACTGCTTTCTGAAGACGTTTGAGACATTTTTTATGTACTTAAAGAATAGTTATGTTGTTCTATTTGGTTATGAAACATCTCAACTTTTCAATCATACTCTTGTTAATTGAAGAAAGACAATGAATTATCTTGTCATGTGCACAAATATTTTCTCAAGTTAAAGATAATACTGAAAGATTGTTTCATCTTTTTTGTTCAATATCTTATAGTTAGAATTACTTTTTTTTTTTTTGTAAAACATGTAAATAAGATCGAGTAGTATTGATGAAGTGGCCGGGCTGGGCTGAGCTGCAGACATTTATTGGTGTGACTATTTTCCAGTCCCTTTACCTATTGTCCTGGAAATTTCATGAACATGCTAAGTCCTTCTTCACACTCTTCACTTTTCTCGATAATTATTTTTCTGATAAAATTCAAAATTTTCGTGACGATCTTGCTAGATTTTGTCCAGGACAACTTTCTTCAAGCACTCTAATAAATTGACATTTAGCCAATGAAAAAGTAAATGGGTGGTCTCTGATCTGATCTTTCCCAGCAGAGCAGATTGATGGGGTCCGACACTGACAAAGAATTAGATTTTTTTTTTTCATAATTATGCATTTTTGAGCTTAATGAGAAGAAGTAAAGTAATACCAAGAAATAAATTGTAAGGGTACGTGAGATTTATATTTAATCTTTATACATAATTGTTTTAAAAAAAATATGTCTAATGCCTATTGTAGGTTAAGTGTGAATCTACCTGTAAAGAATTATGCAATGAGCTATTGGCATAATTAACTGGAGTATGATTCAATTTTACTCGTGAACTCTAAAAAAACAGTACAAAATTCTTCAAATCGTAATGGAGGCAACATGTCTGTTAAATAAAGATTGTAAATCCTATTCGCTATACCATGTATAAATAGATTAAGGGGAAAAATATTTATGATCACATTTGTTTACTAAAATAAAATGAAATTGAATAAATTAAAAAAATTAAGATAAAAATGAGTTAAATCATCCTTCCCTCATGTTAAATATGATAAAACTTGTTAATATATATTAAAAAGGTAGAAATCATCACACCATTTAAAAATTACATGAATCATGATTCCTAACTTCATGAACTAAATTACCATATGTATTATGTTATGATCCAATTTTACTCATAAAACTTAAAAAACGGTGCAAAAAGCTCTTCAAATTTATTTGACCCAAAGTGTAAATGAGAAAATACATGTGCTCAAATTTATCCTAACCAGCACAGATATAAAAACACAATTCGAATTAACTTAGAGTAGCAAAGAGAAGAGAGAGCCAAGAGTCAGTGTAGCTTTTAGGCGAGTTTTGAATCGAATGGTGGTTGTGTGACAAAAAAAAAAAAGCATTGTTCCAAAGATTTATTTTTGTCAATGAGAACAAATTTGTCGGCCAAAAAAGAAAATTAGAACAAATTTGAATACAAATATTTTCGTGTAAACACTTCAAGTCAAATAAGGTGTTTCTAATATTCACAGTCAATGTTTGATAATGTAGTTGCGGATTGAGAATTTTTGTACTTTTTTTAATATTGATGGGCAAATTATATCATAGTACATTATTTTATGCATATTCTGCCTGTAATTTATTTACATGGGGTATAGTGACAATTACGATAATAAAATAAATATTTTAAATATACTATTCAAATAATGATTCAAAAAGTACTTTTTTTCATTTTTTGATTAGAAAATTAATTTGCATAATAGTTTTAAGAATGTGAAAACAAAAAACAAAATAAACGAAGTCCTAAATCTGCTTTCAAAGAAAAAAACAAGTTTGATGATCCATGTCGTACGAAAAACAAGATCATCCATGTTGCGTGTGTAAAGGATCAATCACCATCTCCTGTCTATTTGAGCCTAGTCTGATTATGGTTTACATTTTCATGTTCTTAGAGTTGGAACAGTTTTGTACAACTCTAACTCATAACGAGTTTTGAAAACAAAACGTTGAATTATTGTAGCGAAAAACAAATCTACAAAAAATAAAAATTTGCAATTGTTACTTGAAAACAGGTTCTGAGAACATGAATAAAACTAAAAGCTTGATTGAAATTATTTTTAATTTATTATTTTCAAAATTAGTGCTTTATAAAACATATTTTGAAAATAAAAAAATAATAAAAATAAATTTTTATTTTTTTATTTTTTTAATTCTCTTAAATAATAATTCCAAAACACTGAAAATTATTTTTATTTTTTTATTTTTAAAAATAATTTTTAAGGGAGAGAGTTGCTGAGACGTGATTTTTGACAAAAAATTTGTTGGTCCATATAACATCGATTTTTTTTTTGCGAAGAACTTCGCCTATTATTTACTATTAACTAATACTAATTTTATAGCTGTAGATTAGCTATACTTCTTACAATGATTGATTTTAAGCCAATTCGTGCGCAGCAACAGTATAATCAAATGCATCTTTATCCCATTTCCAAAACAATTGGCCTTAACAAAAAAAAAAAAAAAGACCGGAACAAGAAAATAAAGAACATCATCATCATCATGGGAAAAAGCCCTAATTTCGTTCTTATCATAGATGGCTTCAGTGAGATCTAACGCATCCGAATCGAGTTTTAACATTAGAAATTTAAAATTTATCAGCTGGTAGTAAGCATTAAGCACCCAATCTGCTCCCCAGAAGCCTCCTACTGGCTTTGATTTCTGCATCAGTGATACCACTTATAGTGCCTCACACATCTGCAGAATTCACAAAAAAAAAAACAGGTGAGAAACTAAAGAACAACACTCTAGATCTAATCTTCTGAAGCTGAAAGAAGCCTAAAATTCCTCTAGCAAATTTGTCTGCATGATCGAGTATTCAAGATATGAGCCAGACAGAACCACAGATAGTCAAAACAAAAAAACAAGAACAAGGAAATAGAAATGAAAGATAGAGAAGAGCTAGAGTGAGGAGAGAGGAGTGGAAAGAGAGGAAGCAGAAGAAATGGTAGGCATGGGTGGGTTGGGCAAAGGCACAGACAGAGAGCGTTGCTTCTTCTTCTCCTCCGTCGTCGTCTTCGTTGCTTTGCTTTGCCTAATCACCCATTTCCCACCACTCCTTCAGCCTCTTTCGCCCTTTCCTTTCGCTCTCTGATTTCTGCTTTTCTGGATTTACTCGCTCGCTCGCAACCCACAATTATATTATAGCAGTGCCGCTCCCAGGAGCCAATCAATCAAATACGCTCCTTCCTCCCCCTTTCTTTTTTATTTTTATTTTATTTACGCGTTTTCATGCGCATCGGATTCCCTTCACGTCGCAATCAAACCCTAAGTACACATCACGTGGGAGCCAGAAATATTATAATATAAACTCTGTGGGACCCATTCAACACTGCCAAGACGGACTAGGCATGGATATCTCTGTTTCTTTTATCTCCTTTTTCCCTCCATTTCTCATATCTTGACCGTTCAATCTGTGTGATTCTCATCTAACCATCCAAAGTGCCAACTGTCATGTACTGTCTTTATAATTTTAAATAATATCCTGTCGCTCAACCAACTTCCTCTCAAACCGTTTCCAAATTTTTTATTAAAATAAATACAGCTTTATTTGTTAAAAAAAACAAACTCTATTAAATTTTATCAAAACTATTTAAATTAAAATTATATTATTGTGTTTCATATTTTTTATAAGCAAATTATTCTTGAGTTTTAAATTAAAGTTTTTGTGAATTTAATCATTAAATATTTGTTTTTATCTTTGCTGTATTACTTATAAATAAAATATTAAAAATAAAAAAAATATTGTTTCGGTGAATATAAACTGTTTGAGTGAAAAAAATTTAAAATTATTAAAATTTTTTTGTTTGAATAAAATTAATTTTTACATTTTTCTCCTGTGATTTTCAATTTTCTTCAAGTAATATATGGGATTCTTTTTTGGGGGGGGGCTCCGTTTTCCACTTACATTTTTCTAGACTTTATTTTGACTTTACATGACATATTGATTGAAATTTATTAAAAAATTTAATGTAAATATTTTGATAAAAACAAATATTTATATATACACATACAAACATATTTTGATGAAAACGAATAATAAGTATATATTTTATAATTAAATAAGTATAGATTTTAATTTATATTTAATTATATTTATTAAAATATTTTATCTTTTTAATTAATATTTATATATTTTTCTCCTACCACTTAACTATAATATAAAAATAAATTTTAATATAAAATTTACTCACATTTTTTTGTTTTGTGAGAAAATAATCGATTGAATAAAAGAAGAAAATGAAATATATATATATATATATATATAGTGATGGAACAGCTACTACACAAGGGGATAAATCTCATGTGCGGAGGGGAAGAGAGAGAGGGGTGAAAGTTTACGAGAGATGATACGCTATATGTCATTTATATTAATGTGTGTGTATTAGAGTCCTATATTAATAAGAAATAAAAAAAAGTTTTCATTTTAATTATAAATATTTTACTCAATTAAAAGGAAAGACATTCAATTACTTATCTAAGTATTTTAAGAATTTTCTTTGAAATATTTAGAGTTCGTAGAAGCATTTTAAAAGTTAAAAATAAGATCGTTGAGGAGTTATGTAAATCATAATTATTATTTTTTTAGAGGGGGCCAAGCTTCGTTTTTCACTTATATATTTGCAGATTTCATTTTGATTTTACATGACATATTGATTGAAATTTATTAAAAAATTTAATGCAAATATTTTGATAGAAACAAATATTTATATATACATATACAAACATATTTTGATGGAAACGAGTAATAAGTTCTTTTTTATACTTAAATAAATATAGATTTTAGTTTATATTTAATTACATTTATTAAAATTGTATATCTATTTAATTAATATTTATATATTTTTTTCCTACCACTTAACTATAATATAAAAATAAATTTTAATATAAAATCTACTCACATTTTTTTATTTTGTGGGAAAACAATAGATTGAATAAAAGAAGAAAAAGAAAACGAAAAAAAGAAAAAAAAAAATATATATATATATATAGTGACGGAACAGCTAATACACAAGGAGGTAAATCTCATGTGTGGAGGGGGAGAGAGAGAGGGGGAGTGAAAGATCATGGGAGATGATATGCTAAATGTCATTTATATTAATGTGTGTGTATTAGAGTCTTACATTGATAAAGAATAAAAAAAAAAGTTTTTACTTTAATTATAAATACTTCACTCTATTAAGAGAAAAGACATTCAATTACTTATCTAAGTATTTTAAGAATTTTTTCTGAGATATTTGAAATTCGTAGAAGCATTTTAAAGGCTGAAAATAAGATCGTTGAGGAGTTCTGTAAATTATAATTATTATTTTTTTGGAGGGAGCCAAGCTCCATTTTTCACTTATATATTTGCATATTTCATTTTGATTTTACATGACATATTGATTGAAATTTATTAAAAAATTTAATGTAAATATTTTGATAGAAACAAACATTTATATATACACATACAAACATATTTTGATGGAAACGAGTAATAAGTGCATATTTTATAATTAAATAGGTGTAGATTTTAACTTATATTTAATTATATTTATTAAAATTTTATATCTATTTAATTAATATTTATATATTTTTCTCCTACCACTTAACTATAATATAAAAATAAATTTTAATATAAAATCTACTCATATTTTTTTTATTTTGTGGGAAAATAATAGATTGATTAAAAGAAGAAAATGAAAATATATATATATACACATATTTATATATTTATAGTGACGGAACAGCTACTGCACAGGGAGGTAAATCTCATGTGTGGAGGGGGAGAGAGAGAGGGGGGGTGAAAGGTCATGGGAGATGATATACTAGATGTCATTTATATTAATGTGTGTGTATTAGAGTCTTTCATTGATAAGGAATAAAAAAAAGTTTTCACTTTAATTATAAATACTTTACTTTATTAAGAGGAAAGCCATTCAATTATTTATCTAAGTATTTAAAGAATTCTCTCTGAGATATTTGAAATTTGTAGAAGCATTCTAAAGGCTGAAAGTAAGATCATTGAGGAGTTTTGTAAATCATAATTATTATTTTTTTGGAGGGGGCCAAGCTCCGTTTTTCACTTACATATTTGCATATTTCATTTTGATTTTACATGACATATTGATTGAAATTTATTAAAAAATTTAATGTAAATATTTTGATAGAAACAAATATTTATATATACACATACAAATATATTTTGATGAAAACGAGTAATAAGTGCATATTTTATAATTAAATAGATATAGATTTTAGTTTATATTTAATTATATTTATTAAAATTTTATATCTATTTAATTAATATTTATATATTTTCCTCCTACCACTTAACTATAATATAAAAATAAATTTTAATATAAAATCTACTCACATTTTTTTATTTTGTGGGAAAATAATAGATTAAATAAAAAAAGAAAAAGAAAAAGAAAAAAAGAATATATATATATATATATATAGTGACAAAACAGCTACTACACAAGGGGGTAAATCTCATGTGTGGAGGGGGTAAAGAGAGAGAGGGGTGAAAGATCACACGAAATGATACGTAAGATGTCATTTATATTAACGTGTGTGTGCATTAGAGTCCTACATTGATAATAAATAAAAGGAAAAGTCTCCACTTTAATTATAAATACTTCACTCTATTAAGAGGAAAGATATCTAATTATTTATTTAAGTACTTTAAGAATTCTCTCTGAAATATTTAGAGCTCGTAGAAGTATTTTAAAAGTTGAAAGCAAGATCGTTGAGGAGTTCTATAAATCATAATTATTTTTTTTTGGAGGGAGCCAAGCTCTGTTTTTCCCTTACATATTTACAGATTTCATTTTGATTTTACATGACATATTGATTGAAATTTATTAAAAAATTTAATGCAAATATTTTGATAGAAACAAATATTTATATATACACATACAAACATATTTTGATAGAAATGAGTAATAAGTACATATTTTATAATTAAATAGGTATATATTTTAGTCTATATTTAATTATATTTATTAAAGTTTTATATATATTTAATTAATATTTATATATTTTTTTCTATCACTTAATTATAATGTAAAAATAAATTTTAATATAAAATATGCTCATATTTTTTTTATTTTGTGGGAAAATAAAAGATTGAATAAAATAAGAATATGCAAAAGAAAAAAAAGAATATATGGTGACGGAACAGCTACTACATAAGGGAGTAAATCTCATGGGAGATAATACGCTAGATGTCATTTATATTAATATAGATATGTATATATATATTAGAATCTCACATCGATAAAAAATAAAAGAAAAAGTCTTCACTTTTACTATAAATACTTCACTCCATTAAGAGAAGAGACATCCAATTACTTATTTGAATATATCAAGAATTCTCTCTAAGATATTTAGAGCTCATAGAAACATTCTGAAAATTGAAAGTGAGATCGTTGAGGAGTTCTACAAGTCATAATTATTTCTTTTTTACTCTTTAATTTTCTTTGTGATCATTTTTTATGATTAAAAATTTTAGAACGGTTTTATTTAATTTTATTATGTGTTTCTAAATTACTCAATTGGGGTAGGAATGTAGCCCAATTGAAGAGTTAGTTTTCTTCTTTCTTTATTTTGAATCTTTGCATTTGTGTATATGAATATTTTTTTTCCAATTATAATTATTTTTCTTGCTCTTCATGTTAATTTAATGACTGGCCACCATTTAATCAAATCTATGGGTAATTTTAATGGATTGAGAGGTAAAGAAAGAACTTAGATTTAGAGAAATAAATATAAATAACTAGACTAGAGATAATTTTAAAAATTTGTGATGATTTAAACTATAGCTTTATGATTTAATTACTTGTTTGGGTATCGTGAAAACGAATTTAATGCTAATTAAAAATAGACTAATAATTTGGAAGAATATTAGGATACTTTAGGAATAGTTGTCATTATAATTGATTAGAGTCAACTCAAAAAGTAGAAACTAATAACCTATAGGATGAATCTTAAATCTCAATACTTCAAGTGATTGTATTTTCATCATCATCATTTTCTTAATTTATTTTATTATTTATCTTTCTATCAAATTATTCATTTTATCTATTTTTTTAAATTATTAATTATTTAAATTAACAAAAGCGCAATTTCTCTGTGAATTTGACACTTGGAATAATTCAAATAATTTATTATCATGATCTTATATACTTGCGATAGCAATCAACAAGCCTTTAAATAGTTTATAAACAGTTGGAAAATTTAATAAAAAATATTATTCAAGTCATGTTTAAAAACATTATTTTTAAAAGTTATTTCCCTATACACGATTTAATTGTAACATCTTTTTAAAATTAAACAAACTCTCCCGTAAAATCCAGAACACTGAAAATCACATAATTACTCACGAGAACCCCGAGAAGAGAAGGAGAGGAGAAGAATGCCCAAAAGCTTGGGACGGCTTATCCAACTGTGCGATCTGCGCTGTTTTTTATGGACAGGAAACTCATAAACATTAGGCAATTAAAACCTTGGTTAATGACACCTTAATACTGTTAAAAAACAATTTCAAGAAATAAATAAATTTAAATAGTGGTTAATATTATTAATCAATTCATAATTTCTTTTGAAACACCATAAGATATTATAAAATAGCCAACATGAAAAAATATTTCTATATGTATAAATACATTTATATATATATATATACATACATACTTATTTTTTTAATGTTTTTAGTCAAACAGATTTTACTCCCCGAAACAATATTTCCCTCATTTTTAATATTTTTATTTATGTGTAATATAAAAAAGATAAAAAATATTTAACGATTAAATTATAATAATTTTAATTTAAAATACAAGAATAAAATTTTAATTTAAATAGTTTGAAAAAGCCATGTTTATTTCAATAAAAAAATTCCGAAACGGTTTGAGAGGAAGTTGTTTGAAGCGACAGGATATTGTTCAAAATAAGAAGGCAACATATTGGATGATAACTGGCACTTTAAAGGGTTAGATGAGAACTACACAGATTGAAGGGCCAGGATCTAAGAAATGGAGGGAAAAAGGAGATAAAAGAAATGAAGGCACACCCCGTGCCCCGGAAGGAGTTTGGACCCGGCTTTCCTGTTGTGAGCATTCTAACCTTCGCCCTTGCTCCAAAAAAAAAAAAAAAAAAAACTACCATGATTACCTGTGCCTATAATTCTATTATATTTTACTTATAGTTTTTATAATTTTTTATGGTGTTCTTAGTCTCAATTCTTATAGCCTCTACACTAAAAAAAAATATAAAGACTAAAAATAAAATTTAGTAAAACTATAAGGGTTAATAATTATGTTCTTAAAAAAAGAGTTAAATAATAAAAATATTGTAAAATTTTTTCCTAAAGTGTTCGATATCTTAAATTTTTGCATGGTTTGTAAACTCATACCAGATAGGCCGGTTGGAATGGCAAACCAACAGTGTGTCTGGTTTGATTTTGCATTTTATTTAAATATTAGTTAACTCGGGATTAATCTTGGATTACCCAGGATTAATCTCAAGTCACCCGAATTAATTTGAATTAACTCGTCCAACCCAAGTCAGACGAGTTACATGAAAATAAAAAAAAATTGTAAAAGCCTCTCGTCAATCGCCTCTTGGCTTTGATCTCTTGCTTATGAGTTGCTCAAAAAGAAAAAAGCAGACCCTCAACCTTTTTGTTTGCAAACTCCATGTGTCTGTCGTTTGTGGGTCTCATCTTCGACCTTCTAGGCCCTCCGTGGGTTTCATCAACAACTCTACTTTACCACCAACTCTGTCACCGTTGTCCGTCACTCGCCATAATCTCTGTCTCGTGCTACTGGGGCTATTCTTGTGAGAGAAAGAAAGGCTGAACCAGAGGAAAAATGCAGGAGGAGATAAAATGGCTAATGCTAGTCAAATTTCAAGCCACGGGTATAATAGTTTTATTAATTTTTTTAATTAATCAAGGTCTCCAAATTGTCATTTCATCACCCCTTCCCATGCACATTTTCTTTTTTATTTTTTGATTGAACCATACACATTTGCCATGTGTGTCACTACTCACGCGCCTCACATATTTCAATTTCTTATTAATTGAATTTATATATTTATATATTTTTTAATTATTTCTTTAACTTGTAGATTTTTTATTTCTATTTCTTTTTAATTCTATGTTTATATTTTATTATTATTTTTGTCACTTTAATTTTATTATTATGTGAAATTTTTTTAACTTATCAGAATTATTTTTATATATTGTATAAGATATTAAGTCTTAAATATGAATAAATATATTGATAATTAATGAATACTTATTTAAATCATATTATTTTATTATGTCTGCTTTGACCCTAATTGAACTCTTAATCCTTGATCCCTATTTATTGAATTGGTCAGGTTTTTAGTACCTTAATTTTTATTTAGAGCAATTTTATCCTGAAATTATAAAAAATGATACTTTTTCACTTCACCGTTAAATCACAGCCAAAGCTTAAATTTGACCAATGAAAATGACACATGGCACTGAACGGATGAGCTGAGTAGACATTAACAATTGGATCCACGTTTTTCTTTCTGTACGAGATAGGAAAAATGAAGAGTTTGAGACAAAAGGGGTTCAAGGTTGAGCAATCTATTGCGATTCCTAAATTTTGGGTCTAGAAGTTTAAAAATATTCTTTTATTGAATAAACTACTAAGCTCAAGTAATCTTAAGTTCCTAAAATATTTTAAAAAAATAGAATGGTTCTCAAGAATCAAATCTTAATTTTAAAATCATTCTAGAGTAAAAATGAAATATTTTCAGAGACTTTAAGAAAGTGTCTGGACCTAAGACATGATCAAGTAAAAGTCCACAAGTGTTTAGGATGGCCAAAAAAGGAATAACTAAGGCCTTAGAGAGTAATTGAGATATTTAAGATCAATCTTGAAAAATAATTAGTAAAGTTGTAGATTAAATAGAGGTAGAGTTATTTGACAATTTTATCGTTATGCCATAAGTCTCCAAGAGAAAAATCGTAGTTAAATCTTATGAATTGTAGTACATCTAAAGAGGACTTAGTGAGAAGGCGATTAGATCTTGAGATCGTAGTTAGATCTTATGGTTGTAGTAGACCTAGTAGAAAGTTGTTGAGTTATAAAGTACATGACAGTTGTCACACCCGAAAAAATGCGACACGGACGGCACGCGAGCGGAGGTCCCGACCTTCGCGGCGGGAACCGGATTGAACGATGGGTCGCCACCAAGATTTTGAGAAAATCTCGAGAAACCGATTAAAAGAAGGATAAGGATGGTCTGCGAAATCAAAGAATAGGTTCGGGAGTCGGTTGAGTGCGGGGGAAGGTGGTAGGCATCCCACAACACCCGTTCATGAGAACGGTTACCTAAAGTTTGTTGTGATCTATTAATATGGTTTTATAAGTATTTTAATTATCCTTTTTATATTCATGTTTTGATAAAAATAATAAAAATTAAGTGAGAAATGTTTATATATTTACGAGGGAGGACGGACTTGACTCAAAATTTGACTCTGAGGCCTACGTACCCTGTGATGGGAATCAAAGTCCATGTAGTTCGGGTTTAAAAGTTTGTTGGTAAAAATATTTTTGAAGAGAAATTAATTAGAAATAACTCACCATTTTGCAAACAAAACAATTTCTGAAATTTTGATATGTGTGTTTTAAATTGCAAGAAGTAATTTAATTTTAATTATTTTCTCAATTTTTAGATTTCAAATTAAAGAAAAGAAAAGGGTTTAAAATTAGTATTATTTTTTTATATTTTATGATTGAGGGTTTAATTACAGTACCTGTAAAACCTTATTGGTTCATACGGTAATGCAATTATTCTAAATATCTGTCGAGATTTCGAAACCTCACACGATAAAAGAATTTAACAATTTAATTTATTTATTTTTATGTGTTAATAATAGTTTACTTGAGTATGTATATATGTTTTTAAAGAATTTTTGTAAAGGGCGTCCTAAATTAGGACTTAATCATCACACTAATCATGGTTAATTAATAACTAACCCAAATGGATTATTCATTACGAGATTAACCTAAATGAATTCTTAACATGTATTTTTTTTACAAACTATTTAATGTAAAGGGATCCTAAGTCTTTAAAATATTTTAAAAACTCATATCATTTAATTAAACATATGCGGAAACATGATTATAACTATTTTTACTTGCACAAATATTTTGGCCCATTACTATAATACAAACATTAAAACACATTCTTAAGGGCCCAAAATGTCTTTCTATCCAATACAAAACCCATAGTGCAAGTGGATTAAGAATATATTATCCTAATTGGCAATATCATAAACTAAATACACATATCAACATAAAAGGAGAGAGGCCTACAGAAGTGATTATTATCACTTGGCCTAATGCTCCTTTCCTCTGTTATTTTTAGATGAGCTAGCTCCTGTAATATGTTAAAAGAGAGGGATGAATACAACCACTCAGTAACCAATGTATATCTAAGTTATACAAATGCATGATAATTAATCATGAATGCAAGTGGCCAATAAATTTATCAAGGTGATCATTCAAACAATCACATTAATAACATGTTAATCACATTAACATTTAACTCATGTGAATAATTTCAAGAATAAAGTCAAGTATAAAATTTGCACAAATAGCCACATATACATTATTCACATAATTACTACATGTTTTCATTTCTACAATTATAATCATATTCTCAACATAGCTATCAATCACTCAAATGGCATGATAATAATAATATGCATGATCGATCTTTTTCTTATATCCCCCCTTATTTCCTCTGACATGAAATCCGTAGGCCAATAACTGAAAGGGATCGTCCATGTGATGAGACTATCCAAGGCCTTAATTATATCATAAGGGGCTACCGGGCCAGGGTCACCTTACTCACTTATGAACACGGTTTCCCCCAAATCACACACTATGGGGTGTCATACTCAAAACTAGCTCTACCCAAAACTCCAGGTAGGCCAGTAGGGTCAAGTTCCTTAATAGGAATAATGCTACAATACCTTACAAGGTAACTAGCGACTATAACCCCTAGGATTATTGGTTAATAGCCAAGTACCATATGAATTTTGCATAATCGCTAACTCCTTCACTAAGGCGAACTCCCGCCATATGATCATGCTCATCAGAAAATACATTTCAAAAAAACTCATATATATATATATTTCAAAATTATCCCACATGCTCATCAACTTTCATCACTGTGCATAATCCACAACTTATAACTAAGAGTGTACACATAATCATCAACCATTAATCTCATTACTCACAAGTCATAGAGTTTCAGCAAAGTCACATGCATTACAAACAACTATTTCAAATTTAGATATATATATATATATATACATATATATATTCTTTTTGTTTCACTAACATAATTAATTAATTAATCTACAAATACATAAAATAGATTTCCCTCGGTTACCTCAACTTTTGAGAGGTCAAAGGTTACCCCTCAAGTTACAATACTTTCAAAACTTTCCAAAGCTTGAATGGTGTCAAAAGAAAATTAATCTACAATTAATCATATCTCAATGTGTCAATAATATTATTAACACAATTTTCACTCATACTCTAACATATTATATTTATTTTATATATATATATATATATTTTATTTATATATATATTTTTAAGAAATTAGTCTTAGTCTCTTGAATTCTAAAATTTAATTTCATGTATTTAAACCTATCTACTTGATTCAATAGTCTCTTTCACAATAATTTCATTCAAATAATTTTCTAATATCAAAATTTCTCTTTTTATTTCAAAAATTCACACATAAAAATACTCAAAAATTACAAACTTAATTTCAAGCCTAGAATCATTATTCTATAGCCATAATAATTTATTTCTCATCTCAAATAATCATCTAAATATCAACAAATCAATTTATATTTTCAGATTTAACCAAAAATCTACCCATAGGGATCTAGGGATAAACTCAAATGCCTCAAATTCCAATTCTATCAACAAAATAATACTCTATAATATTTATTACACTACCAACAACATCAACAACCAGATTTTCTCATCAAAAATTCATCCATCATTCAAACCCTAGGTTTTTTAAAATTTTAAAATCTGCAGCTCAAAGAAAAAAATGACTAAAAAAATATTTAGAACACTTACCTAGTAGTCTTAGAATACTTAAAATCTTATCTGAAGTATCCTATTATGAAGCTTCACCTTCTAAATTAGTCAGCCTCTTCATCGTGTGGCGTCGCTCTCGCTCTCTTTGTGTGGATGCAGAAATGGAAAGGAAGAAGAGAATGAAAAGCCAGAAGTCTTTAGCTTGTTTTATTGTAAAATGGTGTGGGTCCTACATAATAATTCACACTCCTACTTTCTCTTCTTTGTTTTCTTTAATGCACACTTCTTTGTTTTCTTTAATGCACACACGTGAACGTCTGCCTCCCTTTTCTCATTTTTTTAATTTATTTAATATTCCTTCTTTCTTTTCTTATTTATTTATTATCTTTTTTTTATATTTTGCACGCACATGTGGAGAAGGAAACAAAAGAAAGTGAGTGGGAAAAATGGTTTGTCTCTTTCTCCTTTTTTTATCATATCAAACACACACACTCACAATAAATCGTCCCCATCCCCCTTTTTATTTTTTTTTATTTTACATATTCCTTTTCTCTTTTATTAATAATAATAATAATTCTATTTTTTTAAAAAAATCATAACTTAAAATTTAGATTTATACTAAATTAAATCTAATAATAATCTCTTTACTAATTTGCTTACCTCTAAATATTTTTTTAAAATTTTTATTGATCCAAATTAACTATTAAAATTTAAATTGAGATGTTACAATTTTAATCATCATACCTGTATAGCCTTATTGGCTTATACGGTAATATAATTTATCTTAAATATCTGCGAAGATTCTAAAATCTCACACGATAAAGGAATTAAATTTAATTAATTAATTTAATTAACTATATAATATATATGTATATATATATTTTAAAAGCTAAATCGTTATATCTGCAGAGTCTTGTTGACTCATACGATAATACGATGATCTTAGAAGTCTACGGAGATTCAAAAATCTCACATGACTAAAAGATATAATCGGTAAATATGGTTACAATTTAAATACATTAATTTAGTTAATTAAGTTTCTTAAATTGTATATTATATAATTATTTACAAAAATCATTTATTTATTATAAAAATTGATAATCACTATATCTGTGAGGACTTATTATCCCACATGATAAGGTGGTTAATTTAAGTCTCTACGAAGATTCTTGAAATCTCACATGAGACTTAAATATTTATTATAAAGAGAGAATTAATTTTAATAATGGGCTTTTGGAACCCATATAAATACCTACAAAATTGATCTTCATACCTGCGAAATCTTATTGATTTACACGGTATGAAATCATTCTAAATGCCTATAGAGATTCTTAAAATCTCACACGACAACTAGATAACCAAAATATTTGTATTTGCAATCGACACATAATATTATGGTTGGCTAAACAATTTATGCGATAAAGGCAATGGAAAGAATAAATTAATTTGATAATTCGTTATTCTTTTGACTTGAGGATATATTCTAAAAAATTAGATTTGGCATAAACTTTTAGTAAGATCATAACCACGATAGATACGGCTCCAAACCCCAATCAACCACACAAATTATCAATATTTTCACAAGCTCTCCTTTTTTTTATTTTTTTGTCAAATGCCTCTCATGTATGTTCTAAATTCTAGTAAAAAAATATTTAATTATTAAATTTTTAAATGCCTAAACATACACCTGGAGTTGTGCCTAAACATATCTGGATCAGTCCACACCCTTAACATCTATCAATAAATATATGTTCATCAATGAATCCAAATTAAGAGAGATGACATAATTTAAATATTACCTGAGTTAACTGCCATTGACTACATCCTCGAGTTGTAGCAATACTTGTATTAAGTGTTGGTTACAAGAGTGGTCTTATCACCATTGCACAGCTTAGATACCTTACAAAAATCTGGATCTAAAAACCATGTCTCATCAACAACTAGCCTAGAGTTCTAAGCTCTCCGTTAAATGCAACATGAAGCAATATAGCCAGAAGCTCCAGTTACGTGCATGAGCTTTCCTGTGTTATTGCTCATTCTCTCTCTCATCTTTGGCTTTATTTTTGCTTCTAATTTTAGTCTCCTCTGCGTTGATTCTCTGTGCTCTGTTTTTTCTTATCTTCCACGGTCTTCCTCTTCTCTCCTTCCTTTAATTTTTCTTGTCTGGCCGAAGGTCCCATGACCGGCGTCCTTTGCTTTTTTTTCTCCTCGTGCTCTCTTATTCTCACTCTTCCTACTCTATTTTTTATCTTTTTTTTCTCTCTTGTCTGTTTTTCTCTTCTCCTTTTCTCTCAAGATTCTTTTTTTCTCATGCATGCGATGTTTCCTTTATGCTCTGTTCTTCCCGATTTCCTCCTCATCTTTCACTCTTCGTCTCCTTCTCATTCTCCATCCTCTCTTGGACTCTCTTCTCTGCCTCCATTCTTCTTTTTCAGTCTCTCTCTCTCATCTCTCACTTTTCATCTCCTTCTCCTTCTCCTTCCTCTCTCGGACTCTCTCCTCTGCCTCCATTCTTCTTTTTCAGTCTCTCTCTCATCTCTCACTTTTCATCTCCTTCTCCTTCTCCTTCCTCTCTCGGACTCTCTCCTCTGCCTCTATTCTTCTTTCTCTATCTCTCTCTCATCTTTCACTCTTTGTCTACTTCTCATTCTCCATCCTCTCTCGGACTCTCTCCTCTGCCTCTGTTCTTCTTTTTCGGTCTCTCTCTTCTCTCCTCCTTTTCTGCTGTTTCTCCTGCTCTTTATCATTGAAGCTCGGGATCTTCTTCTTGTGTGCACGTTGCATTTCTGCTCTGCTTTTGCTTTTTTTTTTTGCAGTCTGTATCTCTGTCTTTTCTTCAACGTGTACGAGTCTTTTTAGAGTTGCTTTATTTTTGTGTGTTTTACGTGTGCATGCTCTCCAGTTTTCTGCTCGCATGAATTTGTCTGTTCTGCTTTTTGTTTTCTTGCGTGTTTCTGTGCTTTTCTCTGTGGTCTGTGCTTCATACGTGCTTCTTTACTGCTATTTCATGTCTCTATTTTTGCTATTCCTTGAGCTGTGATAAAATGCAGATTCTATTAGCGTTTTGTCCACCTTATTCCTCTCTTCTTTTTTTTATTAATAATTCTAATTAATACATACATACATATATATATATATATATAAATGAAAATAAAATTTGAGGAGAGAAATTTAGAAATAGTTGAGTCTCAAAGAATTAATTCCTAATATTTTAAATGGTTGGGATAATTTAAGAGAGATTTTTAAAAGACTTAAACAAGATTTTTTTTGATTTTGTTAAAATTAGTTTTTTTTAAATATAATCCTAAAAAAGGATTAAATTTCATTTTGTATTTTTATATATATTTTTTGGTTATTTATTATTAAATTAAAAAAATGTTTGGACAAAATACGGTGTTCACAACAGTTCTCAAGGAAGATGATGGCCTAGGATGAGTTTAGAATATAGAGACCTTTTAAATTTGGCTAACTATTATAGAGAAAATATCCTTAACTTTTTCTTAGATAGCTTAGCTATAAGTAGGCTAAGAAATGAAAGAGAAGAAAAACAAGTAAGAGCAATTGTCTATTTGAGACCAAATGGTAATTATTAATATTTAAGGGTAATTATATGTATATTAATATAACAAGATTATGATAAAATTTTCCGACATTAAAAATGAACAAGAGTGAACATTAATCCAAAAATGGCAAGCTCAACCGGGTCAAAATGTAATTTTTAAAAGTTTTAGACCACTTAGAGGAAAGGTGACATTTTAGTAGTTTAAACCTCCACTACAATCAACAACACTTAGTCTTCATCTTCCCATGCTCATTTTCAGCCATCATTTGCAACAAACGAGAGAGAGAATGAGAATAAATATGTCACACCTCGAAATATCAAAGTGTGACTGGTTGGAATACAAGGAAAACTAATATTCCATAAATCTTAAATAAACTCTTTCCTAAGATTATCACAATTTCTTTATCTCAAAGTTTCTTTGTTTGCTTCAGCTAAATAATTATCCGAGTGGAATGTGATTCACATCCCCCTTAATGCATGAATTTTCAAACCAATCAATTATGTTTCATAACTCTCAATATCTTACCCAATATTTTTGTTTCAAACACCAATATTTAAATAACTATACTTCATATATATCTCAAAATTCCTTGTACAGCAACATAAAAAATCTTAAGACAACACACTTACCTAGAGTGACCTTTAAAGCCTTTAATTTAAAATTATTCAAGTAATAAATCCCTCCATTGCACGCACAACAACTAAATCAAAGGAAGAAAAAAATTAAAATTCAACATCTACCTTAAACTCAAAGCTCACATAGCACCAACATAAAAGTGGAGAAGTTCATGATTAAACTCACTGAGAAGCAAAAGAAGAGATGGATAAAAAGCTTCAAAATTCCCTCCCTTACCTAAATTAGTGCCAACAAGAAACAAGAAAAGGGAACTGTAACATCGTGGAGTTTAATTTTGGGAATTTCAAGTGTTTAGAAGGGTATATTGATAAAAGTAAGTGAATTTTGATTAATGATATCTTTGGAAGACTAATGTAGCTAATGGATTATTGGACAACCTTAAGAGAGCATTAGATCAGAGTTTGAGTAGGTCGTGGCACGAAAAGAGGCCCAAAATGTATTTAGGCATTATTGTGCCATGCGCCGCAGGGCATGTGCAAAAATTTGCACTTATCAGTTCATGAAATCAGATTGAAAATGAGAAGTGGAATAGAGTAAAACAAGAGATGATGGAGAATGAACTTGTGGCTATTAGGGCATGAATTTTTAACCTTTTTGGAAGCATTTAAGAGCTTGTTTGTTATTGGGTAAGTTTTCTATCCTCCTCCTTCCTCCCATATGCAAATTTTCGAAGGCTTGGGGTATTATGGAGCTTATTTTGATTGTTCTTAGATAATAGCCAAACCCATTGCCTTAGTTAAGGTTTTGGAGAGTTAAATCAAGCCTCTAAACTTAGATTTATGGATTATATAGCAATTCAAAATTTTTGGTTATGGGTTAGATGAACCTTAAGTAAAAATAGGGAGATTGAGAACAATGTGGATAGGGATTTGGAGTTTTTAGTGTGTTTGGGTGTTAAATAGAATTAATAAAGTATGTTGGGAGGATTGACTGGGTTAAATTAAGGTTTTAGTATAATGAGTACCCAAAGTTGTGTTATGAATAGGGTAATTAATGTGTGGATTGAAGATTAAGAGTTTAATCTTATAGATTAACCTTTGATCAAGCATTGTGGTGATAGTGGATATGTGTGGAACAGTTGTCTAACCACGTTAATCCTTTTAGTGACAAAATGATTGAGGTAACTAGATTGTTTAACCTCCCTATTTGCATGTTTAATGGTTGTATGATTGCTTTTAAAGCCAATGTTATTGTTTTGTATTAGTATAGTATTAATATAAAATGTTTATGATTTGAAAACTATGTGAAATGGAATGGCAACTTATGTTGCAGTGTTGTGGTTTTTGGAAGGCTAAATTCTATTTTAAGTACAATTATTGACAAAACTCTATGGTTTAAGTAGAAATGAGCATATTTATGAAAATTATATGTTATGACTATGTGTTGGATAATTGACAATATGTTTAGCATGATCCTTGTGAGAGGGTGAGGGTTCACCTTAGCGTGTGATTAGGGACATTGTTTGAAAATTCATATGGTACATTAACATCGAAGGGGCCCCAATGTTCAATATTATATTGTTTAAAAGTCCCAGTACTACTAAGGTAAATTGGGTATCAACACCCTTAGTATTCAGAGACAGGGAGAATTTGTAGTCTATAATGGGTGAAGGCGTTTTTGGCTGAGGTTGCCTTTTATTAATGGTGAGTTTAGGCTAGTCCATCATGTGAACTTGGTCCTATCGAGTTGTCAACCCATAAACTCAGTTGGAAGACATAAAGAGAGTATAAAGTGGTATGTTGATTATGTACTATATATTCTCTCACATAAATAGTTAGATTAGACTATTTAGTTACTGAGTTCTTGACTCACCTCGTGGTTACATCTTACAGGTGAAGGCTCCGATAGGGGTATGGGAAGGAAGGGTGCAACCAAGCATCGAGGGGATTAGCTAGCATTTGTATATTCCTTCTTCCTTAACTTAGTTCTGTAATGAATTATGTATGCACATGCCAACTTAAGAAAAACATGTCATCTTGTAAGTACTTGCATGAATTTTGTTATATTATATAGTATCTCAACCTGGGATGTTGTAATAACTGCGAGACGTTGAGATACTAGTGCAAGTATTAATTTGTGTTGATTTATATGTTTGTTTGGCCATTAGAAAGATTGTTGTATGTTTGTTGCCCCTGTGGAATTTATGTTAAATATGGGCTTTTGATGGCAAATCTTATCTGGAAGATTATTGTTGTGATTTAAATGCATGTACAGGTGGTTTGTAGTCTATTTAAGTTAGTTTAAGTGGTTCTACGATTATTGACATTTGGTTTAGAAGTTTGGATATCTTAGTGGTAGTTTTGAAAAGAAAATGTACCATTTTAGATTTGGGTAGTGTTTGGGTGTGAGATTAGTGCCAATAGCTAGGTGGCTCAACGAGTTACATGTAAACACTTGAATTGCTTGAATCAAATATCAAACGGAAAAATGGAATGTTAGTTAGTATTGTCACATAAGCATGTATCACGATGCAAGGCACAGAGAGGGACGTTCCCCTCAACGTAGTTCACTGCGACGTACTGTGTATTTTTTAGGCAAATTTTCTAAATAGTTTTAATATTATTTTAAGTGTTGTTTTGACTTCTATGCTTCCGTTGTCTTATTTAATTGGTTTTAAAATTTAGTTTGAGCTCAAACGAATTCTAAAAAAAGTTTTCTTGAGATCCCAACTTCTTAACCTTTTTATAACCTTTGTTATGATAACCATTTTTTTTGGATTGATTAATCTTGATTACCATAATAGTATTCCATGTTTGGTTTCCTGTGTGTTTGTAATATCGGAAGGATGTTATAGGAAATAGAGAAAAGAGCACAACCTAGAAAGGAGAATAGGAACTTAGATATGTTCAAACTTGCTATAGTAGTGACGAATGAAGTTCCTACCCATCCACACCGACGACAGGTTAAAGGACGAAAGAGGAAGACCAAAGGAAGTATTGATGGGTTTCTCTCTTGCTTTCTCTCCCTTTTTAATTCCAAAATCATGAATGAGAAGGAAATATGAAAAGGGAGAGTAAATATCTTACTAAAGATGTGTGTATTAAGGGCATTGTAATTTTAAAAGGCTAAAATAACATAGCACAAAAATAAAGACTATGACATTACCATAGGACAATCTCTCTTCAAGTGGCATGTTTGGCCATATCAATAACAAGCATTAGTGACCTTATGAGATTACCCTAAATGAAAATTTTCACAACTACCATAAGGAATTTTGGAATAACTTAGTTGAAACACGTAAAGGCTAACTAACATTTCTAGAGACAAATCTCTACACTAAAGTATTGACTGAAAAAGAAGTAGATGGCCTTGATTGTAGAGGTTTCAGATGATGTTGACTCTAAGATCACTCTTCTCTAAAGAAACTATTCTTCCTTTGTGATCTCACATCCATCTCTGTCTTATGTTACTTATTGGTAGACTCCTTTTCTTTTTATCTCATTTTTAACCCTAATGCATAACTTACTGCCTCATCATATGATGTAAACTGATTCATCTATAGGAACATAGGCCAATATATATGTAAAGGCAACCCCCACACAAATATTTTAATTTTTTCTCTATTGAAACTAAATAAGGTGCATAACATGAGAGCTTTGTGTAAAGAACCCCATGCTATGTAATAGACATATTATTGTATTTTAATATCTTAAACATAGTAGCCCATTGTTCTTAAACACTTTGTGGAAGGAATTGATCAAGAAATTATTTTCTAAATTCTTCCTACATTATCAGAGGAAATCTAAATCTTGGTAATATTCTTCAATCTAAATGTAACAAACTTAACATACTGCTCATCAAAAGAATTAGGTGCTTGGCAAAGCTTCTCAATTTCATCAAGAAATTGTTTTGCATCCTCTTTAAAATCAAATCCAAAGAAAGTGGGGGGCTTTAGTTTAATAAATTTATCAAGCTTACTCTAGCAACCTTTTTTTTTCAACAATCACTTGAGGTCCTTCTTCAGTAGTTAGAACTGATGATGTAGCAACATTAGTAGATTGAAAAAATTTGATTCGTCCCTAGGATCAACACTTATGAGAGGTCTAGTACTTCTACCATCCCTACCTCTTCCCCTTCCACAGACTCGAGTATGACTTTGCCCTTGACCCTTAAGGGGTAAAGGATTAAACTGAATATGTACTCTATAAAAGCTTCATTTCTGTAACTATGCACTTGAGACCTTAGGGGCATCCTTCCTATAAGAGAGAACATAAAAATAATTAAATTCATCATACTTATTTATACAAGTCAAAATATATACATGAAACCAAGAAAGACAAAATAAAATTATAAAACCTATAAGGATTTCAATAATGCCTCAATATAATTATACCCAAATTTATAATTATAATTGAAACCTCACTAAAGAACACTTACTCCATGAAAGTATAGAAAAATCTAAGCTATGATACCAATATCTCATAGCCTGAAATATCAAAGTGTAACCCAATTGAAATACAAGTAAAACCTATATTTTATAATCCTTAAATAAACTTTTTCCTAAAATTATCACCATTTCTTTATCTCAAAGTTTGTCTATTTTCTTTCCATCACAAATAATTACCCAAGTGTAATATGATTCCTTCTTAGGTCTTTTAACATACTCCTTTTAATGCATGAATCTTCAAATCAATCAATTAAGTTTCATAACTCTTAAGATCTTACCCAATAATTTTTAAATACCAATATTTGAATAACTATACTTCTTAAGTAATCCTTTATCAAGAATCAATGTAAATAATATATATATATATATATATTGTATAGCAATAAAAAAAATTCTTAAGACAACACATTTACCTAGAGTGAGCTTTAAAGCCTACAATTTAGGAATTGTTCAAGAAACAAATCCCTCCCTTACATGCATAGCAACTAAGTCAAAGGAAGGAAAAAAAATGTAAAATTCAACATCTACCTTAAACTCAAAGCCCACATAGCATCAACATAACAGGGAGAGGTTTATGATTAAACTTATTGAGAAGCAAAAGAAGAGATGGATAAAAAGCTTCAAAATTCCTCCCTTAGCCAAATTAGTGCCAACACGAAATAAGAGAAGGGAAATGGAGAAAAGAGTGCGACATAGAAGGAGAAGTGGAACCTAGATATATTTAAAACTTGTTGTAGTAGTGACAAACAAAGTTCCTTACTTACCCATACCAACGACAGGTTAAAGGACGAAGACCGAAAGAAGAATCGATGGGTTTCTCTCTTACTCTTTCTCCATTCCTTTTTAATAGTAGAGTCATGAATGAGAAGGAAATGGAAGAGGAAGAGAAAAATCTACTACTTAAGATGTGTGTATTAAGGGTATTGTAGTAATTTTAAAAGGAAAAATGACAATTAAGGACCCTTTGAGAACACTAATCTCAATTCAGGGCCATAACATTTTGAAATCCCAGTTGGTCCTTAACTGAAATAAAAAAATATAGTTTGTAAGGTATGATTCACTAATGTCACTTGGAGATTCACTAACCTAACTTAATAAAATTGCTAACGTATATTGTGAAAATATGAAATCGCACTTGAGAACTAATTGTTTAACAAAAAGTACCACTTGGAAATTACTAACCTGACTTGAAAAAATTTCTATTGTAAAAATATAAAACTCTACTTTAGAATCGATTCTTCAACAAAAAGCACCACTTAAAATTCACTAACCAGACTTGAAAATTTTTTTAACGTATATTGTGAAAACATATAACCTCGCAAGTGCGGGGTTATATGTTTTCACAATATACGTTAAAAAAATTTTCAAGTCTGGTTAGTGAATTTTCAAGTGATATTTTATTGAACAATTAATTCTCAAGTGTAGTTTCATGTTTTCACAATATACATTTAGAATTTTCTCAATTTGAGTTAGTGAATTTTTAAATGGCATTAGTAAATCCTACCTCACAAACTATATTTTTTTAACCCAATTAAGAACCATGGTCCTTAACTGAGATTTCAAAATATTATGATCCTTAATTAGAATTAATATTTTTAAAGGGTCCTTAATTGTCATTTTCCCTTTTAAAAGGCTAAAAATAACACAAAACAAAAATATAAAGATAATTCTTTTAGGAAAAATTACATTAGACCTCTATATAATTTGATAAATCTATTCCTATATATAAATAAATATAAATAAAATAAGAATATATTTTAATACCTTACCATAATATTAATTTTACTTTAATCAATTTTAATTAATTAATTTTAATGTAAACATCTCTCTCTCTCTCTCTTTCAACCTTAAAATTTCTAGGTTATTACTAAAAGCTTGAGCTTCCATGGAGAATTAGAGAGAGAAAGGAAAAACCAAGCTAAATCTCTCACTAAACCACCTTAAATCTCAAAATACTCTTCACAAAAGTTGTTCCTCTTATTAAGAGCAATGTGGTTTTATATTTTCAAGAGGACGAGTTTGATGTGGCAAAGAAAGAGGAAGAAATGGGGAAAGCAAAAACAAGCTAGTGCATAGAGAAGATGTAAGCACAAGCTTTATTTTAAGCTAAATATTTTTGAGTTTAATTAAGTCTTTATGATGAGATGTTGCTGCCCTGTTTTTGTAAAGAGGAAACTTAGGATTTTTATGATGGTAATGCCATGGAAATGATGTTGAAAGAAGTTTGTTTAGGCATGATAGAATAAGAGTTTAGCAAATTTTGTGAAAATTGGAAAGCCTGAATTTAAGGGAAGGTGCTGTCCAATTTTTTTCAAGATAAGGCAATGAACTTAATCAAGTTTAAATTCATGAAATATGATTTAAACCTATCATTTAGCCATGTGAAATTACAAAGCATGAAAAATCTTGGAAACAAGCACAATCTATGGTCTTAAATACCGTAATTCCGACCAAGGGTGGCCATGGTTCAAGGGTAAGGAGTTGGAATTTGTCATATTTGATTTGAAAAATGAATTCCTTATGAAAAATTGAGTAGGAAAATGATGGTGTGAGAATATTTTGTCAAATAGAAAATAAAGTAAAAAATTAAGATAAAGAAAGTTTGAATTAAATAAGTTTAAGTTGTTAAGAGTTAGAAATGCAATTATTGGCTCTAACAATTGTAATATGGAAGTTGAAATGGAGGGTTGGACAAAAGTTTCATGTATGGAAGTATAGGAAAACAAAGAAAGCAAGAGGAGTTAGAAAGTTAGAGGTAGCAAACTTTACATGAATTGGTGTGTTTGTTATGTTAAATGATTATATGAAGTCATGCATTTATACATAAGATTATGTTTGAGACATGTTATAGGCCTATGTGTGTTTCAAGTAATGTATGAAAGTTTAATTAATTGCAAGCATGTTATAATGCCAAGCTTTGCCTTATATGTTTGAGTGGTGATTGTTTGCTACTAAGGTTCTCTCGAATCTCACTCTTATTGACTAATCATATTAGGTTATAAGCCTCTGAAGGAAGAGTTAGGGTAAGAAGCAAAGGTAAGTAGAAGTGAGGATGTGACAGTGTGCAAGTCAATGAGCCATTTGGTTTGAATAGTAGGCGACATGAAGGCGGTGAGTGTGCTAGTAGACAAGCCACTTGTTTCAAAGAGAAGATAACCCAAATGCAATAAATGTGCTAAGTGTGTGATTGTGGGGTAAATGTAAGGAATTGAATCTTTAGGGCTTTGAGGATAGTACATCATAAAAAAATCATCAACTTTTACAGGTTAGGAATCTCATTTTCAATGTGATTAGGGCTGAACAACAAGCCCAAAAGCCCAACTTGCCTAACTTTCCCAATGATTTTTTGCCCAACCCGTGCTTGTAAAAAACTACCAAAAAATAAATGGACATGGTCAAGTTGTGCCTGAACCTAAGGTTGGGTAGGGCCCAAGGTTGGGTTGTCCTACCAATTAGGCTTGCGTGACCTTAGAGAGTATATATATATATATATATATTTATTTTTAAAATTAAAAGGATGTCATTTTTAAGGAAACATATGGTCATAAGTGTAAAATCCCAAAAATTTTAAAACTCAAATTTATTTTAAAAAATAAAATAAAATATATATAATTAAATTAAAATTTTGAATAATTTGATAGAGATCTAGAGTTTAAATTTTTTCCAGCAAAAGTTTAGCTTTATTTGATTTTTAACTATGAAAAAATTATCAAAGTTGACCCGGGTTTTTGTGTTATAATAAAAAATGTTAGGCCATTTCTTGTAATTTTTTCCAAAGTGTTAAGTTCAATTTTTTGTTTAAAAGCTAGTTGCAGAAACGAAATTAGAAGCAAGAAAACCAAAAGGAAGGAATCACACGAGAGAGAGAGAGAGAGAGAGAGAGAGAAGAAGAGAGGAGAAAGAGAGGGAGTTAGGCTTAGATCTAGGAGGCTTTACGATCGTTGCAAGCTCAGCTACATAATAACTAAATTCCCTACTTCAATCCTCTTCCTTCCCTCTTGATTTTCTTCAATTTTTAGCAGAGAAAATTTTTGAATTTTGCTCACAAAGGCTTTATTTTTGTAAGCTTTAGTTTCTTTGAATCTTAGAGAGGATGTTTTGAGTTTCTATATAGTGATATAATATTTTAAGTAGATAATTGGATAAAAAGAGGTGGTTTAGGCACAAGTCAAACCCTAAGAGGTTGGGTTTTGCTCCTCAATGATTTAAGTCTATTAATTTAGTTATAATTTTTTTATTTGAGCCTAATAAGATTTAAATTAAGGTTTAGTTTTCATTATAAGGGCTAATGGTAAAAGTTAGTGACACTAAGTGAAGGTTTTTAATTGATTAAAAATTATATAAATTAAAAATTAACCTAGTGATAGCTAATAAATGGTTTTGGTGGTTAAGTGATACTATGTGAATGATTGGTTTAATATATGGACTATTAGAATAGATTATGACTCATTTATCCAAGTTGTGCGGTATGAGTTATAGTCTTCATTAATGCTATTTGTCATGATAAGTGATGTGGATCACTTATATGTTGTAGGAAATTGTTGGTGAAATTTATTGAGAAGTTAAGGAATAAGCCAAGTCCTATTTTGTAGAAGAGAAACTCTTTTGATACCAAAGGGTTAAGGTAACAGGGAAATTTATATTTCTTATTACTTTGTTTTAGCTATTTTTAAATAAATATTACTAGCTATCATGCATTACATGTTTTAAAAGATTAAATGTGTTTTATAAGGGATTATGAGGTACTACTTTGATTATTGTGCAAATATATTTTCTAATTGCTTAATAACAATATTTTTATGGAAGCAAGATTTGTTTGCATGTATTGTAATCATAAAGAATAGAAGTTGCACTTAAGGAAGTATAACTAAGTAAGGTACCTTAGATAGGTTAAGGAATCGTTTAAGAGAAATTTATAAATGTCATCCTACCTTGGAGTATTGAAGTGGTCAATACTCAAGAAAGGTAGATATGAGTAAAAGGCATGATCTCAATGGGAGTTCACCAATAAGAAGGTGTGGACTTTTGATATTATATGGCACATTGCCAGTACTTAGTGTTGCCTTACGTATTGTGGGCTCAGTGCATTAAAGTGATTAGTGTATTGAGTGTTGGACACCTCTCAGTGAGGGAGGGAATCCGACATATGAGTATGACGTTGAGTGCCTAGGCCAAGGTAGCCCTCACATGGAGAGTAAGTTGGGCTAACTCTGGGAGGGAGTTAGCTTCGACGGCTCAGAATTCACGTCGAAGGGGCATAAGTGGTTCGGTGGATTAGATCATGTCTTAGATTATATTTTGTGCTTATGGAGGTACAAGTGGGTATAAGATTTACCTGTGAGTTAAAGAGTGCCAAGGAGCATTCTGTTGGTCATGAAAGGTCATACCGACTTATATAATGCATTCATGCATTTTAAATGGCTAAATTATATACTATGTTGAATTTATTATTCATTTATTCGATTATGGCTTACTTTGTAATAATCAATGAAGATTTCTTTGTTATTGAGACTGTGGTTGTCTCACCCCTTTCTTTTCAATATTTCCTGGTCTAGGTAAAGGAATAAGTGGAGGACCGAGAAAGGAGCAGAGCTAGAGGTTGTTTGTGAATTGTAAAGAACTACAACTCCTTTTTTGAGCAAATCTATTATAATGTATTTAGAATTAGGGTGCTAGTAGGATGTGATTATATATATGTGTGTGAGTATGTGTGGATTGTATGGCTTGTGTATGAATTTTTATTTACTTGTAGACTTGTGGCTAGAAAACTTGGCTATGGTGTGTGGTTTTGATAGATTTATTTAGTAGACCAAGTTTTCACTACAAGCAAATATTTATCTTGGTATATATGTAATTTTACAAGCAAATGCAAAGTGGTTGCATTACAAATGGTGTGTTATAGGCAAACATACACCATGGATAGAGAGAGTGGGTGTATGGGCCCCATAGAGATCTCTGAGCTAAGTAAAAATGTTTAGCATGTGTATTCATATGTGTATATGATATTCGAAATAGTTTTGGCCACTCTTGTGTGATTTGTACATTTTAAGGATTTAGAGTTCATTTTGGGAAATGGCACCTCAGTGGTCAAATTTTGGTATAAAATTTTTTTTTATCATTTAAATATTCTATCAGGTTTTTTTAGTCCTATTTAACATGCCCAAAGTGTTCTCACAAGTTTGTGACCATTAGGATGAGATTTAGATAATTTTGAAAATGATTTTTACTAAAAAACTATACTTTTGTATCCGGGTGTCGAAATCTTAATTCGACTATTGGACTTCTCTAAAATTTAGGTCACAAGTAAAACCTTTTATAAGCTTCGTGTGGGCTTTAGAATCACGTTGATCAGACATCAGACGGAGAAACGGCGCAGTCCAGAATTTAGTCTAGAGGAGCTATTATGACAGCAACAGTAATGATGTTGCAACATGCACGAAATTCAATCCGTCTATTGGATCTTTCCAAAATTTGATAGGCTAATATTACTCTTTAAAAGTGACATATGAGCTTTAGAATTGCTCCGATTGAAGGTCGGATGATGAAATGGTGTACTCTGAAAGTTAGTTTGGAGGTGCTATCATGACAACTAAAAAAGCTGTCATGACAGCAAAAATGACCAAACTTGTAACATGTCCAATTTTTAATCCAACTATTGGATCTTTTTAAAATTTAGTAAACTTGTAGTACTCTTTAAATTTAATGTGCGAACTTTAAAATTTCTTCGATCGGGGACTAGATGACAGAACGACGCCTCCCGAAAGTTAGCCTGAGAGGGCTATCATGACAACAATTTAATGCTGTCATGATAGCATCTTTTTACCTCACTTTCGCCTAGCTTGCTTCCGTGTGCTATAGGTAAAACCTATAAATTTTTTTATTTAAAAAAGGTTTTATATGTTTACTTTGCAATTATGCATCTGCTTAGTGATTTAAATGGTTTGTTTCCTAAGTTAGTTTTAGGATTAACTCCTTAACCATACTTAGTTTATTTGAATTGTGTGATTTTTGAATAACACTCGGGGCAAGTGTTACAATAAGGGTAATTTTTTGTTGGCTGGCAATGAAACCCTAGTTCTAGTCACACACACCTTTTTTTTCCTCACTCAAAATCATGTCATTGTCACTCCTTTCCTCTCCTCAAATGTAGTTGTCTCCTTTCCACAATGACACCCCCTCATCTCACTTTATCAGTCATTGGTGTAATATCCTCTCCAACATTATCAAACTTATCTATACACACTATCCAAAAATAATTAAAAGTCCTTAAATCTTTATATTACCATAAGTCACATTTATTAAACATATAGAAAAACAATTATCTAAAAATGGTTGGGATTCTAAAAACCTTTAAAAAATAGTTTAAACCATCTAATCACACATATTTATACATAACGAAAGCGTTCAAAATGCATAAATATCATAATTGAGAAAACAAGGGCAAACAGTAATTGTAGTCAAACTTGGCTATATGTTGCAACATATGGTACAGAATCATAAACCCACACTTTGTGCCGTGTGCCATGGCATGAACACCTTATGCCACGATGCACATAACAAAATTTGTTGTCATGATAGTTTATCTAATATGAACTTTCGATTTGTGCTATTTCCACATACTATGTCCAATTGGGATGATTCAAGCACCTAGACAAAGCTTATTTTACAATCTAACTAATGAAATAGGTTTAATTTCAATCTAATATTTCATTTAAAAATTAGACACCTAGATGTAAAATGACCACTTTATGTCATTTTTGCTTACCCAAGTGTCTCAAATCTAAACCAAGTGTCACTAACTTCTTTCAAGGGCTTGACCACATCCAATGGGACATTTTCCACCTAATTAAGCAATCGTATACTCAAAATCACATGTACATACAAATTTGACCACTTACTTACCCTTTATCACACACACTGGGGCTTATCCATATTCACACACATATATACACTTGGATAAATTTCAAACATTTATCACTTCCAAACCCACATTTATATACTTGTATAAGTTTCTTAGCCTTTCCTATCACATTTCACATTATTTCACACATTTTCACAACACAGGGCTAAGGTACACATAAAACATTCACCCAAGTCTATCAAAATATGCTTTTGCATTTTCTATGGCAACTTATTTCATTAAACATTTACACCACACAAATTCATTACAAAAAACTCCAATAACTTGGCGGTAGCACCACTATGCCTGGCCTGAATTTTTCCCTTTGTTTTGCTCACTACTAGGACCTATAAAATAGTAATCATGAAGTGAGACAAAGTCACAGTAACCATAATAATTCACAGCTATCTATTAATAAGAATAACTATGAACAAATAAATAAAACATGATTATTATCATACTTATTTCAAACATTAATATAAACATATATATAATTATTCACTTCTCTTGAAACCATTTCCACATGCTTGCATGATCTTTCTATCCATCTGAACCTTCATATCACCCGATTGAACCCATAAGCTCTACTGGACTAATTATACACATATTGATCTGAGCACACCTTCAATGGTAGAATTACCTAACCAAAGGCATTCTGTCCCACTTCTTAGCTAAGGATTTCCTTTATCATATACACGATCGAGGTGTCATTACTCTAATAATGCATCTTTTAAATGCTAAGGAGCGTAAATATCTAACATTGCAACCATATGGACATTAAGGACAAAGTCTCCAACACCATACCATATAGGCAATAAGGACAGAAATTTTTCAACACCGTACCCCATCAAACACTAAGGAGAATAGTTGACATATGATCTTTTACATAACTCCTTCCTATCCCTATTATGATCATGCCTTTCCACACGTGTTTTATCTAAAATTCTATTATATCCATATATATATATATATATATATGTATGATATAAAAATCATTCACCTCTTTTATCTATTCAAAAAATTCTTTAGTAATATACCTTGTGATTCAAATAATTTTCCCTATAAGGTCATGCAAGTTTCCAAATCATGCAAATGATTACAAGTCATATATATTATATTGCACATTTACTTATAAAAGTTAAACTAGCTAATAAACAGAATGAATTATCTTGTTACCTTAACCCATTTGTTTCTGAAAAGGTTACCCGTGGTATACGCTTAAGCGACTAGCTTCTACTAACTCAAGTCACACGTGTAATACATCAATCTATATAAAAGAGTACCGTTAGTCAATTAACTAATGGACCGTAAGCACTAATTATCAAAATTAGCCACAGTTAACCATTTGATTACTTTCATCTAACCATCTTAAGTTCTAATCATTCTTGTTAAGCCTTTTATCACTTTTATAGGCTTCAATACTTTTCATACCAAACTCTCTCTCCTCTCAACCTTTCAATTTAGGCTAAATTGAGCCTGTCGCTTCAAAGCTTAATTGTCAACTTTTAAATTAGTCATAAAATCTTAATTTCCTAATAATCTTTTCATTACCAAAAGCTAAGAAAAAAAAACCTTTAAAACTCCCCTATTTAATTTCTCTATATCCTAAACCTAGAATAGAAGCATAAGGCGATATGAAGTTTACTCGGTAAGCAACAAGTCAGAAATATCTCCCAGTACTTGAAAATCTCTTGCCCTTACTAAGCCAGGTCTTCCTTCTCCTTCCCTCCCTCTCTCACATTTTTCACCCTTTTCCTTTTTGTTACGTGTGGGAAAGTAAGAAAATTCTCACTATTGTTATATATTCTACTCCAGATTACCATTCTTCTATTCAATCCTATCCATTAAATCAACCATCAACCTAAAAAGTCATCTCACCATAAAAAATCATGATTATACAATTAATCCATGAATTTACTAATTGATTCTTAATTAGTAATTAGTTTTTGGATTAAGAATTTAGGATGTTACAGTCAGTACTTGATAGTATCATTCATCCTTCCATTGACTTCAACCATCATGAGTGAGAGCTTTACTTATTCAGAGAGTTTTGTTAGTCATCCATCTCATGGTCTTTGTGAGATTTAGAGGTTGGATTCGCTTTGGGTGGTCTCTTTAGAGCTTGGGTTTATCTCTTTTAGAGCTTAAGATCCTTTTGAAAAAATACTGTAGGGAGGCAACTTCAAGCCATGGCTTTTGCTTTTGAGGCTTTAGATCTCTTTGTTGTCATTGATTGTAAATATGTCGCTACCCATATAAAAAGGGTGTCAAATTTTTCTCTATATTTCTTTATCTCTCTTTGAAACTTAGAGAAGATGAAAGTATTATGGTTTGTGAGTTGTAAGAGTTTGCTTCTAATTTGGCTGTGGACGATAGTGTGTAATGGGTTTAAGTTTTAGGTGTTTTGTCACTCATCAAGGAGCTTTCATTAAATAGAAAATTAAACCTATAATGGCTGATAGATCCACTCATATCTCATTTATGCTTATGGATGATGAATGTATTTACTATTTAGTTTGCTTTATTCCATCTTAAATTTCCTTTGCTCAAATTTATTTTCAAGTTATTGAACCTAAAATTTTTTGTTAGAAAATGTCTATTTTAGGGGCTAATTAAGGTAAAAATGATTTAATTCATATTGATTTTTAGGAGTTGCTAGATAAGCTATATTTCTATTAGAAATATTTTTTTAAAGCCTAATATTATGTTTGTAACATCCTAAATTCTTGATTTTTGCATTTATACTAATTAAGGGATGAATTAAGTAATTTAATGTGAGTTAGGATTTTGAATGGTAGAGTGTTATTTTGATTCTTTGAGCTATTATGCGAACAGATTAGAGTGAGAGATCGACATTGCAAATTAGATTGTGTGAGCGCAGCGAGGAATTTCCTTACTATGCCATATGCCACGGTTAGAGAGTGCATGACACAAAATTTTGATGAATTGGGACATGTCTTGCTCATGGAAATAGAGAGGAAAATAGAGAAAGAAGCACAAGGGAGAGGAAGGAGAGGAGCTCTGCTAAGGCAATGAATCTTGAGAGCAAAGACAACATTTTTGACTTCTTATTTATTGGGTAAGTCTTGTACTATCTTAACCTCTTATTCTACCATATTTTCTCTTAGTTTAAACTATTGAGAAATTAAATTTAAAGGTTTTTAAGGAGATGATTTCTTATCCTAAAGTAATAAATAGGTTCCTTAGGGCAAAATAGGACTTTGTAACTGGTTTGAGTCAGAACAATAAAGTTTTGAAACTGTAAGCTCAAGTTAACCTAATTTAGAGGGAGAAAACTAAAAGAAATTTGATAGTAGGTGTGTCAGTACCTGAATTGAGTAGTTATTGAGTGTAGAATGTTGGAATGGATATGAGTAAAATAAGTGATAGCAATTAGGTGCTTAATTACTATAATTGGCACTATTAGTCAATAAGACAATTGACTCTAGTTGTCAATATTTGTGTAGATTCTCGTGTGTGATGAATTAAATAGCAAAAGAGATTTGAGTAAGGTTGTGGAATACGGGTAATCCTTTCTTGTGGATAGTAGGGCTGAGGTAACTATATAGTTCATTATGTTTATTAACTATTATAACTGTGTAGAAGTAAATGTACAATTATGAACTCATTATTTATAAGATTTCTATGCATGGTTTTGTAATGTAAATGGTTTTAGCATGAAATCAATTTTTAGAATGAATATTCGATGATTTTTTTAGTTTTAAATGATATATATATATATATATATAATATAACATATGAAAAGTAGTAAATTATATGTGAAAAGCATGATCATAGGGGGTGAGAGATCACCCAGGGTATGTGTGGATGTATGTGTGTGAAGATGTGAGCAAACAAATCTATATGATTGGGTTGGCACCATGGGACATCCGGTGCAGCATTATATTCGAGCTAGTACCATAGGTCATCAAGTATAGTATTATATTGAGATTATTACCATGGGACATCTGGACAGTCTGTTAACTCCTTAATGCTTGAAAAGGTAAGGTTAGGAGTCAACAACACCTCTATCATAAGTGTGTGAGATAAGGGAAACTATAGTCCGGAGATGGGATAGGATATCTTTAGTTGGGTGTTTCTACTACCAAAGGAGTACCTGGGTCAATATGTGATTGGTCTATTAGAGCCTATAGTTTTGTGTCGGGAAGCTTTGGAGGATCGGTGGATAGATGATCATGCTAGTAAATGTGATTGTATGAAATGCTTCGTGATAAAGAGAAACTATGTTATTTTTGCTATATAAACTATTGATTTGGTTTTTGTTACTTTCATATGGTTATTTGTATTAGTGAACATTAAATGAGCTATCTTGATTATTGAAATTTTGATCTCACCTGTGGTTATTTACATTTTTCAGGTTCTGGCAGTAGTGGAGTGAAGGGAAAAGAATTGGGTGGAGAATAGAAATTTCTTTGAAAAGCCCATTGTAAGAATTAGTGTAATGACTTAAAGATATAAGTTGTATTTGTGTGCATATATATATATATATATATATAAGTTGCTATAGGATCTGGATATATGTGCATATTGTTATGAATGTTTATATGTGTGTGGTGATTTTGTATCCTAGCCCGATGTGGTGTATGTATATGTATTGATGCAAATATGATAATATGGGCTAGAGAATGGATACATATATGTGTGGATATATTATATATGGGATGTATGTGGAAGTTTGGCTACTCATATGCTTGAAATAAGAGAAAATGTTATTATACCCAAGTCTATATGAAATGATTGGTTTGTAGGTCAAATGTGTGTATGCATATTATATTGCATGTATAATTGCTCAATTAGGTATAAGTTGTCCATTTGAATGTAGTCAAAGCCCTAGATAAGGCTAATGACTTGTGGTTTCAAATAGTGATACTCAAGTGATTGATTTTGACTTACAATGGTCAAAATGCACTTAGGTATCTAACTTTTGATAGAGATATTGAATTGAAATAAAATCAATGTCATTGGTTAGATTGTGAAACAAGCCTTGTGTGGGTGCTTGAATCACTCCAATCAGACATCAAATGTGAAAATCATGTATATTTAAAATTCACCTCAAAAACTGCTATTTAATAACAGAATCTGATATATGCACTGCAGCGTATGGCATAAAGCATGAGCTAGTTCCTCTGTGCCACATGCTGCCGCACATGTGGTATGAGCCATGGCACACAGGTTTTGTATTGCAAAATTTAATTGTTTGAAATACTTCTCTTAGTTGACTTTTACATACATAAATGAATTGCTTCCGCTATATACTATTTGTTTTTATGAATAGAACACTTTTGAAATGATTTGCAAAAATTTTATGTTAAGATCCCAACCTCTCAAAGAAATTTTTTTGAATTGTTTAGTAGATTACGTGGAGAATCGGATAGTAATGTTAGTGAGGGCATTACAATTTTTAGGTCCAACAAATAAGCTTTAAAATGTTCCAAAAAAAAAAAGATGAGCAGGTCTAGACATTTAGCCTAACCTACTCAACCATGCCCACCCGAACCTTACATTAACAGACATCTTTCAAGTAGGGTCAAGCTTTGAGAAAGGTTTTTTTTTGTTCAAAGAGACTTAAGGCAGGGCTACGGGTATGCCTACCTAACCTTGCCTATGCATAGGTCTAGCAATGATATTGCTTTTCATTACTCCAATGAAAAATCTTCGAATCCTTAGTCAATTTAATCTATTTTCTATTTTAGCATTGTAAATTCTGAGATGTCGTTTAACGAGAAGGGACACAAATTGGGATACAACTAATAGATACTTTGACACAACTAATAGGAGATAAAAAGAGTGGTATAAGTTAAGAGAACAACTTAAGAGGGTATAACTTAATAGCTAAATGTATTATAGCTTTTGGTACTGAGGATAAGTCAGAAACAAGTATGCGAAAGTTGAGTGAAGAAGAACAAGGTAAGGGAAATGGAGGTAAGCAGAAGGTAAATTAAGATGGAGAGGGTTTGTGAGGTAAAGAAAAGGTTTGTGAGAAACATAAAGGTGAGGAAATAATAGTTGATGTTAACAATGTGTCAATTGACTAAGACAATTTAAATAGGTATAAGGTTGCTTATGACTTGAATAATGATGGTGATAGGGACAATTTTGTTGACAATGTTGAAAAAAGGGTTGAGGTTACAGATTTTTTTCATGATATTGAAGGGGATAAGGCTACTAAGGGGTTAGTGCATGACAATGTAGCAAATAATGAAGTGTCCTTTGAAAAAGATGATTCAAGAAGTGAGGATAGGGATTATGTTGATGGAGAAGAAATTGATGAGTTAGATAAGGACGAATCGAATACTGGACTTGAAGATGAGGTGTTAGACCTTGAAATAGGGATGTATGATGACAATGAGCTCGTAGGGGAGGAAAGAAGGCCTATTGATGATTATAGACATGAGACTAGGCCATTTTTCATAGTAGGCCAAATATTTGTAGATAAAAAAGAGATCATAAAAGCTATTGATAGGTATGAAATTAGAAGGGGGTGAAACTGAAGTTGATATAGACTAAACTTTTTAGAGTAAAGGCCATTTGTCAAAAGGGTTTCACATTCCAAGTACATGTCACAAAGAATGGATCCAACCTAGTAATGAAGATGAAGACACTATGTTTGGCCAATATATGCATAACAGTTTATAAGAACCTAAGGGCATCAATAAAATGGCTAACTTCCTTTTTCAAAAATAAGGTACAAGAAAGGCCATAATATAATAATACATCTGACACAAAGAAGGATGTAGAGGATAACTTGAAACTATAAATGAGCATACACAAGTGCAAACTTACTAAGAAGATAATTATGAAGGAAATAGAGGAAGCTACAAGGATGAGTTTAACAATATAGAAGCATATTGTAATGAGGTGAAAGCTTTAAATTCAGTTTCTACTTTAAGTGTTGAAGTAAGTAAAGAAGCTTTAGGGAATGGCAAAAAGGTTTTAAGCAAGCTCTACATGTCCTTCAATTCTTTAAAGGTAAGATGAAATTTAATTTTTTGATTATATATTTTGTTTAGTTTACTTGATGGATCTAAATGTCGTATATTATTATTTTACAAGGCTGGTCGGAAAGCAGGTTGTAGACTAAGAAAATAGGACTTTCCTTGAAGGTCATGCTCGAGGGATTTTGCTCGCTGCTACAAGGATTAATGTTGATAATGGCTTGTTTTCTATTGCTTTTAGACTAACTCAGAAAGAAAATACCCTAAGTTGGACCTTGTTCATACATTGGCTCCAAAAGTTATTAGAGCCTAAGGATGAGTCGAAGGTAATAATAATTTCGAACATGAAAACAACAAGCTACTGTCAATTCATGATATTTTTCATATTGCTTAAACACATGTGATGATTTTTGAAATGTTGATGTAGGGCTTAATGGATGCTATTAAGAAAATGTTTCCACTAGCCAAGTATAGATTGTGTGCTATACATATCTAAGCCAATTGGAGTAAGAAATAGAGAGACATGGAGTTGAAGAAGTTTTTCACTTATGCGTAAACTACATTTGAGGAACAATTTAAAAATAATCTCAAAGCTTTAGGTAGGTTAAGCGAGCAAGTAGCAAAGGCAATATTCATATATCCTCTAAATAATTGGGTAAAGGCATACTTAAGCTCAAGATGCCTATCTTGGATGGTGGGCAAAATATTAGTGAAAGCCTTAATGCATGGATGGATGACTTTAGGTTTTTGCCAATGATTAGAATATTAGATGATATTAGGCTTCAGATGATAGCCAAATGGGTGGGGGATAAAAAAGATGTAGAGAAATGGAATGGGGATTTTAGCCCTAAGTGTTTGTATATGTTTAACACAAATAGGGATCTAGTAGTAAAATATAGGGTAAATTTTAATGGCGATCAAGGATATGAGGTGATAGAGGGTTTGGATAGGTATAATATTTATTTGAACATAAAGAAATGCACTTATAGGATTTGGGATCTCACTGGTAGCCTTTGTTAACATGCTATTTGTGCCTTTTATCATGCCAAAATAGACCCAATGACTTAAATTTCCTAATGCTACTATAAAGAAACCTACCTTGATAGTCATAGGGAAAAGTTACTGCTAGTGAGAAGGAAAAAATTCTAGAAGGTAATACAAGTAAGGAAGACTACAAGAAGATTGCATTTAGTAAATGATTTAGGACCTTCAAAATTTTCTTTTTGATCCAACAATCCTTAAAAGGGGAGGAGAACTAAGTATGACAACCTCACAGCTTCAGGCTCATAGAGAAAAGAGAATTGGATATATGAGGAGGAATTCTACTCATAGAAGCATTTGATTTGAAATTTATATTTACTAAGTTTAAGTTAATATTGTAGGCTAGTATGACTTTTGGTGACATTATGTAACACTCTGTGTTTAGGCATGTATGACATTTATGTTTTGGTTTGGCTATATGGTGCTAATACTCTGAACTTTTTGGTGTAATCAAGTCTTCAAGAAATGCATGTATGACACTTTATGTTTTGGCTTAGCCATGTCACGCCAATTGTTAACACTTTCAGGTGTGACATGGAATGGTTATACATAGAACCAAGTGTTGCTTTCAATTATTGTGAATCAACTTTCTATGTTAAAGTTTTATTCTTACAGTGCTATTTCATTTTCATTCCTCTAATTCATTTGTTAAATGCTTAACAAAATAGGGATTTATACAAACTATTGGAATGAAAATTTGGAATTATGAATTTTTTTCAATAGTAATATTCATTGCCAATCAATCAAAAGTATTACAACACCTATTGTCTTTCCAAAACATTACAACATATGAAGGGAAGCAACCCCTTTAGTTTGCCTTTCAAAAGGGACTCTTATTAATGCCTAAACCAGTGATTAGGAACGAAATTATACACCCTTATACATTAAAAAAACACCCAGGACAATGTCATATAGGATAAGGCTACATTTAAGCTCTTTTTCAACCTCCTTTGCATCTTCTTGATTTCTTCATACATAGCATCAACCTCTGCATCAATTAAATTTCCTTCATCATGTCTTCCACATTCATTATTCTCAATAGACAAATTTTCCATATGCTAGAGAAACTCATTAATTACATCATTTGCCCTCTTCCCCATCTTACCATCATGCTAGTTGAAGAAACCATACTCACCCTGTAACTAATGACAACAACCCTACTTTCAAGAATGGGGAAGACACAACACCCAAATGAAAAATATAATGCAAGAAGACAAAAATATCATGATAGTTATAGTAGCCATAAAACCTTCTTTGGATTTTCCTTACTTCATGATGTCTATTGTGGAGCCACCACACCATAATGACAGAACCTCCTTGAACCTTCATGATGCACCTCACATTATCGCCTAAGGGTTGCAAGCCTCCATCGAGCTCCCCTCATTGTATGAGAGGTTGATTCAACCATGCCTTCACTCAATTGACCTTTCGTACAACCTCAAGAAGCTCTAGATCTTCACTTCAATGCTCGTATAATAGTAGTCATTAAGGGTTGGTGACAAAATTACATAGAATTGATGAAAGGGAAAGAAAGATACAAGGCATGTCATCAATCAAACTCCACATGTCAGGTTTACAAATTCCAGCAAGGATTTCTATTAGCCAAACTTAAGTTTTAACGGTCAACATTTGATGGATTTAATAACAAGGGTGAAAAAACACTTTTTTTTTTTAAGTTTCAAGACAAAATTGCTCCAAACAAAAGTTTAGGATATTAAGTGCTCCTAGAGAAAAAATTTCAAGACATTTTTTCCTTTTATTCCTTAAGAAAATATCTGGATGTTTAGATTTAATTTTGGAAGGTCAAAATTTAATATTTTAATTGTTTATACATGTATTAAAATAAAAAATTTATATAAATTACAAAAAAAAGTTATAAATATACCATTTGGATAATTTAGATTTAATATGAATGGTCAAAATTTAATATTAGATATTTATAAAAATATAAAAAATTAATATTAAGTATGCATTGTCTAAAATATATCTAGATAATTAATTTATAAAAATTATGAAAAATTGTAATACTAAATTTCTAGCATTCATATTAAATTTGTATTGTCCAAATTAATTAACAAATTTATTAAATTTTTAATAATTTATGTAAAATTTTTTAGTTTAATATATGTAAAATAAAAATAAAAATAAAATATTAAATCTAGACTATCTAAATATTTCCTTAATGCAGCGGAAGGGCAAAGGAAAGAATGCTCAAAGGAGGGAGGGCAGGTCTCAGAAATTTGGGACTACATATGATGCTTGTCATGCTTAATCTTCTTGACAAGATGTCCACCATTTAGATTTAATTTGAATAATTTATATTTAATTTTTTTTAATTTTTTATTTTATATTTATCAAAATAAAAAATTATAAACTTTTTAATAAATATGTTTATCATTGATTTGAATATTTCATATTTAATTTAGACTATCTAAATTTAATATTAATTTTTGTAATTTATTTAAATTTATTATACTAATTTACTTTATACTGTTCAAATTTAAAATTTTTTAACTTGCAATTTAAAAAAAATTGAAAGTGTTAGTTGGGATATTGTCTTTATTTTTTAATATTATATTTACAGAAAAAATTTATAAAAATATGGACAACGCTCATCATCCTGATAGAAATTTGTGTATCAAATCCAGATGACTGAAAAATTTGGAGAAATTATAAGTATTGGAAGTTTTTGACAATGCCATGTGGATTTACAATTGAATTTGAAGAATTATTAATATAACTTTTTGAAGTAGTCTTTCACTATTGGGCCACTCCGACGCATGACTTTGAGAAGCCCATTAACAGCAAAAGTCCATTTCTCCTATCGTTTGGAATAAGATGCATTTCCGGCCAAAAATTGCCTAAATAGTGGACATCTAGTTAAGAGAAAGCCCTGTATATGCATTAAAGTTCCAAGATTTAGTGCCTACATTTAGTTTTTAACTGTGTCCAATATCATTGCGTCAATGAGAGGGATGATACCAATAAATAAATAAATAAAATCCAATATTGTACTGCCCAGACCAAAAGTTGATTGCTCAGAGTATATTCCAAATCCAGAGTCTTCGGTTCATTCCAGATGAATCAGTTTTTTTTTTTTTAAGAAAAAAGGATACTTAGAATATGAAGTAAACTAGTGAACAAAAAAAAAAAAAAATTGGAAGCCCTAGATATGAATCAAGATGACAGACTGGGTTGTGCTCAGACAAAAACTAGGCGACTATTCGATTCATTTCTGATGAGTTCCAGGGTCTTCAATTTAGTTAAAGAGAAATCAATGCATTGTTTTTACAAATAATTTAATTAATTTCTTTAATATATGTGAATAAGTTATTTAATTTCTATATTTAAGTTCAGAAGTACAAGATAAGACCCTTTGTTTTAAAGGAAAATCCTCTAGAGATTTCTTATGCAATTTTTGTTTTAGAAAAAGACTAAAGGATTTTGATTTTACATTGCAAGACTGAGAACTATAATGTAAAGAACTTTGAGTGTGAAATAACAAAAATACCTTTGCTATTTGAAAAAAAAAAAATGAAAAAGTCTACCTTAAGGTTCTCAGCACCAATCGTCAGACTGCTACCTCCAGTTGCTAGAGACTCCTAATCACTGGACATAATAAACAATTAAATTATTAAAGGCGGCCAAACCACCCAAAATGTCAATGACCATCAAGCTACTAATGCTCTTTACTTATATCATGCAAACAACAATATATGCAATAACTTTAACACCAAGTCAATCCCAGGTGAAGGCCTCTGGTAAACAACTCTTCTTTCAAAGATAATAAGTCTCCATTTTATTTTAACAAGCATTAATTCTATAATAATAAGTCCACAACATATTCATGTTATTTGAGAGAAATGAGTGTTAGTGATTTGATATATAAGTCATTATTCAAAAAAAATCAAGTTTCCCTTTTACTTTAACAAGTATCAATTATGTAATTAACAAGTTCACAAAATATTCATTTCGCTTGAAAGAAACAAATGTTTTAATTTAGTGAACAAGTTATCATTTAGAGAAAAACAAGTCTCCATTATATTTTTTGGACTTGTTTGTTTCATATATATTAAATACTTCTCTCAAACAAAATGATTATTTTCTGAACTTGTTAATCATGAAATTTATGCTTGTTAAAATGATACGATGACTTGTTTTTTCTCAAATTAGAACTTGATCACCAAACCATAACACTTATTTCTCTCAAGTAAAGTGAATATTTTGTGAACTTGTTAATTGCAAAATTGATGATTGTTGAAACGAAATAGGAACTTTTTTTTTCAAATGATAACTTGTTTACAGATCACAATACTTGTTTCTCTCGAGCAAAATGGATATTTTGTGGACTTATTAATTATAGAATTGATGCTTGTTAAAATGGAATGGGGACTTGTTTTTCTAGAATGATAACTTGTTCATTAAATCCCAACATTTGTTTCTCTCAAACAAATAAATATTTCATGGAGTTGTTAATTATGAAATTGATACCTGTTAAATTATAATAGAGACTTGTTTTTCTAATGATACTTGTTCATCAAAGCACCTCACTTGTGATTGAATTGTTGTTAAAGTTATTACTTTTATTATTGAAGTGTCGTTAAAATGTATATGAATAACAAGAAGTCATGGACTATAAAGAATCACAAATTGTTTATTTTACCAAGGGTATCAACAAAAGAATTCCACAAAATTGCAGGTTGCAAAATTCTTGTGCCACACAAAGTCACCAAACATCATAATTTTGCTAGCAGTTAATATTGTTATGTACATATTCTTTTCCATTGTGGTCAATTTCCTGTCCTCTGGTCTGGACATTGCTGCTGCTGCCAGAAAAGGCATTTTTCTCCCGCTGTAAATATACAATTTCCTCTGCACAGGATAAAGCTTGATTGAAAGAGAGAGAGGAAACAAGTGGCTAAGATGATCAAAGAAGTTAAATTCAAGGAAATATACACACACATATATTTATATGTTTTGGGTAGTCTCCTTTTAACTAAGCAATCGCATATTAACCGGTCTGAATTGCAAGAAGTTTATTATGCTGCTAAGTGTGTTTACAGTATAATATGAATAGACAATATAAGCCTGTTATTGAAAGAATCAGTTGATCAAATGAACAAGAGCCTTGTGGTTTGTAGTTTGAACTCTGAAATGGACACATCAGTCAATAGCTTTCTGCTTTGGAAACTTGGCCTTTCATCCTCTTTCTTACATTAACCACAGGTTTCCTGGATTGAACTCGAGCTTGCTTTTCACGCCTACCAAGAAAACATGCCAAAGAATAGTCATATGTTAATATCTACAGAAGTAAAATGCTTCTGCAACTTCAAATTGTGTGATGCAGACATTGTGTTATGAGTCTGATATCAGAAAGCCTTGTAAGTAAAGTGGAGTTTACAAGTTCAAGGGGTTCTCCCATGCAATAAGCTATTCTTTTGTGATGGACTATTCCTTTAAACTTGTACTCATAACATTGGTGCAAGTTTTGACTAGTAGGAGGCTGAGTGAAATGCCAAGTACCTCGCTCAAGTGGTGACTATTTTACAAGGAGGGGAGCAATGGAATACACTATTATAGTAGCTGAAAATGGAATACACTATTGTAGCAGCTGAAACAACAGATTCTCCAACTACATTACAATACCTCGCTCCTTATACAAGAGGAACTCTCGTGAATGACATGCTTTAATCATTCATGACGAGCCCTCCAAACAAGCACATGCTTATCACCAAATATCTCTTCTATTAAGATGATCACTTGATCGTGACGACTTTATAAGTTCAAAGAGTTCTTTTACCTAATAGGTTAGTTTTTTAAGATAAACTCTCCATTTAGACTAATACTTGCAACATACTGCACTCTTATTTTCTGAAAAACTGTATTTCGCATAATCTCAAGCCCCACATGGGTTGAGAATGAGAATTAAACTCTACGAAATCTAATTTCCCATTGTTCTTTGGCAGCTCAATGGTAAAGCTGTCAGCTTTCTGCATTTTTTTTTCTCACCCCTCTCCTTTATCCTTATTTTGACATGAAGTAATGAGGTGGGGCCAAAAGTGATGTGAATTTGGTGGGTATGAAAATAACACAAATCCTAAATTGCAATCAAGGTTTTTCATTCTGGTGAACACCTTCTGATTAATTTGCAAATATTTGATGCTTAAAAGTTGAAAAATCTGCAGGCATATGAGACTGTTAGCATAATGACCACAATTAAGTTTGAAAATTAGTATATAAGTCAACACCTTAAGCACATTTGAAGAGTGAAATGCATTATTTAACCATATTTTTAAGAAGCTCTGAGCATATCTCAAGCCATTTGAGCAAAAGGTTATGCCACCTTGGGAGAATTAACTTCTAGAAACTAATAAAATTCCCGAAAACAATAAAATTCTTCTTTCGAAAAAATCACTCAAGGTGTGAAATTGAATTACCAACAAAATTAAAACTACTCTGTTAAAAACAGGAATGAAGAAGACACTTGATACTCATTGTTGAGTCTTGTTTTCTTTATACCTAACAGTGACATTTCCTCCAGTCTCCGTGTTTGAAACTTCCAGTTCTGGGAAACTGCTAGAATTTCCGTTCCCTTCACTGTGAGGAAAAAGACCAGTGTCATGGTGATCAGGACAACTGCTTTCAGCATTAAATCTTGAAACAGAGAATGACATAGTTGAATGAGATGGTCTAATTTTTTGAGGAAGATCTATGCTTATTAGATCATACTGGCTGGGAGGAGCAATATCCTTTTCCTCATTAGCAGATTGGGAGATTGCAATTGATACAGCTTCCGAAGAATCCTTTCCAGGCAACCAAAAAAAAAAAAAAAACACAGTAATACCATTAAACCTGATTTCAAGATATTGCACTTTTGTTTACAAGATTTAGGTGAAGATAAAATCAATGAAAGTTATCTAAATCCCTAAATGCAAGTAACAAGAGCATGTTTCAGAAAAATTGTGCCATTTTCTGTTAAGTATTATGAATCAAATATCAAACACAAAAATATGCTCCAAGAGGTAATGATAATTGATGATAACGAAAGGGAGCCATTCTGACCTCCATTGTTCTTTCATTGAAGATATCTGACTTATCAAGTGATATATCCTTCTCTATAGAAGAACAGGACATATCATTATCACCAACCAGTCCTCTAACTGGATCTTGATCTCCCCCAAATAATTCTTCAATGTTTTGGAATGTTAAGTCAACGTCAGGTATGTTAAAATCATCTTGACAAATAAGTTCTTCACATATCCCAAGGTCTTGAATATTATGAGACCACATCTGCAAAAATTAATACAAGATTCCTACTTTGACCTCGGATATGATGTCAACCAGAAGAATGCTACTGAGCAACCAGTATAATGTTGATCAAAAGCAAGCATAAAAAGTTAGCAAAGAAACAAATCCTTTATGTTGCTTATTGAAGAAAAACACAGACTAGAAGGTCAATCCTGTATCCTAATTAGGTCCAACAAAAGAGAGCAGATAATTATCAAACCTGATTACTTTGAAGTGGACTTTTGCAGGTCCAGGAGAACTCACTGTTCAAGGGAAGGTCTATCATTGGAGATGAAGGTAAATTATCTAGTTCAGAAAATGTGGATGACAAACTTTCAAGCTTCAGCTCTGCCATGGGACTGTCTCTTTCCTGAAGAGTATTAGTAAAATCCTGGGGATTTTGTGCATGCTGATCACATTTATCATCATAGTTCTTTCGAGTATGGTGCATTGAAGAAGAAGAGACTGTTTCTTGCAGCCCAGTTACCAGTGGAGAATGATTACTGTTCTCACTATGTTGAAGCCTTTTCAAATCAATAATCTGCTGCAGAATAACTTGTCTCTCTCGATCTTTGTACAATTTCTGCAAAATGAAGTTCAAAGCTGAGAAAATGTATAGATCAGAGAGGTTTAAACTAAAGAAAATGACATGTAGGAATAAAGTACTTTTGCAGTCTACAATCCACAATCACAGACTTCATCTCTATAATTAAAAGAAGTACAAAAACTCTCATCCTGCATACCTGACCTTGTTGACTGCTAGATCCACCATCAAATTTAGTCCTAGATACCACTGAATGGCCTCCAGTTTTATCACCAAATTGTCCCGAGAGATTTACTGCATTCAAATCTGCAGAACCACTGTTTTCTATCTCATTCAATTCAAAACCCCAAAGTACGGCAAAGTCTTTGGCAGAAGGGCAACCCATGTAACTTCTGATAGCTCGTTTCTGGTGTTTCAAGGAGGGATCGTGAAGCTTCTGATCACAGCCGCGGCAGATCAGGATTTGGTGATCCAAACACTGCGCATAAGCAAAATGGTTTCTGCATAGGTTACATATAAGGGTTCTGAGGTGGCGGCTGGACAGTGCATTGGCTTTATGGACCTTTGCATCACAGGATAGACAAAGATATGCTTCATCAGCTTTACAATAAACCACTGGCCTCAAAGATGTGCAGAATTCACAAGCTCTCTCCATTCCCTTTGCTCTGAAAGGCCAAAGAAACTATAAAACATCATACTGTGTCCAGTACAAGAGATGTAGTCAATAAATTAAGAGCTGAAATAGAACATCTAGCCAAAAGGTAAAATAGAGCAAAGGAAAAGGGTTCATTTGCATGCACTTGAATCATAACAACAAATATCAAGAGAGTGCTTGTAAATTCTTCTCTCAGAAAAAAAATTAATTGAAACTCCAAAGTAAAGGCTTATAAAAAATCATTAGTCTGTACAAATGATTTACAATCTTATGTTTCAAATACAGCTAGGATGATGAAGGCGTTGCAAGAATAAAAATACCTGATAATCTGATATCCAAAATCCAGAGGCCAAAGCCTAGCACTCCTACCACTCAAAGTCGTTACAGAGACTGCAAGGCAACATCGTAATTCTTAAGAAAAAACGAAGGACATCTCAACAACGGAAGTATCAAATCAATCTGAATACAAAACCATGACATCCCATCCCGTAGTACCCAATAAGCACGAATCTCTTGTGAACTTTGAGGAGCATGCAGTTGAAAATTAAGCGTTGACGCACTTTTGGGACAGGCTCATAATGACTTTGAAAGATGAGAAGTAAAAGAGACGTACCCGTGATTGTTTCCCAAGAAAATTAGCAAAAGGGAAATAAAATAGGAATTCCTCCAAGAAAGTAAACAGAAAATGGGGATTATTGTTCTTAGATTTCAGCAAAGCCAAAAGGGTGTTAAATTTTCCAGGAAAAATCAAGGCTTTGAGCCTGAGGAGCTTGCTTGTGCTCTCATTTCATGTGGGCTGGCTTTGTTTCATGGTGGTTCTGGGTTGCGTTGGTCGACGCTTGCTCAAGGGGCATTAATGACATGTTATGTTTAGCCATTTGGGATGACGTGGCAAGATCAGACCCCGAACTTTCCAGCGTGGATGAGAAGACGTGGAGGGGGAGGTGGGTCCCACTGACGTTATCCAAATAAGACATGTGAAGGAAGAAAGGTTGTTCTGCAATCGGTTAGCCTTGTCAAACCAATGGGAGGCTGCCATGCCATTCGGCATTGAAATGACGTCGCCTTCAGCTCTCCGGGATAGGCGGAGGCCGATTGTAGGGTCCACCAAAAAGGACCACGCAGAGTCTTAACTCACGAGGTGACTATCCCATTTTTATTTTTATTTTATTTTTTATACAGATATTCCAAATAGTCGTGAAACTAGTTTTTCAAAAAATCAAAATGTAATTCAGGCGTTGTCATTTTTCAAGCAGTAAATGCATGGTTTGAATTTTGGAATGATACTTAAGACCAAAATTGCTATACCATTTGTGCTATATTTACTTGGTTTTATTTTTTTATTAAGTTATCTTTTTATAAGACCATGCTAAAAATAAAATTAATTAATTTTCTCTTTGGTTTCTTCAGCTTGCAATCTCTAACCTACACTTCGTTTAACTTGTGAGCCAATCTCACGTGGATAAATCATTTCATTATTTTATGATTATTAATTAGGTCCAGCATGGGATATATTCACAATTTTGGTGTGAACATATTCTTCTTTCACCCAAAAAAAATTAAAATCAAAAATATTTTTATTCCTCTATTATATTTTACTTTTAAACAAATTTATATTTAATAAAATGAGAATTTTATAAATCATAAATAATGCGATTTATATTTCAGATTCCCTGAAAACTAGTTATAGTCTAAAAAGCAAATATTTGGAGGAAAGAATTAGATCAGATTCAGTGAGGTTGTTTTTTCCATCATTTTCAGCTGATTTGGATTTCAGATGGAACAATTAATAATTAATAATGTTTCACAATGTTCCAAACTTGGGTGTGGTCACCGGCCAGGTTGGCATGCTTTTATATGAAACGAGCATGGTCCTCGTTCCATGAGAATACAGAAAGAGATGGAGATTTTATTTTTTTAAAAAAAAAAATAAGGAACAAAAAATAAATAATAAAAAAGAAAAATAAGGGCAAAAAGACAAATGTCCCCAAACAGGTTGAAGTTGGTACTAGGGAAAACTTCACTGGGCTTAGATTAGAAGCCAACATAATAAACAGAGCTAAAACAAATAAACAATGCATGCTTTGTGAAGTGTTCCCAAAATCTGTGATATGGGATGGAAGATGCTAGTAACATTAATTTGGACTTAAGTTTGCACATTAAAAAGATCATTTTGATTCAATGTTTAAGATGAACTAATATAAATAAATAAATCTTCAGTTAACAAATTAAAAAGCATTAGTCTTGCTGTTGGCCATTTTGAACAATCCTATTACACATTGTGAACAAAGTATTTTATCCAAATTTTCATATATGAATTGAAAATAAAAATGAAAATGAAAATAATGACAATAATAAAATTAAATAAATAAAATTATAGGTTCTCGGATAAAAAAATAAAAATATATAATAATTTTACAAAACAAATTTTTCATTTTGGTGACTTCCACAATTTTGGTCATCTTAAAATTAATTGTCATGATATGGTTATAACGGAAATTGGCAAATAAAAAATGAAAGTCAAATAAGGGCCATAAAAATATTTTAATACAATGGGATTATTATTTGATTAGGCCATTAATGAGTAAAAATCTTAGTTGTGCCTATAAAAAGGAGAGAAGGAGGCTGGAGGGGAGAGACAAATGAGGTTGGGGAAGTTCTGAATTGTTAGGTTACGTACCCCAAGGTTCATTGCTGCTCGAGCTCACGGATTTTAATAAGTGATCATCACATACTCGCTTGGGTAATGTGCTCTTGCCTTTGCGTCTTGCTTCATCCAATTTGATCATCATATTCTTTACCTGTGCGCTCCTTTATCCCTTCCTTGACATAATATGCTCTTGGCTTGATTGAATTACCATCAAGTTAAAGTTTTTGTTTTCAATTGACTCACTCGTTAGGCCTCTCAACTTTATATCTTATAATTTTTAATCATTCACCTTTAGAATATAAATTTCTATTAAAATTTGACATTATATGATTTCTGATAATTTTTTACATAGTTTTTTCATAGCCTTATATTTAAAAAACAGTTGTTGTTCCATAGCCTTACATTTAAAAAAAAAAAAGAACTTTTGTTTTCCTCTATATCATCATCTATCTCCTTTCTTGCTTTTAGTTTATATAATTGATCATACTATGGTTGTCTTATCTTGAAAAGGCATATGATAAATAAGTCTTCAAGGTGATTATTTGGCGGCAATTTATTACATGATAGAATGAGTTTGTGGATAATTTATTTGTATTGATATTTATTTTAGACTAATGAATCATTTACTTTTATTTTCTTAAAAAACAAGGAAGAATTTTTATTAAAAAATAATAAATAAAAAATACAACCAAAAATAACATTCTCTTCATAAAATAAATTAATTAAAAATTAAAAAAAACTTAAATAATAATGCTTTGAACTATGTAAACTTTGATTATATCATAAGGTACGTAGGCTTAAGCTTTAATCCTAAATCAAATCCACTCATATAAATAAATAATTTTTTTCACTAATTTTTCATTTTCATTTTTGCATGTGATTATAAAAGGTAATCAAGATATGATTAAAATGCTAATTTAATTTTATACAATTAACTTAGAGAGTAACTGTTTCTATGAACAAATATTGTGAGGTACTTAACACTTTCTTCACACATAATTTACTCACAAACCTTTCTTTATATACCATCCTTTTTCATTATAAGTTTTTTAAAATTTCTTTAAAAACCTTAATGATGACTCCTAGTTTCCTATATTATCGACCTTTTCTCTCTAGAAAAGTCACAATTAGGGCACAACACACATCCAACAATTTATCATGAATTAAATATTCAAATAACTTAAGTATGGCCATGTAAAGTATATCTGAATCTTCCAAGTATTTTACATTTTTTCTTGAACATTTCAACTCAACGAGGAAATTGAAGCTTTTAATTATAAATAAATCAAACCCAATATTAAAATAAGAAATTCGTGAATATGTCAATGGAAATTTGCATGTTCACTGGAGAAATTGACCGTTATCAAACAAAATCAGGACAAATTATTTTCACTGCAGGAAGGGATCTTCCCTTTTTTCAGCAAACAGTTTCAGTGCCCACTACCAGTGGTGAGCACTTAGCACAAATATGGAGGGAATTGCATTTGGTGCTCATCGCTTGTGATGCTCATCAGGTCAGATCCCTACCATCCATTTAAATTAATTTTTTAAATATTTTAAATATTATATTTATTAATATAAAAAATTTAAAAATTTTAATATATCTGTTTACTACCAATTTGGTCAATACAAATTTAAACTAGCAATCCAATTTAATATTAAAAAATTTATAAATTTTAAAAATTAACCATGTAAAATACATTTTAAATAGTCTAGATTTAATATTAACATTTTTAATTTTTTTTATTTTAATAAATATAATATTAAAAATATTTAAAAAATTTAATTTAAATAAACAATAAGGATCAAATAAAGCTGAAATGGAGGGCCAAGATTATTCCTGACCCTAATGAGCACACGGTGCTCATCACTACAATGAGCACCATATGCGGATGCAATATGGACTGTCCATGTTAAAATCAGATTGTCCAGATTTGACATAATTTAACTTTGAACCTAGACCATCCAAACTCAGGGTTGGTTTGGACGGAGAGAAAGATGAGAAAAAGAATGGGAAGAAAAGAAAACTGAAAGGAGAATTTCCCAAAAAAAAAAAATATTTTTAAGAGTTTTTCTTCCCAGTTTTATTTCCCCCATATTTTCTTCTAAACCATGGGAAAGCGTGGACCGTTTGGATCTCAATGCTCATCGCTGCCATGAGCACCAAAACCAGAGAGTCTATTTCCTCATCATCGATTAAATATATGATTAATGGATGCAAAAGTGGGAATCAAACATAATAGAGTTGAACTATTTTCGATACTAAACAACAAAATGGAGCTTGATATATAATTATTATATTGCTACAAGCTAGGGAACCCATGACATGTGCAATCTGGTCATGTAAGATCCTCCAGTAGATATGGTACCATTTGTACCATTTAGACACCAAAATATGAGGAATGGACAATGACTAACTTCTGGATCAAAAGCCAATGTAGTGATTTACAAGTCATGTGGGCCCAGGAATGTGTTCCCTTTTACAGCCGAACACAACTCTTCAATGGTGTAAATTAAATCTCGACCATCACCATTGCAATGGCACGTGTATACTGATAGTTGAACACAATAATTTTTCCCAATCAACCCCTATCTAACAAAAATCATGCACACTCAAAATGTCCCAAGACCTATTTCATTAGATGATCCAATTTGACAAACTCAAAACTGGTTCATTTTGGAAACATGATTCACACCGTCCATGAAGTTCATTTAATAGTCCAAAAGCAGAATATCAGCAAATTCAGAATACAAGTAACTCGAAGGGAAATAAACATTAAGAGAAAGAATTGTTAATATTAAGTTACTGACACAATTCATTTCAATAAAATATCTTCATTCAACTAGTTTATGATAAAAACTAGTCAACTTATGAAGAGTGTAGAAACCCTAGCATAATTCACATCTAAGAATAGGTATATTACACTGTCAACAACCTATACCATATAACGAAGAAAGTTCTACCAAGCCGATGTCTCAATATAAATTCATAAAATTATAAGCTGTACAATTAAGCCAAATATTGCATCTATAACAAAAAACATACAATGTTTTCTCATAAAAGTATTATGAGATAAACTTTTAAGGCAATGTAACTCCCAGAAGAGGTACTGAAAAGGGTTGATTTCAGTTCCATGATTTAAGCAAAAGCCTGAATAAGAAAAGTGTTGGTGAGATATATATCAATACAAGAAAGCACCGTCATGTTCATATCCACTGTCAGAGGAAAAATGGTTCAATTTCTAACAACATTAGAACCCAAAACCCCAACTAGGATCAGACACATCCACCGTAGTTTTCTTCTAAACTTTAGCCACTACTTAAGTCTGAACAACAGCCTCACAGTGCATAACCAGTGTTTGAGAAATTGTAAACAGTATCTCTTAGTAAATCAGAACCATGAGTAGAACGCAAGCATTACTCCACTTCTATCATTGATTAAACTGAAGTTTATTCATATTAAGATCGTACAAACTTACTTGCTTGACCTTTTGAAAATTTCGAATGACAACTTAAACTAAGCCAACCAATTATGAAACAAAAAATAACAAGACCAGAAACAGAATTTTAAGAAGTAATAACATATCACACCTTGATCAGCTTGACTTCACATGAACTTCAATGATATCATCATCTTCCATCCCAAGGCCACTAGGGGTTTGGGATGGATTAATTCTATCCCCGTCAAAAGAAAATACTAAATGTCTCTGGTCAAGCTTTACTTTATCTGCATACATTTTGAAGATCCGTTCAAACTTGTCGTCCTAAAAAAGCAGACAAACTTCAAATCAACCCTGTACGGAACTCATTGGACATCATAGCATAAAGTGAAGTATGGGCAAGGGGGAAGGGGAAAACAGCGAGAAACAACTGCCAAGTTGTATTTTTAAAGGATGGATAGCAGAATGAAAATGTAATCCGAAATACTGGAGACAACTTTATCATAAGAAGAGAAATTGCACCTAAATCTCAGACTATCTTTCTCCAAAAAAGCTTAAGAGAATAATAGTTGAACTAACTTATTCACATCTTAAACAGAATAGAACAAAAGCTTGCCATGCAATTCTAACAGTAGGCTGTTGCTGAAAAGGAATAGCACAGTTATTTCTCAGATTCAACATAAGTCTAAGTATAAAGTGACAGAACCACCATAAACAAAGGGTAGCTCAAACAGATGTTGATTCAAAGTAAGCAAATAATCCTTAGCCTTGAATAACTTAACAGTCACTAATAACAACAGAAATTTAACACAGTACATGCTAAAGGAATTCAACACAATATATAGTATATACCATGTATACACGAAACTGCTTCACTCCATCCTTGTCTTGTATGGAGATGACAATCTTAGCTCTTTCAGGAGGTTTTAATGTTTCCTCACTTGCAGCATCCACAGAAGTCTGCAACGAATTATCAAGCTCTCTCTTTGCAGACTCCTTAACTTCTTGTAACATCTCTTTTGCAGATTGTGCGAATGAGACAAGCTCCTGCTTTTTTAATCTACATGCAAGAATCAATTGTTATAAGCCACTACATAAAAATAGTAGAGAGAATAATAAGGAACACTTCAGCATCTTGTTAGTAACAGAATGGTGCAGAATGATAGGCTCAACTAAAAATCAAAGAGAATCTCATATTCTCATTTCAAAATCAAAGAGAATTTTCTGATTTCCTGGCCCCTGATAACCAGAGGCTAAGGCTTTGCAACTTTTACACAATTTTCTAATGATGGAAAACACATTTAGGGGGAGGGGGGAGAGAGAGGAACTAATGTTACACAACCAATGAAGCATGGATTCTGACATGCCAAGCTTTATCAATATTAGAGATAACAAACACACATGAAAATAATTTTCCTTATCATCAGAGATGGTTTCTATATGATCACAATAGTTTATTTGTTCAGATGTCATCCTTTTTTTCTTTGGCCTGATTTCAAGTGTCACCCTTTAATTTTTCCTGATGTTCAATTGTTTTTTAACTAGTAAAACCGTCAATAAGGGAAACAGCAGAACCCCACGAGCCCCTCTATGTGGCAGAAAATTGATGGACACCCACTATCTATCAAGTAAACTATGCTATTGCTGGCTCTACAAGACTTGTTCTTTCTCAACATTTTTCTTGTGCAACATGATGGCTAGTGGAGAGGGTTTTAGGGACTAGCAATGTACATAAATTCTAATCAGTAAGGCTGAATGATTGTGCAGGCAAAGATAGATGATAGAACTGGAGACGCATTTTAAGTTGGATTTTGTCATTAAGAATAAAATAGACACAGACACACAGTTTGCCTAACAAGCAAGAAAGACAAATAATTCCCAAGGAAGAGATTTTGTAGGGATGGATTCTAGCTCATGCAGTATCACTTAACATTTTTGTAATATTGTGAGAAGAAACCAGCACTTGTGCAATACTCCACAGTTAAAAATTCATGGACCTTATGGAATACTACAGTTAAGGTTTATAGAAACGAAAGGAAAACTGGGGCAGACGGCCCATCTAAGCAAACAGAAAGAATATTCAAATATCCTAGAAAAGGAAAGAAGGATAAAACGGTTAGAAGAGAAAGTCAGGGAAGCAACACCAATATAAGTTAACACAGTTTCGTTAGAAAACAAGATCATCTCAACGTTCTAAAGTCTAACTTCTCCTAATCCATTTAATTCAGAAAACAAACCACATGGCAGTAATGGCTTCTCTCCTTCTTTATCCATTCCCACCTATTGCCCGTCATCGTTCTTTATGCATAATTTTTGTCTCCAAAACCATGTCACCATTCCCCTTCACCTTCTCTAATTCTTATACTCAGCTTTCAACAGTGTTAAACTCATCCGCACACATAATCTAACAACTTAATTCTTTTATCTTTGTACCAAAGTTAGCAGCCAACAAATCACACCTGTCCCTATCGAAGTCAAGGATGTATCTTGGACATCAAATAGATCAAAGAAAAAAGACGCACCACAAAACGCACAGACGCACAAACACAGATGCATGCGAATAATGGAATGCTCAAACCTCAACTCCTTTAATGTTGAATCCTCCCCAATCGACCTGGATGCATCCATCGAGACCTTTGGTGGAGGAAGTAGCCAATCATCTTCTTTATCATCAATATCGACCACCGCTACCACTTTCTCTTGATTACTACCATTCACAACCTAAACCACGTGATAATTTCAAAAATTTAGAAGCGGAAGCATTCATTCGAGGCAAATTAGATGAAGTTATAGGTAAAAGTTATATTACAGGCTCCGAAGTCTTCCTCTTTTTCCTAGCATAAATCACACCCTCCTCCTCCTCCTCGTCTGCCAGAAATACAGAATTCAAAAATTTACGATACCATGAAATACAAAATTCAAAAGATTCGAGCTTCAAAGGGTAAAACTACGTGCACAATAATAACTTCCTTTCGAAAATAGAGGAAATTAGTAGATAAGAAGGAAAAGGAACCTTCGAGGCACACAACATTAATAGGTTGCACGCGTCTGTAATCGAATAAGGGCTCCAGTTCTTCCTTAAATTCCGCCTACATTGACAAAAACCCAGGGTTCAAGAAAGAAGATTAAAGAAAAATTACCAAATTGATTAAACGATTCAAAATTGAAATGCATGAGAAAAGAGTGAAACCATCACAACGAGTTCCGTGAAGCTCCCTCCTCACTGTGTCTGGTTCTTTCGAATTATATTGAGCATTTTCACAATCCCGCGTCCCGCCTCAAACTCGAAATTGTGCTCGCCTGGTAGGCTTGTTGCAAACAATAAGAAACTGAGAACAATAATAATAATAATAATAATATATTATTTTATTTAAGGTTTAAGTTTGTTTTTTAAAATTATATAGTTTTAATAACAATGCTAGTTTTAAATGATAATTTTTGTCATTTATTGTTATTTTAAAAATTAAATTTAATATTTTAGTATTTGAAAATAGTTTTTCAACATTTAAAATTTTAACATTGATATTTTTATTAATAAAACTAATGGTATTAAATTTTAAGAAAAATTAATCTTTTAATCTTTCAATTTTTAATTTACTTGTAACTTAATCTTTTAATTATGACTCACTACAACTCGATCTTTAACTTTTGACTCATTTATTATTCAATCTCTTAACTTTTAACTCTTGTGTGACTTAATCCCTTAATTTTTGTTAGTTCTTTTTTTTCATGTTAGCTTAAATTTCACATCAAGGAGCAAGAGGAGGATATTTTAGAGTACAATAAGAATATTTCTTTTATCCCTCTTATTTAATGAGGGTAATTTTTAAAACAATTTAAAAAATAAGGACCGAGTTATGTGTGGGTCAAAAGTTGAAGGATTAAATTGCAGCAAATCATAGTTGAAAAAACTAAGTTACATGTGAGTTAAAAGTTGAAAGACTAAAAGATTAATTTTTAACTTTTGTTAGTTCTCTTTTTTCATGTTAACTTAAATTTCACATCAAGGAGCAAGAGGAGGGTATTTTACAGTAAAATAAGAATATTTCTTTTATCTCTCTTATTTAATGAGGATAATTTTTAAAACAATTTAAAAAATAAGAACCTAGTTATGCATGGGTCAAAAGTTGAAGAATTAAGTTGTAGTAAGTCATAGTTGAGGAGATTAAGTTATAAGTGAATTAAAGGTTGAAAGACTAAAAAATTAATTTTTTAAAAAATTTTATAAAGAAACTAATAATATTAAAGTTAAAAAAACTGAATAAATATTTTATAAAATTAAAGGAGTATAATAAATTGCTAAGTCATTAATGCTTATTGAAGATCATCTTTATATAACTTCATTAACAAATAATATAATCACCAAGTCATTGATACTTGTTAGTTATATAATGCAAAGTTTATATTTAAAATAAATTGAATTTTCAAATCAAGTTTGAGGTAATTCAATAAAACAACTTATTAACAATACATTTTATACATTTAATCTTATTGACTTGTTTGTCAAAAAAAAAATATCTTGTTAGAGCATAAAATTGAAAAAACTTGTTAAGAATATATTTTGTATATTTAATCTTGAAACTCATCTTGAATTAAAATGGTCTTTTGGGATATATTTGATATTTTTTAAAATTCAAGATCTTTTACAGTTTTATGAAAATTAGTTGAATCAAGAGTCGATCATATAACTGTCGATTTTGCTATTTTTTAATTTTTTTTAAAATTTTAATTCAAACTTATAAACATGCATGGAATATGTATATATGTATATATTTTAAAATTATGAATTATAAATCAATAATCGAGTATAAATATTTTGGATTAAAATGATGGAATATAAATCAATATTACCTTTTTATTTTATATCATTTTGTTTTAAATTTAACAATTCATTTTTATTATATATAATTATTTCCTTTTATTTTAAGCTTGTATTATTTTAAATATATTAATTTATTTATAATCAAATGATGATTCGACCATTGAATTGTGAACTAATTAAATGGTTTAATTACTTGTTAGATCTCAACATTGATCTTTTATATCCATGGCCCAAAAAATGAACAATTATACAATGAATTAAAAACTAGACTAAATCAACTATTGACTAATTAGGTTAATGGCTTGACTATCATGCAAAAACTATTTAAAAGGTTAGATCAAATTAAATCGTCCTAAATTGACTTTTAAATTAAAAACTAGGATCAAGCTTAGAACTTAATCCAGTTCTTAAAAGTTGAATAGCTCAAAAATGTCACTATTTTCTCCCTTTGAACCTTAAAAAACAATACTCCCACTCTCATTCCCCCAAACCTGGATGCGATTTTCCTTCTCCTCTCGTTTGCGTTCTTGTCACACATTACCTCAAGCCCCAATGGATCATCAGACCACTTCGTTCAGATTTAGATCGGAGCACCAAGCGTCCAAGCCATCAATGCACGGAGTTCGAGTTCATCCTTCCTCCTTTACCTTCGTCTTCCCATGACTCGTCGCTTGCCTCACGCCCTCACCAGTCACCTCTTCGATTGCCATCACCATCCCCTTCTTTGTGTTCTTTGCCTGATCTTCTCCTTCCTCGCCCTGCCTTCTCATCATTGCAAGTCTACAACTTCGTTCATCTTGTTTGTACTCCTTCATTGTGTCTCCTCTTCTGCCCTTCGCAACTCTCCTCTTCCAATAAGTTTCCTTATTTTTGATTTCTTAGATGTTAGAATCCTCATATAGGAAATTATCTTGATTTATATGCGATGGCCTTGGAGCTCTGTTTTAGACTTTCAGTGGCTTAGTTTGTGTCATGTAAGGTCTAGCTTAAGCTTCAATAATAGGATTTAAGGTGTTCAAAATCAATCCAAATCGATGACACCGAACTAAACCAAGGATACCAAACCAAACCGATATGAATCAATCAAAACTAATTAGAAATAAGGTTTGGTTTGATTTTTTTTTTTTCAACAAAATGGATTGATTTGGGTCAATTTAAGTTTTTGTTTCTTAAAACTTGAATCAAATCGAATCAAGCCTCATTATATTTATTTTATATATTTATTTAAATTTGTCTAAAATTTTTTCTCTTTGCTAAATTCAGTTATCTATAAATTGATGGTTAAAAATATTACAATTATTTAAATATTATCTAAATTTTTTATGATATTTTTTAAAGGCACTTATCTATAACTAGTTAAATATTGTCTGTAGTTAGAAAAAAGGAAAAATTATAGCCAAGGACTATTGGAGGAATCTATTTACAAATAAGTACTAAATAATTCTAAAATTATGCTGTAGGATCAAGAAACCAAAATGTAATGAATTTTTAATGTAAAAAGACAAAACTGCCTTTCAATTTTTTTTTTAAAAAAATTCCTCAACCACCAGCCACCGAAGCTCCGATGTCGGTGGCCAGACCACTTTACTGGACCGGCCGTTGAAGCTCCAATAGCAGTAGTCAAACCATCACCGGAGCTCTGGCACCGATCACCGGATCGACGAGTAAGGCAAACTTTTTTTTTTAAGGTGGCCAAGGTGGGGCTTGAACCTACATCCTCTTGGCCACCAAAAGGATTGTAATCCTTTCAATTATAAAATGCAAAATTATATTTATATACTTAACTCTATTTTCACTTTCCATGCTAACATTTATTAGGAGTTTAATAATTACTTGTCATTTTACAAATGACACTTGTTAAAAGTTTTAATATGCACTAATTTTTATAAATGCTTACTTGTTTTTATTATCAGGAATGACAAATTCCCATTAACAATGTAACAAATAACCATTTGTGAGATGACAAGTCCCGTTATTAGCTTTAAAAATTTCTTTTGATAATTTGATAAGTAAATTTTAATAAAATAACAAGTTCATAAAAGCTTTTGGCAGGTAAAATTTTAGTAATAAAAACAAGTAAACATTTATAAAAACTGCTCTATATTAAATTTCTTTGACAAGTCCCAATTGATAATTTAATAAATAACTATTTGTAAAATGATAAGTTCTGTTACTAGTTTTGAAAATTTCTCTTGATAATTTGACAAGAAAATTTTAGCAAAATAATAAGTTCCTAAGAGCTTTTGACATGTAAAATTTTAATAATAAAAAAGTAAATATTTATAAAAATCACTCAATATTAAATTTCTTTGGCAACTCCCTATTGATAATTTAATAAGTAACCATTTATAAAATGACAAGTCATGTTATCTTTTAAAATTTATTTTCACTTTTTATGCCAATACTTATCAAGAGCTTAATGATTACTTGTTATTTTATAAATGACTACTTGTTAAATTAAATAACGAGACTTGTCATGATAAATTAAGTAATAATGACAAGTCTTATGACAAGTCTCGTTACTTAATTTATTTTGTTAAAATTTTACATGTCGAAACTCATAGGAACTTGTTATTTTGCTAAAACTTTCTTGTTAAGATATTAAGAGAAATTTTTAAAGTTAGTAACAGGGCTTGTCATTTCACAAATGGTCACTTGTTAAATTATCAATGGAGATTTGTCAAAAAAATTTAATATGGAGTGATTTTTATAAATATTTACTTATTTTTATTACTAAAATTTTACATATCAAAAGCTCATAAGAACTTATTATTTCGCTAAAATTTTCTTATCAAATTACCAAGAGAAATTTTCAAAGCTAGTAATGGTACTTGGTATTTTACAAATGGAAACTTGTCAAAGAAATTTAATATGGAGTGGTTTTTATAAATTTTTTTTATTACAAAAATTTCACATGTCAAAAGCTCATAGAAACTTATTATTTTGCTAAAATTTTCTTATCAAGTTATCAAAAAAAAAATTTAAAGTTAGTAACAAGGCTTGTCATTTTATAAATGATCACTTGTTAAATTATTAATGGGAACTTGAAAAAAAAATTTAATATGGAGTTGTTTTTATAATTATTTACTTGTTTTTATTACTAAAATTTTACATGTCAAAAGTTTATATGAACTTGTTATTTTACTAAAATTTACTTATCAAATTATTAAGAGAAATTTTTAAAGCTAGTAATGGGACTTGTTATCTCATGAATGGTTATTTGTTAAATTGCTAATGGGAACTTGTCATTCCTGGTAATAAAAACAAGTAAACATTTATAAAAATCAGTGCGTATTAAATTTTTTAATAAGTCCTATTAGTAGTTTAATGAGTAGCTATTTACAAAATGATAAGTAACCATTGAGCTCCTGATAAATGTTAGTATGAAAAGTAAAAATAAAGTTAACTATATATATATATATATATATAAATCTTTGCATTATATAATTGAAAGGATTACAATCTTTTTGGTGACTAAGAGAATGTGGGTTCAAATCCCACCTTAGCCACATTAAAAAATAGTCTGTCTCCTTCATTGGTTTGATTATCGGTGTCGAAACTTCGATGGTGGTCCAGCTATTGCTACCGGAGCTTAGATTGCCTATCTGGCGGGGTGGTCCAGTCCCAGCGTTAGAGCTCTGACGGGCAATGGTTGAGGAGTTTTTTTTAAAAGAATTCAAGGGCAATTTTGACTTTTTACACTACAAATTAATTACGTTTTGATCCCTTGATACTACATCATGATTTTATAATTATTTGGTTCTTGTCAGTAAATAAATTCCTCCAACAATCCTTAGTTGTAATTTTCCCTAGAAAAATGCTATTATATATATTTAACAATAAAAAAGTTCTTGTTATTAGTATTTTTCAGACAATTAGAATAATTAACTTTGTTTTATATTTTTCTGCAAAAATGAACACTCAAATGTCGTCATAAATTCTTAATAAACATACTTTGATTAAGTGCCAACAAATTAAAATTATATAATTAAAAAAATGCTTGTAGTTTCATCAGTTTTGAATAATTAATGATTTGAAGTTGCACATATATGATCATTTTGCTATTAGTATTTTCATACTGTTAAAAATATTTAGAGGAAAATATAACAAAATCCTATTAATTATCAAGTGGGCATATAAACGTGCTCTGCAAGAAAAAAATAACATATTCATATTCAGTGAAAGTTATAAAAAAAAAAAGGAAAAAATCAAACAAATGCATTGAAACTTAATCTAAACATTAACCAATCAAAACCAAACTAGAAAAAAATCCAAACCAAACCAATTTTTCAAAAAACCAATCCAATCTTAATTATGAGTGAACTAATTGATTTGGTTAGGTCTAGTTTTTGCTCAAAATTAAATCAAACCGAGTCTATGAACACCTAAGGTTCTAATCATGGTAGATCAATTCTCACCCTTCTCAATCGGTTTGCTTCAATGACTTTTTTTAATAAAAGAAAAAGAAGAGACAAGTTAAAATACTAAGTTTTTGTGTAGCCTTTGTCTTTCCAGGGGGAGGTTGCCAACAGATAAGAGATGTATGCTTTTACTTTTTAAGTTCTAATAGCTTGTTTAATTTATTGTAATCTCCTAGTGATGCTGTACGAGAGTGCTTAATCCTTACAAAAACATTGGTTTATTTTTCTTATTTCTTATATTTATATTATTATATATATATATATATATAATTTTTTTAATTTAATTATTATATTATCGATTTGATCATTAATTTAATTTAACTTTTTTAATTTAATTATTATATTATCAATTCGATCATTAATTTAATTTAACTAGATGATGTGAACTGTGAATTATTAACTTTTTTAATTTAATTTTAAAAACATTGCAAATATGTAAGAAATATGCATAGAATATGTATATATTTAAAAATTATAAATTATGAATCAATTATATATATATATATATATATATATGTTGGATTAAAAATGATGGAATAGAAGGGAACATTACCTTTTTTTTATTTTATTTTTGTTTTAAATTTAAAAATTCATTTTTATTATTACATATTACTATTTCTTTTTTATTTTAAACATTTGTTATTTAAAATATATTAATTAGTGGAACTACGGTACAGATCATAGTGAACCAGACGGTTTAATTGATTCTGCCTCTGTAATCTTACCGTTTCTACCGTTTTTGGTGATCTGGGAATTCCAGTGTGCGATCAATTTGCTGCCTTTTAACACTTTTCACCGAGGTATGAACAAATTGGGGTACATGAGAGAAATAAATGTAGAGATTGAATGCCTTAGTTGAGAGAATCGCTCGAAAAGAAGCTTCACCAGCATGTATGGGTTTGAGGCGATAAGTCCATTGCGGAGGCGATGCAACTGGAACTGAAATACCAGAATCGAATAGTCTAGAACTCAGAAGAAGGCAGTCTTTGTGGTTCGAAGCAGGACATAATTCGCTCCATATTTTCTTCCAAGTTGGAAGTCCTTAGAGAAGTCGCGTCTTCGACTCTCGGTCAAATTGGAAGATCGGAAGCTTGGAGTGTCTGGAGTGAAGAGAAGTGTGGAATCCAAGCTAAAGAATATGGAAGCTCGAAGTGTGCAGAATCCATGGGCTAGTCCGTATAATTCGTTATTTTGGCGGGCTGAGCTAACCCAGCCGGATTTGAAAATGGTTCAATTTTTCCAGCTTCTGCTTGTCAAATTTGAGACAAGCCCCCTTTTCGACTGTACTCATTTAAAACTTTATCAAATATTGAAATTTAACTACATTTTAATCTTTAACAACAGGGATACTTTGAATGACAGGGAGATCGGGGAGGAACAAGTGGATGGGAGCAAGTGCTTTCAAACCCAACAGCACAAATTAAACCTACTTGCCCACCACCATTGTCAAACAAATGAGAAGGATTGAAGTATGAAGAAGGAATGAGGGGAGAACAAGGGAAAGGTGTAAAGCTAAAAGTGTTAATTATTTTCCTTGTTTTGTAACTTTTCCAATTTTGAGTTATCAAGGGCATTTTGGTAATCACGATATTTTGAGGGAAAAATACTTTTGTATTCAAATTTTGCAAAAAACTTGCTGGGGAAGAAAAAAAATCTTTAGATGAAGCTTTTACAATGTCTTGTGCATTTTCATGAAAAGAAAGTATATTTTAAGAAATCTTGATCAATATAACATGGCACATCCATGTTCTACATTTACTGCCAAATGTGCAGCCTCAGTCTTGTATTGAAGCACCACCTGTAAAAAGTGATTCAATGAATAGAATCCTGCAAAATTTCCATACCATTAGTGATCTTAACTTTGGCTCACCTTTTTCCTTGTCTTCACTTTTAGTTAATCCTTTTGAATGGAAATTTCAACTTTTTCTTAAACCATTAAATGCTCACCAAAGTTCTTCACTCTGTTTTATGCAAAACTTACAAATTCTCCTTTGACTTTCTCTCTTTACTTAAGGCTTATGGGCTTGACCATTCTCTTGCTTCTTCTCATTTCATTTTCATCTTCTGCTTCTATGTTCTTTGTATCTTCTGGTTCACTTCTCCTTTAAATCCTGAAAATTATGGAAGATAGTGATTTCTTATCGATTAGTTCCATTCCCAGTTTTGCTCGAGGACTTAAGATTTTGCTGGTTCATAATGATTCCTTGTCCATCGTCAGCTTGTCCTCTATGCTTGAGAAATACTCATTCAGAGGTATGGAGACATGCATTCGAATCTGTTTTAGTTTAAAATTCTTTCACGTTGTATCTTATTCAAATGAATCAGGTACACAAAAGAGAAAAAATGATATGCTAACAGATGAGCAAACCACAAAGGTAAAATAAAAACCAACAAAAAGGTTTGGCCTGCTATGAACATGAGTGTATTGGTTCTCATCATATCATGTATTTGTTATGAATACACGTATTTTTTATAAGTACCGGTGCATTATACCCAGAGATTAAACCTACCTGGTATTGGAAAAAGGACCATTTATGAACTACATGACTTTTAGATGAACAAAGAACTAAGAAACGATCCTTTAAGGCATATGTTCTTTGATTTTATATCTATGCTCCTCATATTTTTATTTTTTTGAAAGAATATATATTTATAACTGGGAGAAGTTTGTACTTAAATTGCTGTGAAATATAACTGCTTCATTATACTTGCATATATTCATTATATATGTCTTACTTTAAGGCTCATTAATAAAAAAAGGGAAAATATCAGACCCCTGAAAGAATTTAATATCTAACAAGGACTTGGATAGATTGGATACTTGACAATAACTTCACTTGTTATTTGTTAATGGTTACTTGTTCAAAATCCTTGTCAGATATTAAATTCTTTCAGAAATCCTCCATTGATATTCTGCCTAAAAAAATGAACAGATAGGCCTCTCTCTCCAATTGCTTTTGTATGAGTTTGCTGGGTTCTACCAAATATCTAGGATACCATCCCAATATTGCAGCTGAACTCCTGGGTATTCTTGAGGACCTCAGCCTATGTTGGAATGAAAAATGCTCCCAAGTTAATGTCATCTACAACTCAATGGAGGCAGTCACACTCATTCAATATGACCATTTCCAAGATCACCCCTATCAAAAAGATCAGAGACTTTATCATGCAAATTTGGATCATCACATTCAGTTACGTTTTCAAAGAAGCTAAAACTGTGCAGATTGATTTGCTCACCAGGCATGCTGTAACAGTAGGGACTTTTTGTTATCTGATCTTAACTAGTGTTGCTTTCTCTTGCACGTTATTAACTGTGGCCTTGTAATTTGGGGAAAAAATCATTAGCTAGATTTGTTCTATCAAAAAGAAAAGTGAATGAAGTCAAAACAAATCTCATCAAAAAGTGCGTATACAATTAGTTTGATTTGCCAACCTTTCATTGATATCACCTAAGAGTTTTTCTTGTTAAGTTGCAAATGAAATTATTTATTATACAATATCCTGAGACACACCAATTCAATGAAGAAATCAAGATACATTGAGAATTGAAAGCTATTGATGTTCAGAAACATCTCTTACTAATGTTCTCCTTGCATGATTTATGTATCTGTGAGCAATATATAACTGTGATAGGATTGATTATTCAGTTACTGTTACTGATGAGGCAAAAGCGGCTGTGTCCATGATCTGTCATTCTGAAGAAAGCCAATTCAACCTGGTAATGGCTAAAGCTAACATGCCTGACATGGATACCCTTTCATTTCTGGACTTCATGCTTGAAAAGTACGTCCCTGTCATCTGTAAGTTCCACACTCAGATTTTTACATTGACTCAAGTCATTTGATACGAGGAAATGAAATGAAAAAAAAAGAAGGTAATTTTATACCTCCTCTGGTCCTTATTATAAGGCACCTCAAATTACTTTACTAGAACTAATGAGAAGTGGTTAAATCATTAACTTTGTTTGAAAATAAAATAAACTTCCAATTTTACCCTATTTAAAGGAAAAATTTCAAATTTGCATGATATTCTTTCTTAGTTGATGAGTATAAATAGGGCTAATATCAAAAAAATGTAATTAATATCCCATCAAGTGTCTTATATTAAGAACCAAATAATTTTTTTAGAAAATGCCCTATAATAGGGACCGAGGGGAGTATATGAAGAGTGACTCTTGTGTTTCTTAACGAAAAAAGTAAGATAAACGAATGAGTAATAATAAAAAGGATATAATGGACACTGTGTATGTCTCTTTATACGCTATTAACATGATATTTCTTTCAATTATTGATGCCAAACAGGCTTAGTTTCATTTAATTATCTTTTTTCCATGTCCAGTCATCTCTTCTGGAGAATATAAGGATGATGTAACATGGAAAGCATTGGCTAACGGCTCATGTTATTTCTTGGAAGAACCAGTCCTTTTACAGGATCTTAAATATGTGTGGCAGCATGTTTATCACACACAAGTCAACTTGGCCAACAGAACTCAAGAAGAAAATTGTGCAAACGAGGTATGTTGCAAATTTGTAGAGGTATCATGGCCAAACGCTGAAAATAAGATGAACATGGATTCAGATAAAGAGAATTGGTCAAGTATCAATGAGGGCTGAATCTATTTGTAGAAATAAGACACCTTGATTAAGAGGTTTTTTTTATCATTTCCAGCTGATGATTCCTTGTTGGTAGGGCATCTACCAACTATAAATTACTCTGCCTTGGGACTAGAACAACATATCTCACTCCTAAGTTTTACTTGAACAACTTTTGTAACGTTTTGCAGGTTCATGGAACTCTTGATGATAGAAAATGTATGGAAAAAGAGAAGAGAAAAAGGTTCCATATGAATTTTGACAGCAATCACCTCACTGCTTTTATGGAGGAGGAGGAAGAGGAGGATACAGAAAGAGAACAAAACTATGATGAACATCCTGAGAAAAGGCCCCGTATTGTTTGGACTCCTGAGTTGCATCAGAAGTTCTTGGATGCCATTAATGTTTTGAGTGACGGGAGTAAAGTTTCTTTTTCTCCTATAATCTATGGATTTCATTTGCTCTCTTTAAATTTCTACAAATAATGACCTCTTATGGATTATGCTTCATTTTTTCCAATTCTCACTAATGTCAATGCTTGGTTTTGTTTTGTATGAAGATAATATTCGTCCAAAAGCTATACTTGAACAGATGAATGTGCCTAACCTCACAGCTCGCCAAATTTCAAGTCATCTTCAGGTTCTAATCTGTCACTTTAGCTTGCAAAGGCTATAAAATAGATTCTCAACATTTACTTCTCCCTTAGCATGTCTTATTATCTTTGGACAAATGATAGTGGAAGGGAGGGAAATGCATTTCCCTCAGTTTAGGACTTATTAATAAGAAGAGAGGGAATAAATGTTTTCAACTAACTTCAGAAGGTCCTCTTGTATATTTTGAAGAAAAATGTTCCTCTAGAGAATGAGAAGAAAATATATCATTTAATTATCCCTTCTCTTCTTTTCTCTTTGTACTTCCATTTTCTCATTCAAACAAACCCTTGTGCTTGCACAAATCAATATTTGAGTCTAACTTAATCATTTTAAAGCATAACACTTGCTATCTTTTGATTATGATTTTCGGTTTTTACTACTGCTATCTTTTTAATCTGTACTGTTCTTCTCTTTTTGATTTCCTCCTAAAGGGTTTTTTTGGTGCTGTTTGGTAAATTTGCGGAGGTGTCCTTAATAGTAATAGTTTATTTTGCTACATTTAATGCCAAGAAGTAATAGTTTATTTTGCTACCTTTAATGCCAAGAACTAATGCATTGTGGTTCTTCAAATCTGCAAATCATATAGGAATACTGTTGCTACAGATAATTGCCAAAAGATTTTATTTTCATTAAGTTTGCTCATAAATTTCACTGAATAGAGAAGTCTCTAGCATATAATGATGAGATCTGCAGGCAAATCACAGTAATAGCTCAGGCACTAATATGAAAATCACAGTAAACAATAATTCAAACCGAGATTGTAAAATTAAATATGATGTTGAAACTGAAAACTACCAATATGTCATGACTTGATTTTCTCCATTTTCATGTCCCTATTGGTGCATTCTTGTTTTAATGCTAATGCTTCGTTCACAGAAATACAGAACTCAAGAATTGATAAACCAGCAGGCTTGCATGTCTGGATTCGCTCCAATGAGAAAATTTTCAAACCTTGATATTAGATCCCAGTCTTCCTCACCATTTCAGAGCCAAAGTTATCCAGGTGAGTGAAAATGTTCAGGTCAAAGCTTAAGCATATTTGATATTCATTAACATAATGTGAACTTCTTTGTCTTTTTGTTGGTTTTCAAATCACAGTTTACTATGACTATGCACCCACACACGCACGAAAATACTTCCATTGTAACATGTAGATTAACATTCTCCAAGGAAAAAAAAAACATAATTTAAATCGTCTACACTTAAAGTACTTAAGTAAAAAAGAGATAGTGATACAGAAATGAAAGAGTTTATGGGGCTTACTTACTCTCTTAGCTTGTTCGCCTACTTCCTTCTCTTTCTCTTCCGTAGCTATCTTATCCAGTTTTATCGAGTCAAGTTGAAGTATTGACGAGCCCCATTAGGGATTAGTACTTTCAATAAGTCTTCCTCAAGCTTCTAACTTGAGAAGATTAAAAAAAAAAAAAAGGTTAAGGTATAACAACTAAGGAATAGCAAAAATTGCTTCAGGTTTTCCTATATCAATTGCAGCCCTTAGTGGGCGCCAAAATCAAAACCAGTGTTCAATGATTTTCATTGAAACTCAAGAATCTGACATGGCACAAATGGAAGAACCCGCGCCAATTCAAGATAAATTTCCAGCAGCATTGAGCAATTATGGAAGCCAAAACCTAGAAGCTGAAGTGGGACAACCTCTACCAGATGCTTCAATGGACCAAAACCAACCCATGACAGATGGTACTTTGACTATACTTGAGGAAGATTGTGAAGAACATGACTATTCTCAAAATGGAGTACTTCCAGATCAAATTGATCAATACTGTGAGATGCTAAGGAACACTCTTCTAAGAAATAATAATAGCACTCATCTTCAAGACCCTGATGTCTGAATTCCCAGCAGATCATAAGGTCATCCTCAGTTCGTTTACCAGATTCCCACATGCTCGTTTTCACTTATTTCACCATTTGATATGTATCTGCTCATCATCATTATAATTATTACTATTTGTCACTCCCTTTAGTCCTTATTGTAAGTTACTTGTAACTACTTCACAAGGTTTTTTTTTTTTTTAAAAAAAATAGTTACATCATTGAAATTGTCTCTTTGATTTCCTTTTTACTCCTAATAAAAACCATGAATTTAAAAAACAAACATTCTCTATATCCTCATTGGAAATTGAAAAAAAGGGCAAAGTTGAAATAAAATTATTAGTACTACACAAGCTTTTGTAAAGCGATTTATATTTAGGATCACAAAATTCTATAGGACCGGAAGAGTATTTTTTTTTTTTTTTAAGGAACTACGAGATGCTAAATTTCTTGCAAACCTTTTGTTTAGGGTTGGTTGCAGTCTGAATCTTCACAGTTGAAGCATAGCAGGAGCATCTCTATTTGAAGCTATAATCATCTGTGAGTATATTTCATTATATATGTTGTATACTTATCTTCAAGTACGAATTCTGCAAGGGATGGCTGAAAGGAATGTGAAGGTTCTTTAATATGTTAATCTTGCCATGTGATATTAGATCATTGCAAGAAAAGTCAGTTGAAGCATACAGAATTTATATGGTACCTTCACAATCGTGCTAGATGAAGCCAAAGCGTCATAAGGTTTATAGTATGAACAAAGTTGATAGTTAAATAGGACCTTTTGGTCTTTTTAGGTGAGACACAAATATTATAAATGTTGTAATAATGTGATGCTTCTCAATGTTGTCAAAACTAAATTGGGCATTGAATTGGTCAGGATATTAATTCATTGGACTGCGGTCAAATCATGGTTTGACTGGTCTCACTTAAAATAATAAAATTTAAAAATTATGTATTAAAAATAAAAATATTTTAGACAATGTTTAACCATATCCTTATCAAGTTATCATACGTGTCAAATTTATAGCAAATTACACCAGCATTATAATAAAACTACTTATTGTCGGGAATGAATTTCCTACAGTAAAAAACCCTGCAATGCTTGGGAAGTGAGTAATTCCCACCATGTGTTTTATGTGATGGCTAGAAAGAGAAAGGTACATAATAAGGCTTATTACATGCAAAACATTTAATCACGTTTCATCTACGATGATGTATAAAAATTCATAAAAATAATTTTTTTAATAAATGTGTTTTATTACTAATTTGAATAGTCTATATTTGATAATTTTTTTTTTGAAAAGTGCCAATTAGGATATTATCTTTAGTTGTTATATTGTATTTGATAAAATAAAATTTACAAAATTATAAAATAATATTAAATTTGAATTATCTAAAGTACATCTAAATAATTAATTTTAAAAAATTAATAATAAATTGGACTGACCAAATTAAATTTGTATAGTACAAATTAGTAATTAACATATTTATTAAATTTTTTTAATAAACATAATTGTGTAACTTGTATATAATATGTATTTTTATACACCTCTCTTTTTTAAGCCATTAAATAAAAAGCAGGGTGAGGATTACTCAATTTCCAACCACTGCCCGGTTTTCCACTGCTGGAAATCCATTCCCCTTATTGTCGGTTAAGAATAACCAAAATCATCAAGTATGTCACATTAATTGTCTAATCAAATGAACAAAAGCTTTTATTATTAACTAAAATCACTAATGAATTATCAATTATCAAATATATATCAACCAACCACAAGACAAATAAAAAACATAAAATCAAGACAAATAAAACACAAAATATCATAATTTTGTATTATCAAGATATACCAATTTCACCCTCCATCAATAAATTAATTGTCTTAAAATCTTTATACAAATAATAACACACCAATTTCAATCCTTTCACAAAGTTCAAGTGCAGAAATCTGCAATGAAATTCACAAACCCTATAATTTTTTACCGACTATGCACATCTGATCTATGACTCTCCACTGCACTCGGAGACTACAGTCCTTGTCTCCTTGCATTTTGTGATACATCAAATATAGGAGTTGAATTGAATCCCAGTTATTGCCTCGAGTAATATTCCCATCATGTAGAGGTGGAATGCTTACCGTATGAATCGCACCAGTTTGTGGGCTAATACTGTTATTGTCCGTAGATGAGACTTGAACACCATTTTGAGATTCAGCCAACATCTGAAAAACATGCGCAAGGGCCCCAACATAGTACATAGTTATATGAAAATGATACACATAAGAAAGTCCTTCGCGAATGTTTCAAAAGCTTGACCCTCAGATAAGACAGAGAGCCTGTTTGGTTTCAGGTTGGAATTCCAACCATCAAAACCATGGTCTCCAACATGAAACCAAACACACACACAGTGGAGTAGAGGAGTATAAACACAGTTTTAGCAACTAGCAAGGATTTTATACAAAACTCTAACTTGCATAATATTGAGTAACAACATTTATGAACACTGAACTTGAGTTGATGGAATGTTTTAAACATGCCCTGATATGAGCAACATACCACTTTTTTTCTAATCTTTTGGCACAATCATTAAGCTAAATGCCTTAATAAAAGCCAAATAGACTAAATGTACCATTAACAGGACCATGCAAAAAAATGCCAACCTACAGCATAATCAAGCTCAAAGAAAAATGTCCAGATGCAAAACATATGCTAATCACATCAGTCCTTTAAAGTTTCAGCACTCCAAGTAATTAGATATAACAAGCAAACAAGGAATCCGCTTTCGGTGCAACAAAGTGTGTTCTTCAAACTTGAACTGATATTGCTACTTATATAGTTTTATACAACAATACAAACATAATAAAAAAGGTTATAAATGCCAGGAGAGGACTATAAGGTGTGAACCAATCAAGGTAATCCAATATCACTAACACATTTGAAAGCAAAAATCACAAAGCAGCTCCTCCATATCTTAAAGATGACGCTAGAGGCAATCTCCATGATAATTAATTGAATGAAAATTTAGAGAAAACATTCAAAAATATCAGCCTATCGATATCACATTTACTTGGTTGTATTAAAGCCTTTAGCTTTGTCAAGGGACAATGATTATTTCAACTTAAAAGCTTAAGTTGTTAAATGAGAGCTCATAATTTTTTTTTTTTAATTAAATGTGGACAAAGGATGTGTCATCATAAATCGTATTAAAATTTTAATTTAAAACAGAAAGAACGGGAGGAACAATGAATGAACTCTTGACAATAGAGGCTTCAAGACCATTTTAGGATCATTTCAAGCCAAGGCTTAAGCGATTAAGCAAAGTTTCATGAATGGTTTTTATTAATATCTCTTAACAAGTTGAAGCATGATTAACATATTTCTTTGAAGCACACCTTTAACATAATCAACCAAAGTACAATGGTAATTTTGAGGTAGTGGTTAGCTTATTTTGAGGTAGCTCTGGAAGCTTGTGCCTTATTTTTATTTTTCTAGGGAGCAGACTCTCCAATGGTAATTTGAGTTATGACAGTCTGATCTAATTATTAACCAAAGTAACTTCACCCTCCACCTGATAATCCATGTCAGATCCAGAACTTGAAGAACTTGATAATATTATTGAGACACTAAGAAATTTAAGCATACAATTGCAAAATACATAAATACCAGTACAGAAAACTGGGGAAAACTAGGAGGCAACAGGATCCATAAAGAAAATGAAGATCTGAGGTTTCAAACAATGTAACAGGAAAACCAAACTTGGCCAAATTGCAGATAGGCTCACCAGAGTGCTTACATGAGGAATGTCCACTAAGGAAGCCCTTCCTTGATAACACTCTTATCTCCAGTGCACCTAACGTCACTTGTTATTGGATCAAACACCCAAACATGTCATGTGCAAATGCCATGTTAACTGTGCATATAACTTAGCTAAAGCAATGTGCATCACATGCCAATAAAATTATTTTTATACTCCAACATGGTTAGTTGATAAAATAAAGAATCCACCCCTTTGCCATCAGGAAAACATCACCAAAAGAAGTCAGGGCATGGCCATCCATCCAACACATAAGGGATTTGAGATTTGAGAGATATTTATACATTTTATGGGACCTTATTATATTTACATTTCTTCTCAGGGACTTCAGTGTGATTCTTCCATCTTTTCTTATGCAGTAATCCAACTACAACCTGGGCTTTTCTTAATACCTTTTAAGTTCTTGGTGACTCTGACTTGGTTCCCCTCAACCCCTTTCCCAGAAAGAGAATACAAGTTGGACATCACTACAAAAGGATTTGCATTAGAAGGTTCCATTTCAATAATAGATTGTGCTGCCAGCTTAGCAATGTCAAGACGCGAATGGGTCTTGCTTGCCCCAAGAACAGCGCCCCAAACTCCAGAATGAGGTTTCACTGGCATTGACCTTATCAGATCAACTGCTTCATCTAGCAATCCTGCACGGCTGAGGAGATCCACCATGCACGCATAGTGATCAGGTCCTGGCTCAATTCCATATTCAGATTTCATGGAGTTGAAGTAGTTCCATCCTTCTTGTACCAGTCCTGCATGAGTGCAGGCTGAGAGAACAGCAAGAAAAGTAACATGATTGGGTTTGGGGCCTTCACATTGCATTTTCTTGTAGATTTTAATGGCTTTTTCACCAAAGCCATTTTGGGCAAATCCATTAATGATTGAGTTGAAAGAAACGATGTTTGGTTCAATGATTTCTATGAAGATCCTGTGGGCAGCACTGACATTCCCACATTTGGAATACATTGATACAAGAGAATTTTGTACAGATAAATCATGTTCTAGGTTCATCTTCAAAACATTAGTGTGAATTTGCAGCCCTTGATTAAGTATCACCACAGCAGCTGAAGCTGCTAGAACACTGCTCAGTGTTAAAGGATTAGGTCTGTACCCTTCTCGAAGCATCTGAACATACCAATGCAAAGCTTCCTCATATTGTGCATTCTTCACAAATCCAGAAATAATGGCTGTCCAGACAATATCATCTTTCTCTGGTGACATTTCAAATAGCTCAATGGCCTTTTTAACTCTTCCATTATTACAGAATCCAGTGATCATGGCTGTCCAAGAAATCAAGTCTTTAAATGGCATATTCAAGAAAAGCCTGTAAGCCGCTTCTGCTTCATTATTGTGAACATAACCAGAGATTAAGGAATTCCAAGAAACTAAGTCCTTTTTGCTTATGGAGCTGAATATTCTGTTTGCCATGTTCATACAACCCAAATTGCAATACATAGTTACTATGGTATTACCCAGAACATCATCAAGCTCAAATCCCATATGCGAAACCAACCCATGTATTTGCATTCCCTCTCGAATCCTACCACAGGTACCACAAGCTTTCAACATTATAGTCATGGTTGTGGAATTAACTTCCACCCGATTTTCCCTCCTCATATTTAAAAACAAATCAAACCCATCTATAAAGCATCCCTTTTTTATATACCCATCTATCATTGCACTCCAAGAAACCACATTTCTCTCAGGCATTCTATCAAACAAGTTTCTAGCGTCAGCAATCCTTCCATCCCTGCACAAACCATCCATCATAGAAGTCCAAGAAAACACGTCTCTCTCTGTCATGCCCTCAAAAACCCGTAACGCCACATTTATTCTATCTGTCTTCAAAAGCCCAACAATAAGTGCATTTGAACAAGCTGGATCCCGCAATTCTAACGGGGCCTCAAAGTACAATTTTTCAGCTTCGGGAAGCATTCCTGCACGAACAAAACCAGTAATCATAGCAGCATACGAGATAGCATTGCGTTCATGCATCATAGAGAACAACCTATAAGCTTCATCAATGTTACATCCATTACGTATATAAGCAGATATCATAGCATTGTAGGATGCAGTGGTTCGTTCGGGCATTTCTTCAAACGTTCTGCGGGCAGCTGCAATTTGGCCATTTTCAGCGTAAGCAGTGAGCATAGCAGTCCAAGAGATAGTGCTCTTCCTGGGCATCCTTGAAAATATTGACTCTGCCTCCTTGATATTACCGTTTCTACTATTTTTGGTGATCTGGGAATTCCAGTATGCAATCAATTTGCTACCTTTAACCTTTTTCGCAGAGGTATGAACAGATTGGAAGATCTGAGGGAAATAAATCATAGGAATTGAATGCTTTAGTTGAGAGAATCGCTCGAAAAGAAGCTTCACCAGCATGTCTGGGTTTGAGGCAATAAATCCATTGCCAAGGAGATACAGATGGAACTGAAATACCAGGGTTGAATACTTGAATGTCTAGAACTCAGAAGAAGGCAGGCTTTGTGGTTCGAATACCGTTACTATTTCTACATCTTCTCACTGTGACCCAATTAGACAAGTGTTAGCTTCCCACCGCAAGAAATCCCTTCAATCCATTCCTGTCCTGGAAAGGCAGAAACCAACTTTAAAAGTTCGAAACATAATCATAAATAAATAAATATATATATAGGCCTGAATTAAAGAATAGTAGAAAAATTTCGAATGGAAGATTGAATTATGCCTGAATGAACAATTGAATATGAAGTTTCTTTTGCTTTATACGTCTTGTAAGAGGACAGTTCCCAGTTCAAATAGAAGTATCAGTGGACGGTTGTTGAAGCTGATGCATTGCAAGAGGACGCTTCTAAAGTACATATAATTGGTCACCTTTTATGGTAAAGGAATTGTTAAAGCTTGAAGTGTCTGGAGTGAAGAGAAGTGTGGAGTTGGAGCTGAAGAAGATGAAAAGCTTGAAGGGTGCGGAAGCCAGTCGATGGAGTGAGAAGTGGTGGAGGCCGAGGGAGAATTGGGGATTGGGCTTCGTCTTCGCACAGAATTCGCATTACTTTATAATTGGTCACCTTTTATTTTCCCATTACTCTGGCAGAGTTGTTTCTCAGAAAGCACCAAGAGCGAAAACGAAGTGGGCTTTTAGATATAGGAAATTCATATAATCCAATTGAATATGCAAAAGCCAAAATCAAAGCCTCCATAGAAACCAAGACGAAGCCAAACGGGATGGCACCGGACATGACGAAAATGATAAACTTCTACAGGATTGTCGACCAGAAGAGATTGTTGGTAAGGGTGCTTCAAAAGTATTTCCAGGTTGCCTCAATCGAAAATAACAACTGTGAAGAAAATATTGGGCCGTAGGATACATAGTTAGTCTGCCCTTTCCTTGTATTACTCTTTTTTGTTTTTTGTCATTCTGTTTATCTCTTTCTCTTTGTTTGTGTTACTTGCTTGGGCTATATATATACATATATATATCTCTGGTCCATCTGATTGTAAGATTGAGGTTGTTAATAATAATAATGAGTATTATTCAGTTAGCACGTTTTGCTCAATAGATGGCTACTTAGTAACATAGAGAAGAAAGTAAGAAGATACTCACAGCCATTAGAGACAAGGACGACTGGGCAACACAGGCGTGCTCGACAAAGCAGGCGTGCACAATGGCGACATTGTTAGAACTAAGCTCTCACTGTAGTTAGCTGTTACTTACTGTTGTAGCCACGTGTTTAAGTTGTAACTTAGATCAGCTGTAACAATATTTGCCCACTTGATGTACCATATACATCTATAAATAAGATGCTCTACACTTAGTGAAGTTAAGTCACCGAGTCTTCTCTCTCATATCATTCTAAAATTTCATTAGTTCGTGAGACAGCGCGGGATGTGGACTGTGAGCATGAAGTTTTCATGGTTTGCGTCAACGGCTAGCTTGTTTTAAAAGAGGGCACTGATAAAATCGAAAGTGGTTTTAAGACTTCTAAGGGCTTGACTGGTTAAAGCTTTCAAAATATTATTTGATGAAAGTTCATTTACAAAAATTAATTTAATAAAAGTTAGTTATTTTTTTTGGTATAGTAAAAAAAAAGTTAGTTATTGTTGTAACAAGATTTGTGTTTAAACTTTAAATATGGCTTGGATCACTAATGCATTGTTCCCCCCCCTAAATAGAAGGACACGGATAAACTTTGTAAATAAACATTTTATGTTATGTCAGTGTATAAAAGGTTTTTACAACTAAGTGACGGAATATAAAAAATATGAACATTTAAATTATTGATAGAAGCTTGGTGAGCCATCTAATTTGCACATTTATTTGCCTTCCTAAAGATGTGATCAAAAGTAACCGTCTAGTCTTTTATAATGAGTTATTTGATTTTGTTGATAGTTGCAGCTAGAAAATAATTTGCAGAGAACTCATTGCGTATTAGCGTGAGAGTTTCTATAGAGTTAAAGTAGACATTACCTTTGTCAAACTTTCAAGTCCAACAAATGTTAAATCCTTTCAAGCTGCCTATAAGTTCAGCTGTCGTACAAAAGTAATATCTAGATTCGAAGGAGCTTTTGATTCAATTGCCTTAATCATTTCAGATGAGACCGTCATAAGCAGCTGTACCTGGATTGTCAATGGAGTTATCTATATCAAGCCTAACCCATCCTTCTTCAAAGGAAAACTATTTTGCTTTTGATCTATCATCCTGTTGAGTCAAAAAGTTGATTTTTAAGTAATCAATGAGAATATCCTAAATAGTAGTAAAAGCAATGTCTTGGTCAAGTATATTTTCTTTGGAATACATGTTTTTGTATCTTTCTTTACAAATGTTCCAACATATATGAGTGAAAAGTTTTTGCCCAAACGTATTTCTTACACTTGCATTACCTGCATCTTTCTGCACATTCCAAGTATCCAATCATATAAAGGGAGAGAAAAAAGTGATTAGTTTAGATTGTTCAACTAATTTTAGCCAAACCTCTTTAAATTTCTTGCAATCTCTCAAGATATGAGCGATTGAGTCCAAAGAGTTACAGTCAAAAGAGCATGTTCCAAGACAAAGATTGGCTCCATTAGAGTAGGTGGATTTAGGTTGGAGATAATCCCAAGCCACCTTCCAAAGGAAGGATTTAATCTTCTCATATGTTAGCTACTTTCAAATCTTAGACCAAGTCTCAGAGCTAGTCATGTCACAATGATTATCTCACTAAGGCATTGTTAACTAATTGATAGTTTCAAAAAATATTAGTTGAAATTTTAATTTCTTAAAAAATATATAACTTTTCAATTATACTCTTATTAAATATAATATATAAATGTAATTGATAATAATAATTGAAATTCAAATGCGTCATTATTTTTCGAAAAGAGTATTAATGAAATAGGAATATAGTTAAAAAAAATTATAAAAGTTACTCAATAATATATATTTTGAACTAAGCAAGATTTTTAAAAAATCTCTTATATTAGAGTCTGAATATAGTATATTTTTTTAAAAATTAATTTGATAAACTGAAAGTTATTTGAATAATATACAATGAAATGCACTTTTAAATATATAATTATTGAAACAGCATGGATTTTATGATACATAACTTTTATTATGTAAAACTTGATTTGTCAAAAAAAATATATGAATAATATAAAATTGGATATGGTAAATAATATATATAATAAAAGACTGTATAAATAATATAAAATTTAAATTATAATAAGATCAAAATTAATTGTGAAATGACAAGGTCAGGTTTATAATATATCAATTATTGAACACTTCTATAATCATCTCCTTCAAAAAAAAAAAAAGTGTAAAAGTCCTAAAAAAAGAAGAAGTCCTACTATACTATTTGTACAGTTAGCATGAAGAAGACGAGCTAGAAGAAAGATTATGTTCAACAATGGAAAGAAATATAATTGACTACAAGAGGGGTAATATGTATAGTTAATAAATTAAGTACACTGATCATGGAAATTGAAAGGTAGAAGTTACTCCCAGCATTAGGTGAAATGAGGCCCAACAATATAAGCTTAGGTTTAGGCTAAATCAAGGAGGTTGGACTTATTGAAGCCAACAAAAACAACATCTTTTCAATTTTATCAGTCTATCAAAAATCTTTTCAAAGAGCCTGCTTGAAAATGAGTATTCAATTTGAATGCTCATTCCCAACACTGTATAATGTCTTCTACAATTCCATAGAAGTAGGTATTCATGCTTCAATATGGTCTTCTCAAAACTATCCAATCAAAAAGATTAGAGACTTTATTATATGTAATTGGATTATCACATTCAATCACATTTTTAAAGAAGCCAAAGTTATAAGGAATAGCTTGTTCATTGTGTGAGCCTTGATAATTGAGATGCTAGGATTCTCAATTACTCTTTAGGATAGAGGGATTTTTGTTATTTGATGCTTTTGGGCAAAAATAAGGGGAAAATTAATATAATTTTTACATTTTTATTATTTTTATGAAAATTTTGTGTGTATAAAAGTTATTTAGAATATATAAGAGAAAATGATATTAAAATCCCTTTGAATTATCTAAATAATATTTTGATTTCTCAAAATGTCATAATTTCTCTGAAGTCCCTAAGGATTTTGCTATCATTAAAGAATTAATGTAAGAAACCAAATGGCCCTTAATTGAAATAAAAAATCCTAGGCTTCAAAATATATACTTGCAAACTTGTGAATTGCTACTAAATTCTTGTGATTTTAAAAAGAAAAGTTATGAATATTAGAATAATGCTTATGAATGATAATTAATATTTATAACACTTGAGGAATATCAAGATTTTAATTGTGAACTTGTGAATTTCTGTTAAATTCTTGTGAATTTAAGAAGAAAAGTTGTGAATTTTAGAACAAAACTTGTAAATGATAATTGATATTTGCCGCTTGAAGAATATCAGCATTTCAAATGCGAACTTGCGAATTGCTGTTGAATTTTTTCAAATTTAAAAAGAAATGTTGTGAATCTTATAACAAAACTCATAAATGACAATTGATATTTGCAACACTTGAAGAATATTAGAATTTCAAATGCAAATTTGTGAATTACTGTTAAATTTTTATGATTTTAAGAAGAAAAATTGTGAATATTAGAATAAAACTTGCGAATCAAGGGCATGAAGTATCTGTTCTAAGGCCTTAGATTTTTACTTCAATCAAGAAAAATTTGAATTTTATATTAATTTTTTAATGACATAAAACTCTTTAGACACTTCAGGAGAATTATGACATTTCAAGGGATCAAAATGTCATTTATATAATTCAAAAAGTTTTTATTGTCATTTTCCTAATGTATAACTTACATAAATTTTGAATTTTAAAAATTATGTAATTAATTTGGAAGTTATGAAATATTTTTAATAACAATATAAAATTTCTTAAATTTTGTTTTTTAAAAAATTAAAAATTTTAATATCCACAGATTGATAAATCTATGGATCAAATTATAAAAGTTCAATTAAATTAAAATAAATCACATGAATCTAATTTAAAATTGAGAGAAAATATAGTTTTTAAAAATAGTAATATATATTAATACATATTAGAGTACTGTTGAGGATGAGCTCAAAAAAGCAAATCATAATTTTCTAAAATAGTGATAAGACAGTTTTAAGTCCAAATGGCATAATCGTCCATTGGTATATCTCACTCCCATAGTAGAATAAAAGCAAAGCCCCTCTCACTCATCGGTTTTTCTCAACAATATTAATATGGGGAATTTGTGAAAAATATGTATTTACTAATATAAAGTGACTAATATTTTAGATTCTAAAGCTGGTATTAAAAAAAAAAGGACTTATATTTGGGATTAGAAGGAATAGTGTTGATTCCATTGAATACGCCCTTCATCATCAATGCATAGCTACACATCATTACCATTGTAAGTGCAAAATTTTAAAAATTGCAACTGCTATTATAAAGGCTATTTTATTGAATAGGGCAATGACCATCAATATTTTAAATTTTTCCAATCACAATGCCTCTGAAAAGCATCTTATGACCTGCTATAGAAGATCAAATTAATCATTTTGTTTGCCACCAATATAAAATATCCAGATAAAAGGTCAAGAATGTAAATTGAGCTGCATAATACGTTTATCTGTAATCTGATAGAGCTCATTATTTTCCTAAGACATATCAGAGGAAGTCAAAGGGGAGGAATAACTCTAGTGGAAATACTTTAACTGGTCTAGGGACTTATCCGTCAGTCCCTGGCCATAAGGAATAGCAATTTGTGACCTTTTGTCATGATTAGAATCTTTTGGGTAGTATGGGCCGTGTGTAAGCCATGCTGAAGGTATTAGTAGTCTTTTGCTTGGACAGTGGGGGAGGAGAGGAGAATGGAGTTGTGAGGAGAGACTGGCCTCTCGAATGCCAGTGGTAAGGAACTTGTATTTTGAAGCTTGAAATCTAGTGGCTGGAGTTATCTTGATTTTATAGAGGAAACAGGGTTTTTGCCAGAATTAGAGAGTGTCCTTGTAACTCTGATTCGGTCCATTCAGCTCATTATTATAAAAAACCTCAGCATTTTCCTCTCATATTTAGTGCTGTTATTGTCTTAATTTAGTGTTTCTGTTGTATTATTGGTTGGGTCACATTATTTGGTATCAGAGCAGTGAGATTTCTGGGTAAATTGAGAGAGAAGTTATGGCCGAAATAGTACAATATGCTGACCAAGAAGTACAGGAGTTGAAAGAGACAATTGGGGTATTAACTAAGGATGTAGGTGACATCAAAGATCCATTGAAGGCAATTACTGAAACACTGGGGCAGATAGAAAAGAGGATACCAGGGCCACGTGTGGAAGAACAAGAAGGAAATCATCATGAGGAGGCTTTTGCGACGAACCTAGGGGGAGATATTGAAGGTGGCAAGTATCAAAAATTAGAGCTACCTGTTTTCTCAGGCGAGGACCCCATTGGATGGCTTTTCAGAGTTGAACGCTATTTTCACATGAATTCTGTAGCAGAATAGCAAAAACTAGAGGCAGCTGCGGTATGTCTTGAAGGTAAAGCTTTAAACTGGTACCAATGGCTCGATACAAGGACTCCACTGAGCAACTGGCCCAAGTTCAAAAGAGAACTATTGTGACGGTTTCATTCCTCCCAACCAGGAGGTGAGTACGAGAGGTTATTCATAACTAAACAAGAGAAATCTGTGCCTGATTTTGTAGAAGAATTCAAATTATTGTCAGCGCCATTAAGGAAAGCTTTAGAAGAATGCTTAATTGGAGTTTTTCGTTTTGGACTAAAAGATAAAATTAAGGCTGAGCTGAAACTCACCAAAACTACGACATTGAGAGACCTGATGGAGGTGGCCGTGTGTATTGACGAGAGAAATCAAATGCTGGCTGAAAGTAAAGAGTCTAAGGCAACTCGAGCCCAATGCACCCATTATGGGCCAAGATCCGATTTGGCCTAACCAATGTATTCTACACGTGTAGCCCATGTGACAGAAGGCAGCAAGCACGAGACAACACCAGCGTCTTCCTCCACAGAAAACACGAGGCGGACTGATGCAAAAATAAAGCATTCGAAGGCTGGGAGTACATCAAACTGGAGTTTTGCAGTGAGGAAAGGAAGTAATTCTCGGTGCCTATTTGATGCTGAAATCGCAAGAAGGAGAGGACTAGGGTTGTGTTTCAAGTGCGGTGACAAATATAATCCCGTTCATCAGTGCAAGAACAAAAATCTCCAAGTTCTGATCATGGAGAAGGGAACGGACCGAACACTTGAGGAGGAAGAAGTAAAACCTGAACCTAAACTTGAAGTCGAAGGTAATAAGAATTCTGAAAAAGAGACACAGATGGATTTGTCTTTAAACTCCATGGCGGGATTCAGCAACAACCATAACATGAAGGTCAAAGGGACCATTGTGGGCACTGAAGTGATCATACTCATTGACAGCGAAGCCACTTATAATTTCATTGCTGAGGATTTGTAGAACAGGTTGAAACTACTCACTGATGAAATTTTTGAGTATAAAGTTACAGTAGGCGACGACTTTACCTTGAAAGGGAGAAAGCATTGCAAGGATCTCTGTATGAAGGTACAAGGGCTTAACATCATTCAGACCTTTTACCCATTCCCCCTAAGTGGTGTTGATGCTGTATTGGGAATGGAATGGTTGAAATCACTGGGTAATGTGAGAGTGAACTGGAGCCAACTAACGATGAAGATTGGTGAAAAAGGAGAGCAAGTTTGTCTATAAGGGGACCCAACTCCTACCAAAGCACAAGCTACCTTCAAATCCTTAATGCGCTTAGTAGGGAAGAAAGGGGAGGGATTCTTGATTGAATACAATGGCTTGACCAGTAATGGTGAAAGTACAAAAATTTTGAACCCAAAAATTCAAACATTATTGGAAAATTTTCTAATGGTTTGCTAAGCTATTGAGGGGCTTCCTCCATCCCGCTCTAAGGATCATGCTATTGTAATAAAATCAGGGAAGCAACCACCAAATATCAGGCCTTATCAATACCCCTACTTACAAAAAAATGAAATAGAGAACATGGTGAAAGACATGTTAAAATCTAGAATTATACGGCCTAGCAACAGTCCTTACTCAAGCCCGATATTGCTAGTGAAGAAAAAAGATGGAAGTTGGAGGTTTTGTGTTGACTACAGGGCATTAAACAAAATTACAGTTCCTGATAAATTTCCCATTCCCGCTATTGATGAGCTATTTGACGAATTGAAGGGAGCCACAGTGTTTTCAAAGCTGGATTTAAAGTTCAGGTACCATCAAATCCGAATCAAAGCAGGGTATGAACACAAAACAGCATTCAGGACACATGAGGGACATTATGAGTTTAAGGTGATGCCGTTTGGATTAACCAATGCTCCCTCAACCTTCCAATCCTTGATGAATGAGTTATTCAGGGAATATTTGCGCAAGTTTGTGCTAGTTTTTTTTGATGATATTCTTATATACAGCAGTGATGTAACTGCTCACTTGAAGCATCTGAGGACAGTATTTTCTGTCCTGAAAGAAAATCAACTCGTGGTAAACTTAAAGAAGTGCAGCTTTGTTCAGTCCAAGATTGAATAATTAGGGCATTTGATTTCAAAAGAAGGGGTTTAATCCGATCCAGCCAAGGTAGAGAGCATGATGAAGTGGCCAAAGCCTAAGAATGTGAAATCCTTGAGAGGATTCCTAGGGTTGACCGGATACTATCATCGTTTTGTTAAGAATTATGGGAAGATTGCTAGTCCTCTTACTGATTTACTCAAAAAAGACTCATTTAAATGGTCAACGGAAGTAGAAATTGCTTTTGAAAAACTCAAAATAACTATGACCACACTACCTGTGCTTGCAATGCCTGATTTTACCTTTCCTTTTGAGTTAGAAACCGATGCCTCTGGCACTGGTGTAGGGGCTGTTCTAACACAGCAAGGCAGACCTGTAGCATACTATAGCCAAAAACTCTCTACTCGAGCACAACAATGCTCCATTTATGAAAGGGAGCTCATGACTATTGTCATGGCAGTCAAGAAATGGCAGCATTATCTTTGAGGGCATAAATTCATCATTCATACAGATCAAAAGGCCTTGAAATACTTGCTGGAGCAAAGAGTAGTGGAAGAAAACCAGCAAAAATAGGTCTCTAAATTATTGGGATACAAGTTTAAAATTGTGTACAAGCCTGGGAAAGAGAATAAGACTGTTGATGCATTATCCAGACAAGAAGAATCACTAGAATTGCTGGTATTTTCTTTATGGCAATATAATGATGTGGAAGACTGGAAAAAAGAGGTACAGGCTGACCTAAAATTGAGAAAAATTTTGCAGCAACTTATCACGGATAAAAATGGGGTGGAAGGGTACAACATGGTCCATGGCTGCCTGCACTACAAAGGCAGAATAGTACTACTAAAAAGCTCCACCAGAATTTTCCTTGCTACTTAAGGAGTTCCATGATTCTCCGATAGGGGGGCATTCGGGTTATTTACGGACTTACAAGAGGCTATCCAATGTAGTGTATTGGGAAGGGATGAAGAGGGATGTCCAGCAATATGTGGCAAGTTGTGAGGTGTGCCAGAAGAATAAGTATCAAGCTTTAACTCCTGCTGGTCTGTTACAGCCATTAACTGTTCCTCAAAGTGTTTGGGAAGATATTAGCATGGATTTCATCACCGAGCTTCCCAAATCAAAGCGGTATGACACCATTCTAGTAGTGGTGGATAGACTCACAAAATATGCACATTTCTTCCCTCTTGCCCACCCTTTTTCTGTAAAGGATGTTGCTGAAAAGTTTGTAGCTGAGGTTGTGAAGCTACATGGTTTCCCTAAAATCATAGTTTCAGATCGAGATAGGGTTTTCATTAGCCATTTTTGGCAAGAATTGTTCAAACAAGCTGGAACTCAACTTTGCCTTACTTCATCTTACCATCCAGAATCTGATGGACAAACGAAGGTGATAAATAGAAGCTTGGAAACTTACTTGCATTGTTTTGCCAATAAGAAGCCTACTCAATTGGCTAAATGGTTGTCTTGAGCTGAATATTGGTATAATACTTCATTTCATAGTGCGGCGAGCATGACACCTTTTAAGGCAATGTATGGAAGGGATCCTCCTACTTTTTAAAATTTAGTGGCGAATCCTCAGCTGTAAAAGACGTGAATGCACAGATTTAGATTTGAAATCAGATCATTGAGCAATTATGGGAAAATTTGGCTAAGGCTCAAAGCAAAATGAAGGTGCAAGCTGACAAGCATCGTAGGGATGTGCATTTCGAAGTGGGGGACCTTGTTTATGTGAAACTTCGACCTTATCGGTTGAAAACCTTGGCTCGGAGGGACAATGAGAAGCTTAGCCCACGTTTCTACGGACCTTTCAAGGTTCTTGAAAAGATCGGGACTGTGGCCTACAAGCTGGAACTCCTACCTACTGCCCGCATTCACCCTGTATTCCATGTTTCTCAGCCAAAGCAAACAGTTTCAGCTGCTGTGGTACAACCTTCCATTCCCCCAATACTTTCTAATGAATTTGAATTGCAGGTGCAGCCTCAAGATATAAGAAAGGTTCGCAAGCTTATGAACAGACAGCGAGAGGTATTGGTTAAATAGCAAGATTTACCAGAATTTGAGAATTCTTGGGAATGTGCAAAAATGATTTGCCAACAGTTTCCAACTTTTTCCCTTGAGGATAAGATGAAACTCTTAGGGGAGGGTAATGATGGAGCCCATTATTTTCCTAAGACATATCAAAGGAAGTCAAAGGGGAGGAATAACTCTAGTGGAAATACTTTAACTGATCCAAGGACTTATCTGTCAGGCCGTAAGGAACAGTAATTTGTGATCTTTTATCATGATTAGAATCTTTTGGGTAATATGGGCCGTGTGTAAGCCATGCTGAAGGTCTGTAGTCTTTTGCTTGGACAGTGGGGGAGGAGAGGAGAATGGAGTTGTGAGGAGAGACTGGCCTCTCGAATGCCAGTGGTAGGGAACTTGTATTTTGAAGCTTGAAATCTAGTGGCTGGAGTTATCTTGATTTTATAGAGAAAATAGGGTTTTTGCCAAAATCAGAGAGTGTCCTTATAACTCTGATTCGGTCCATTCAGCTCATTATTATAAAAAACCTCAGCATTTTCCTCTCCTATTTAGTGCTGTTATTGTCTTAATTTAGTGTTTCTATTGTATTATTGGTTGGGTCACATTATAATCATTTTGCTTTCTTTCTTCTGAAAACTCTTCCAAAGGCTGTGTAACTTTTTCACAACCTCTGCAATTTTTTTTAGGATAAACATAATCATTAATTTATATATATATATATATATATATTGGTTGCTTCAAATCCCTCTTGTTTATCCCATACACTTCATCAGTCTCTCTACTTTTTATTATGCCCAAAACGACAATAGATGACACAGTATAAAAAATGTTCCCTCAATCTATTGAAACATAATTCAATCTTAGCACAAATATCAATAACGTTAGTCATCGGTTAGCATATTTAACATTGACAGTGTCATCTCATCGTTCTCTTGGACAAATTAAAAAATAAAGGGGCTAATGTTGCACACGAGATAAACTAAAAGGAGCTGAAACAATGATAAAAAGACTACTGGGACTTATACCAAAATATGTTAAAAACAATAATAACCAATAATTGTGTTTTCCCATTTTTATACAGGCTGGATCTGAAGATCAACGATCAAAGTTTACAACACTGTTTTGACAACTAACAAAAATCATACACTCTCACTCTGTAGTGATCTCAGAATCAAATCAACCGCAACATGTCACATTTGTTGAGAGCTAAGATACTGGAAGAATCCTATGATCTACTCTGAGGAAATGAGCATATATATATATATATATATATATCAATTTCAATTCTTTCAGAAAGTTCAGATGCAGAAATCTGCAATGAAATTCACAAACTCTATTACTTTGTACAGACTATGCACATCTGATCTTTTCCTATGACTCTACACTGCACTCGGAGACTAAAGTCCTTATCTCCTTGCATTTTGCGATCCATCAAATACAGGAGTTGGATCCCAGTTACTGCCTCGAGCAATATCCCCATCACGATGAGGTGGAATACTTACAATGTGAATCTCACCAGGTTGTGGGCTAATAATGTCATTGTTTGTAGATGAGCCTTGAGCACCATTTTGAGATTCAGCCAACATCTGAAAATATGCATAAGGGCCCCAACCTACGCACACAATTATATGAAAATTATATGAAAATTATACACATAAGAAAGTCCTGAATGAAAACATTTCAAAAGCCTGACCCTCAGATAAGACAAAGAGCCTGTTTGGTTTCAGGTTGGAAACCATCAAAACCATGGTCTCCAATATGAAACCAAACACACACACTGTGCAGTAGAGGACTATGAATACCAGTTTTAGCAACTAGCAAGGATTTTATACAAAACTCTAACTTGCATAATATTGAGTAACAACATTTATGAACACTGAACTTAAGTTGGTGGAATGTTTTAAACATGCCCTGATATGAGCAACACACACACTTTTTTTCTAATTTTTTTGGCAGTATCATTAAGCTAAATGCCTGAATAAAAGCCAAATAGGCTAAATGTACCATTAACAGTTGACCATGCAAACTATGCCCGCCTACAGCATAATCAAGCTCAAAGAAACATGTCCAGATGAAAAACTTATGCTAATCACACAAGTCCTTTAAGCTTAAGCACTCCAAGGAATTATATATACCAAGCAAACAAGGAGTGCCCTTTCAGTGCAACAAAGTGTGTTCTTCATACTTGAACTGAAATTGCTACTATTATATTTTTATGCAGCAAACAAACATAATTAAAAAGGTTAAACATGCCAGGAGAGAGGGTGTAAACTAATCAAGAGGAATCCAATATCACAAGCACAGTTGAAAACAAAAATCACAAAGCAGATCCTCCATGTCTTAAAAGATGACGATATAGAAATTTCCATGATAATTGATTGAATGAAAATTTAGAGAAAACATTCAACCATATCAGCCTATTGATATCACATTTACTTGGTTTTATTAAGCCCTTTAGATTGGACAAGGGTTATTTCAACTCAAAAGCTTATGTTATTTATAATTGCTTTTCATTAAATGCGGAGAAAGGATCATGCCATCATACATCATATAAAATTTTAATTTAAAGCAGAAAGAATGGGAACAACAATGGTCGAACTCAACCATAGAGCTTCAATACCATATTAGGATCATTTCAAGCCAAGGCTTAAAGCGATTAAGCAAATTTTCATGATTGGTTTTTATTAATATTTCTAACAAGTTGAAGCATGATTAACATATTGCTTTGAAGCACACCTTTAACACACTAAGCCATATTACCGCCACAGGACACATACATTGAAAGTCTAAAAGCAGAGTGTCACGACAATTCAATGTGTTAAAGAGGACAAGGCACAATTCATGGACATACCATCTAAATCATATGGAGGAGGAAAGAATTGCAAGTAACAAAAAGAAGCAATGATAGATCCTGCATGAAAGAAGTTCACATAAGGAATTTCGCAAAAAGGTCTTGTGTTAATATTTAGTAACATAAAAACAGAAATTTTCAGGCCTTAAAGAACACACCAATAAGACCTCCGGCAAACACATCTTGCCAATGATGCCAATAATCATCAACGCGTGAGACTGCAACCATAGCTGCCATGAGGATTGGTAAGAAAACAATACAGAGCTTTGCAACATGGCCCCTACGATCAAATACCTTAATTTTTCCAGATAGATACCAAGAAAGAAAAGTTAGACCAGCAAAAGACCCTGCATAAAGAACAATGACATAGTGGTTAGCTCATTTTGAGGTAGCTCAAGAAGCCTGGACCTTATTTTTGTTTTTCCAGGAAGCAGACTCCTCAACGGTAGTTTGAGTTATGACAGTCTGGTCCTATTATTATCCAAAATCACTTCAATTAACATGTAAGATCCAGAACTTGGAGGACTTGATAATATGAAGATAATATGAAATTTAAGCATATGATTGAAAAATACATAAACAACAGTACAGAAAACTGGAAAAACTAAATTTGTGTTTGAATATATTTTTTCAAAAGTCAGTTTAGTAAACTGAAAGTTGTTTGGATTAATGATAATTTGCGCTTTTGAAATGCACTTTTGCATATATAATGACCAAAAAGGACACTAATTTATGATAATTTATAATTTTTGTTATACAAATATAATATATTAAAAATGTGAAAAAAATTCAAAATAAAATAAAATTTAATATGTTAAATAATAAGAATTAAAAATGTAAAGTTAATATTGAAAAAAAATGTAATAAATAATTCAACAGTCATTAATATTGAATAACATACCCTATAAATAGGATTAAAAACTTTTTTTTTCTTTTTCATATACAAAACGTTCACAAAATTGCCTCCTTGTATAATTTATTTGGCCTTGTGGCTATTGCACTAAATTCAAATTCTAATAAAACAGAGCATGTAATAAGTACTGTAAGGGAATAAAGAAAGTATAGTAAATTCAAAAACTCAACACCAGAAAGTCAGTTTGAAAAACTCCAAAAAGTAAAGATGTCAAATCCACTTCCAATAGCTTTCTCAATGAACATTTAAAAAGTCAGTTTGCCTAATCATGAAATTTCCAAACAAGATCCTACATTCAAAAAGTGCAAAAGTACATCCCAAAAACTAAAAGTTATGTATCCAAACAGGCCCTAATAGGAAAAAGGATCGCCCAAAGAAAATGAAGATCTGAGCTTTTAAACAATTTAACGGACAAACTAAACTTGGCAGATTGCAGATAGGCTCATCAGGGTACTTACATGATGTATGTCCACTGGGGAAACTTTTGTGTCCTTCCTTGATAACACTCTTATCTCCAGTGCACATAACATCACTTGTTATTGAATCAAACACCTGAACATGTCATGCGCAAATGCCATGTTAGCTGTGCAGATAGCTAAAGCAATGTGCGTCACATGCAAATAAAATCATTTTTCATACAACAAAATGGTTAGTTGATAAAATAAAGAACCCACCCCTTTGCCATTTGGAAAACATCGCCAAAAAAAGTCAGGGCGTGGCCGTCCAACACCATCTTTGATAGCATCAGTTATCACCGCAGTAATCAGAACAGAAAATAGAAGCCCTGAAGAATGCATTTGGCAATACATGATGTTAAAGAATTACAATCATGGCAGCGTGATGTACAAACGAGATGGAGAGGAAAAACTTCTAAAGCATAAAAAATGTACCCAATATAGCATGATGAAAATCATAAATGTCCTTCCGCTTGATATAGTAGAAGAGAATGACTACCAGTGGCAACAATATAGCTATTACCTATCCAGGAAATTAAAATAAAAGAGTTTATATTTAAACTGATCACGCCACATAGGCCAATGTAAGATCAATTTCATTTTTTAATGAAACAATTCCGTGAAGAAAAACGAACCGGGACAGCCCAAAAGGGGACAGTATTATCTTTCATTGGGTATCTTAGGTCGGTCATCATCCCCTCCCCAACAAAGCGGTGAAACGGCTCTATCAGATTCAAGATCACATCAATGACAACAAGAAGCAAAAGAATTAACCAGTCATGCAAATGTATTCTTGCCACTTGAGCTCCATGTGATTTAATAGTGTGTGTAGCCGACTGAATTTCTGGCATTTTTCTCTGTGAACGACAAAATAGGAAGATTAGCAAATGTTGATCAAAATTTAAATCGCCAGACATTATAGGAATAAAGTGACATCACAAATTGAAAGGACTTAAAAATGGAAAGAATGTCACAAACAAATACAGATGCCGTTCCAAAGTGAAACCATCAAAACAGAACAGAGGAGAAAATAGAAACTAACAAGGAGGGTATAACAAGTGTGGCGAGAATAACTTGGATCATAATCCTAGATAGATGGTAGACGTTGAGAACCTAACTTCCACAGGAGATAGGAGAAAACCAAATCCCCGATCGGCACCTTGAAGATGTAACTTTTCAACACGGGAGCCAAAAAAGCGAAAGGGCACAAACAAAAGCAAACATGAGTATTAAAGTTTTAAAAATACCAATTTAGTCAAACCAAAACATATCAAACTGTACAATCACGAAACATCCTAATTGAAATGGATCAATCCATTCAGTCATCCTCTCTCTCTCTCTCTCTCTCTCTCTCACTCTGGACTTTTCATGTACAGTGGACTCTGCATGCAGCTTTAAAACCAAAAAAGGGAACGAGAAAGAGGAATGCTAAGAACCAAACACCCAAAAATAATAATAATAATAAAGACTCGTATTTTTTTTTAAAAAAAAAAATGAGATTGCAGAGAGAAAGTGAGAAACCACAATGAGCACGAGAGAACAGAGAGATTCGTGAACAGAGGCACACACCTGCACGGAATTCGAGTTGACAAAGAACGCGAGAGAGAATAGAATTTTCAGGGAGCGATTGGAAATGCTTTATGAAGCAGAAGATTCAAACGTGGGGAAGAAACGTCAGCGAGGGGACGACAAGGAAGACCATGGATTTACAAAAGAAAAGACGAGGGGAAAGGAAAAGAGACGCGTGGGTTATAAGTGCCCGGAAAAGGCGCGTGAGGCTCCGCAATAGTGAAATCAGGTTATGATTAGAGCAAGATAAAGGATTGATCGCTTTCGTGTTTTTCCTAATTAGTGAGCACTGTAAGGAGACAGTGGCTAGGGAAAGAAGACAGGATGCTTGGCTTCTGCAATCTGAACAACTTTATTTTTTATTTTAGATTTTGATTAATTAAATAAACAAAAGTACTCTACAGATTATCTGGAATTTCCATAGGTGCTCATTTTCATTCAATATTTTAATTCTATATTCTAAATTTTTATAAAGTTCAGACTAGAAAGTAATATTACAATGAGGGGAAAAAAACAGAGAATGCAAATAAAGGTAAAATAAAAATGTAGATTAATTCTTTAATTATATAAAATATTTTTTTTATTTTTCCTATCTTAACATTATTAGTCTCAACTGATACGTTTAATATTAATTGTTGTTTTAAAAAATAAAATTTAATGGGTAAACATTTGAAAAATATTTTATCAACATTTCATATTTTAATATTAGAACTTTTTATTAATAAAAATAATAGTATTATAGTTAGAGAACTGAAAAGATATTTTATAAAAATTAAATGATTAAAACAAAATCTTATATAAAATTACAAAATAAATGTATATTTTTGTTAGCAATAAAGGGGAGAATGAATCTTCTAATATTTATACTTTCACTCAATTTGTAATCAGGTCCCTCTATAATATTTATACATCCATGTATTTAAAAAGAAATTCCAAAAATAAAATTAGAATATTAATGTTAAACGAGAACATGCTCACATCTCAAACTCCCAATTTTTACAATTTTCTCGAATGAAAATTTCTTATTTATCATTAATCTTATAATCAGGCCTTGAATTGCCATTCTCCCAATTATATTTTATATTCATTATTTTTATTTTGAAATTGTCAACAAGGTATGTTCGCTAAAAAATAATTGTTAAGAAGGTTTGCAAAGTTGGTGGCCAGCCTTCTAGTGTCATAAACTTACCGGACTAATTTATTCATACAATATCATGTTTTCTTAGGCCAAAACAAAAGTTATTGATATTACCCAAAGTTATTAATTCATTTATCATTATATTACGGCCAAAAAAAATTATATTTAGCACAAATATATAAAATTAATGCACAATATATACATTCAACAAAATATTAAAATTAAATGAACTCTAACATCTGTTTCTTACATGAAAATTAACAACTTAAAGGAAATAACTATCTTTTTTCATAAAATGATCACAATATATATATATATATATGACATAAAAAGAAATTACATGTTGAATATTTTGCCAAAGCAAACGATTACATGTTGAATATTTTTTAGGTATAGGGAATCACATTTTTCAAAAAAGAGAAGATATATATAAAAAAAAAAAGAATTAAGATACCTTGCTTGTTTGGAGGAATTTTCCAAGAAATCATGTGGATTAAATAAACAAGAACAAAATTGAATTCAAAGATAAGACAAAAGAACAATGGTCCACACGCCTACGTATCCCCATTGGCATATATAGATTTGCTTCTTGGCCAACACATTGGTACGTAGATTATTAATACACACGCATGCATGGGTTAAATGGCAATTTCACTTTGAAACTGCCGTGTCTAGAATCTTAAGTTTATTTTTAGCATAATGTTTCGTTTAATATTCAAAAACTGTGTAATGTCACTCTTATCATTAATAAAAAATTAACTTTAATAATTAATTAATCAAAAAATTATAGAAAAACACCTCAAAAATAAAATAAAATAACACCTAAAAAATTAAAAATAAGTACCATAAAATATTTTAATTTTTTAGTCATTTTCTGTAATTTTTGATGCATTTTTTGTAATTTTTATATCTTTTTCTATAATTTTTTAGTTAAATAACTATTGAAATTAACATTTGTTAATGATAGGGGAGCATCACACTATTTTCAAATATTAAAGAAAAAAATTGTATTAAAAATGAGTTTAAGGATTTAAATGTTTCTAAACCTATAATTTAAAAGGCCAAATTACCATTTAACTATATTTTAAATCGTGGCTTAATTCATTGATTAGTTAACATTATTGTATTAGAAGTTCTTAAATCCAAATTAATCACGAACAGTTGATGAGCCATTACTACTCATAAGTAATATAATTTTCTACAATTTTTATGGATATATATATATATATATTATATTATATTAATTGATGATTGATTATTTAGACAGTTTGTCACACAAATACACTCTCCCATATATTATTGGCAAAAAAAATATTATTGGAAAAATATCATTTAGTGATGATATTTAATATCAATCAAAAATTAAAAGACTTTGAAATATCCATGTTGGATTAGGACAAATAGGAAAAAGTTATAATACCCCTACTTTTTTAATTAACAAATAATCATTTGTATTTAATAAAAAGTCATTCACTAATTAAAGAGTTCAAGAATTTGAAATACCTTCGTTGTGGGAAGGGATAAATCATTTGTCAATTACCAAGTATCCATTTACATTTAGCAAGAAGTTATTTACTAATTGACAAATTCAAAAATATGAAAGAGCTTGGTTGTAGGAAGGGACATATGTAGATCATATTTTAATAAGTAGTTATTTATTAGTTAATAAATACTCATTCGTATTTAATAAAAAATTATTTGCTAATTCATAAGTTTAGGAATATGAAAGAATTTGGTTGTGAGAAGAGAAAAGTGTAGATTATGTTTCAACTAATAGCTATTTGTTAATTGATAAATACTTATTTACATTTAATAAGAAAACATTCCTTAATTGACAAGTTTAAGAAAAGAAAAAGAATAGCATAGGTATTATAGTCTTGATGCAAAACAAGGAAGAGAAAGAAGGGAGAAAAGAATAGAGAAAGAAATAGAAGAAGAGAGTAGAGAGAACATAGATAAGAGAGAAACTCATAAAAGAAACAAGGTAATAGCAATCCCCATCCAATCAAAGACATATCTATATTTACAAGTCTCAGCCTAACCTTAAAAATAAATAGAGGTGTTCAAGAGATGAACAGGATTAGGAAATCCTTATCCCATATCTTATCCCAAAAAATGATCAAGCTTCAAATTTTGTCCCATGTGTCATCCTAGTAGGAGTTGGCATAAGACTGGGACATTCTGGTGACCATCCTTACTTGTTTTAACCACTCATGTATCTTTAAATAACTAGTAATACTTAACTAAAACGTATAAAGAATTATATTTTTTTTATATATGATTAATCAATTGAGTTTCAACACATAAACGGATAGATATAAGGACATGAGTTATCCAAATACAAGAGCCTATGTGCAAGTGTAGGCTATTTGGTTAGAGCCTTTTATAAACTTAGATTATAAGCAACAACAACTAGGTATAGACTTGAAAAATGAACTCAATAGATTATTTGAATGGTTACAATTTGGATTTTCATTTTTAATTATTTAAATTAATATCAATAATTATAAAAAAAATATCTCGTAAGTTGCTTGGCCAAACTGAGTATCACGGAGCAATGCAAAATTAAATAAAGTAAAGATAAGTAAAAAATATAAAAAAATAAATAATAAAAATAACATAATAATTAATATATATATATATATATTATATATATATATATATATATTGGGATGAGGCGTGATGTCTTGAAAGATATTCTAAGTCTCGTCCCAGTTCCTTTTCTGTCCCATTCCACAAATGTCTACTCTCGATTGTTTTAAGTAAGGACAAATTTATCTTGACATGATTGGGATAGGTATGGACCAACTAAGATGTACATAAACCTGAATACCCCAATATATAAAAGTGAAAAATTTTTAGAAATTTTAAAATAAAATGACAAGATAATGATTAATACTAAAATATAATAATAATTTAAATATTAAGACAAATAAAATAAAACACTCTTTATTAATAAAACAAAATATCTTCAATATTTGAATCTCCTCAAATATTCAATATTTTCAATTATTTCCTTTTCTTTCCTTCATTTCTTATTCCTATCAAGTCTTTTCCCATCTAAACATTTTATAGTGATATTTCAGAATTTTTCATTCCTTATTGGACATTAATTCGCCTTAATGGTGCTTAAATGATATTTTCTTTAAAAATTAAACAGATATATGATAGAATCATAATAGCTATTATACATTTTATTTTTTTACATATTAAAAAAAATTCTCTAATGATATCAAATGTGCATTTATTTGGTTCAAAAACTCATGTTGGTGTGAATGAAAATGCTTTTATCCTTTAAGTAAGGAGTTGATGGAAGGCTTAATTTTTGTAAAAAATTAGTTTCAAGCTGGTATTTCATTTGTTGTTTGAGATGCCATTAGATGGTTGTTAGGTGGTTTCTCAACTACTTGTAATGTCACAAATTTATTATTTTACTTTGTATAACTCTGTTTTGGACTTTTTTTATTTTCTTTTTCTTTTGAAGGAATATAGGAAACTTCGTTAGCAAGCGAATAAAGTTGAAGGTTCATGTTATATATATATATATATATATATCATCTTCTTGACAAATATTAGTTATTTTAATGAAAGATATTCTTGGAATTTTAAAAATGAGCCCTTAGATGAATTTAGTCATGATTCTTTTCATTGTGTTCTTCAAATACAACACTTTATTATATACATATATATACTCCTTTCAGATTTATTTACACTATTAAAATTTAATTGTCATTATGTATAGGCCAAGGGCGGAACTAGCTTACTAAGTGTGGGGAGCCATATTTTTGGGAAAAAAATTATAATTAAATTGAGATTTTAATATTTATTATTATTAATATTTTAAAAATTTAGATAAAGTTTTTATAACTATAAAATATTTGTAAATATTTATAAATTTTTTAAAATTATACAAATTGAAACTATACGTATGATATATAATCTTATAATAAAAAATTATAATATATTAATATTAAGAAATAATTAAAATTTTTGTAAAAATAAATAAATTAATAAACAATATTAAATTTTAAAAGAATGTACGTTTGACATATTTAAAGTAATCCTAACTAATTAAAAGTTGATATATTAATCAATAACAATTTTTTTGTAAAATAATGCATTACGTAAAATATCTTTCAAATCTAGAATAAAATATATAAATTGCATTTATGTATAATATATAATAATATGTAATCTTACATATATTATTATATACTCCCTCCATTTAAAAATATAAAATATTTTTTTAAGAGTTATATGTTTAAAAATATAAGACATTTTTAGTCTTTTGAGGTGTGATCATTGCTTTTTTTTTTAAAGTACCTCTATTAATGAACGACTTTATATTTATTATAAAATATTTAATAAGGGTAAATATAAAAAATAAGGTTAATTTGAAAGTAAGTAATTACTTTATTGGAGAGTGAAATTCAGTTAAAAATGCCTTATATTTTTAAAGAGAGAGTATAATACTGTAAATATTATAAGGTCAATTGCTTATGTACTGAGAATAAGATATTCTTCAGTAGGTAATTACTTTATTGGAGGAGTGTTGATTTAGATTAAAAGTTTTAACTTTATAATATATATATATATATATAGTGAATATCTACAAAAAAAAAATTCATAGTTGGCATGTATGAATGTAAAATTAAAAATGTTTATTTAATTGTGAGGTCGATGGTCTAATTACGCAAAACATTAACAACTAAAAAAATGGGTTGAAATGTTCATACCAGAGGAGGTACATCGGGTGGAGAATTATCTAAAACAACCTTTGATAATGTATGTATAAATGTAAACCCAAGTCAATGATATTCTCTCGTAATACTCATGTTGAATTTTTATTTATAAAAAAATCTTAAATATATAAAAAAATCTTACACACATATATTTCTTCCTTTTTACTTTCTTCCATTTTTATTAATCTGTTGAATTTAACATCTTTTACACACACACACACACACACGGTTTTATTTCTGCCAGAATAGACTAATACATGCACAAGCGACTTGACTTGATAATACAAATTATGTAGATTTTGAAATAAATTCTTAAATATATCTCTGGGATGTAATGAAGAGTTTCTACATTCATGTCAAAACAAAAACTGGAATGTTGATAAATTATTTAATAAATTATTAGTAAGATAGTTCAATAAGCACTAAATTTAAATAGAAAGAATCACATTCACGAACAACTTAAACAAATTATTTATATATAAGGATTAATAATAAGTTTTATTCAAAAAATATCAAGTTTTTATTTAAATAATAATTTATTTTATGTTGTTCATTGTTCATAAATAATTTACTTGTAATTCCCCCGTTCGATACATATGAACGAGTCGTCTGCGATTGAATAATTAATAAAATAATGCCTTGCCCAGATCAGGACGCACCTGAAAGATGCAAGCAGAGTGCAGACACTACAAACAGGCTCTTATTTTAAAAAATAAATAAATGAAACAATGGGTTTTGTATTCCAAGGTATGTTTGATTATGGCTGCCGGGATAGGAATTAGTCAATGTGTTGGTTGGGTTTTTTTTCTTTTTTTTGAAAAACAAGTCAATATATTAGTTAAAGAGATATGACTATAGATAACGTGTTAGTTTCATGATTTTAGTGATTTAATGTCAAACTAAACATGGGCTTAATATTTATCTTGCTTTCAGCCCAACATGCACTTAATCAAATTGAGGATATACAGTTACAACCCTTGGATTAGTATATCAAAAAAGGATTTTCACCAACAAGGTTAAGTATAGTTAAAATGGCTAGTTCCTAGTAACATGACTAACTAAGATATGAATTTTCATTGAGAGACATGCTTACATTTAGTGAGTGATTATACCTTAAATAGAATTCTTTTCAATAAAAAGATACTTGTGAGCAATACAAAAGGGGGAGATTTTTCACTAACAAATATTGATGCAGTTGATAAAAATTTGATTCATAACATATAATGTTATGGGATTTGATCCCGTCACTGATGTAAAAATTTTGTTAATAAGTAGTCTATAGTAACTTTTAAGTGCTCCAATATCCTAGGAAATTTAGGGATGCTCCTACCGAACTTTCATTGTATGTAGTCATTATTATTGATAGTAATTTTATATGTAAATAAGTTGATTCAACTTGCTTAATCAATTGAACTAAATATCTCTTGACAGTTTTGCAAGACTTTATTACAATAGAAGAAACCATAACAAAGAAAGCAAGGGTGCAAAAAATAAAAAGCACACAAAACATAAAGTCCAAAGAACACAGCCCAACGAAAGTGATTGTTAAAATTCGAGATTAATAATATATTTTTAGTATTATTAGTTTTTTTTTAAACCAATATCATATATTTGGCCCAAAAAAAAAAACCAATATGATATAACTTTGGAAAATAAACCAACATTAAATAAAGGTGATATGGAAAAGATATAATAAATATTTATATAGTGCCTTATTAAAAAAAAATTTCTCTTCAAATACCTCATAAAAAGGACCAGAAAAAGTATAAGTAATTGTAAGTGAAGTTTGACACCTGTATTTAAAAACATTTGTGTCTAAAAAAATATTTTATCTGTCTCATTTTGTCTCCAGTAAATGTAGTGCAGTGAGGCTAAAGTTTATTACTATTTCTTTGAAAATGGAGAGTCTGATAGTTGTTTATGAAAAATATTTTTGTAAACTTTACGTCAAATATTCATGAAAATTTACAATATTGCTTATAATTGTTTTGATAATGGAGTATTCTCCAAATTTATTGCTGATAATAGAAAACCCGCATATTAAGGAGGAAATTAAAAATTATATACTACTCCCTCTCCATCCTAAATTATAAGACACATTTAAATAAAACTACATATATTAATAAAAGTTTATTAACTATACTTTACAACTTTTTCAAGACAAAAATATAAAAATTTTAAAAATGGCTTGCATTTAATTTTCCATCTATAAAAAATATTAAAAATGGAGAACATATAGGAAGGGTAACATTAAAAAAAATATCATTAATGAAAATTATATGAATTTTAATTATTTTTTATATTTGAAAATGAAAGGAGGTTTAAAAATGAAATGAGAATTGAAGTCAGGACACGTACATAGAATGGAGGAACCGAGGAAGTATTTGACAATGGATGGACTGGTTTTTTAAAAACATCAATTGGGAGATGAATCATACAAATGCTAGAGCCATTCATCAACTTACATATTATTCTTATCACAGACTTATTCCGGTGAGAAATTTTGATAATGCTCAAAGTGAAAGAAGGGATAGATTCATCTAAAATTTTGCTTGGTTCACTACTACAAAATATATACTTTTCTAGTCTTATTTATAAGTCACTTTTAACTTATTTTACCAGTAATAAGAAAAATTTTAAAATTCATTAACTCTGTCTTAAAATTTAATAAGTTTTTAACTTTACCTCTATTAAATATACATACTTTAATAATATATTTTCTCTCTTCAACATTCAATGAAGGGTAAAAAAGAAAATTTGTAATAAAAATTTAATGATGTGACTTATAAATAAAATAAAAAAATTATTCTTTTTTTATTTTATAAATAGGATTAGAGAGAGTAATAGAAGGTATATCATATAGGAAGGTTGTATGCAAAACTATCTAAGGAGGCGGATCTAATACGAGAAGACACATAGGACAGTTGTAAATGAAACCATGCTATATGATTAATATATAGGACGTTCTTTAAGCAATCGTCCTATATGTGTTTCCTGAAGGATTTGAATTTAAAAAAAAAAAATAGAAACATATATAGGACGGTCCTACATGTATATTTATATAGGATAGTTAAAATGAAAAACCATCTTATATATGATTTAAAATTAAATCTCTGAACCCTCTTTTGTTTATTACATCTTTGCCTTCTCCAAGTCAAAAACCAAAGTTCTCTTAATCTCGCTATTGATTTCCTGCCCAGAATCCCTTTCCGTTGCCTAAACCACCTTTCTCAAGCCCTATCATTGCCGGATTGTGATGATGTCGATGGAGGAGACGTTGCCATTTGTGAGTCTTTGTTTCATCGTTTGCTTCAACCCCACATTTTTGTTTAGCTTTTTCCCCCCAATTTCTTTGTGAATGCTTGATTACATGTTGTTGGTTAATTAAATTGTTCAATTTAATCTATTGTTAGACTATTATTGTTGGAGTTTGAAAGTGGTATTTTTAACTATTTGTTTGAGAGTTTGTTACTATTAGATTATTGTTGTGTTGTTGTTTAAAGTAATAGTTGGGTTGAAGAGAGGGTCAAATACCTAGAAAAGTTTCAATATTTTTAACTATATGAATATTCATATAGGATGGTTCTATAATACACATCCTATATTTTTCTCAATATATGATGGTTACATGACGGTCTTATATAACTTTGGTAATAGAGAATAATTAAATAGAGGATGGTTATGAGAAAAACAACCATCTTCTATAGTAATATTTGTTGTAGTGGTTCCTGGAGGATGATTTTCCTGGTTTGGTTGAGGATGCATGGAATGGCTATGATTGGATGGAAGGGTTATCAAATTTTTCCTCAAAAGCCAAAGTTTGAAATAAAGAAAAATTAGGTAGCATCCCACACAAGAATTAGGAAGTTCAAAGAAGATTGGGAGGTATAGACAAAGCAAGACAAGAAATGAAGAGAATGGACTTAATAGATTGGAGAACAAGTTATGGGAGGAGTACCACAAATTATGTGCTTAAGAAGAACTTATCTAGTTTCAAAAATCTAGGGCCAATTGGTTATAGTGGGGAAATAAGAATACTAGATTCTTTCATACTATAACTAAGATTAGGAGGAAAATAAGTAAGATCTTGATCTTGAAGGATGACAATGGAGAATAGGTTACGGATCCTGATGCTTTGAAATCTATGGCTAACTCATATTTTAAAAATCTATATGCCAAAGATCAGTGTGTTTCTTATCCTTATATGTGGATAGCCAATTTTCCTATGAACGAGGAACATGACTTAAGAGAAATTTAGAAAGAAGTGACTGATATTGAAATCAAGAATGCAGCTTTTGCCATGAGAGCTTTCAAAGCTCTAGGTCTTGATGAAATTTAAGCTCATTTTTTTTTTTCAACAATGGCATCTTGTAGATAACAAGGTTTGCAATTTAATCAAAAGAATTTTTGAGGACCCTTCCAAAATCAAAGAAGTGAATCAAACTAAGGTGGTACTCATCCCTAAGTCTAATAATCCTTTAACCTTTAAAGACTTCCGACCAATCTCTCTTTGGAATGTGAGCTTTAAAATTGTTACCAAGATCCTCGTTATGAGATAGAAAAGGTGCATGAACTACTTGACCAAACCACAACAATGTAGCTTCATTGAAGGAAGACAAAGTAATGACAACATCATTATAGCTCAAGAAATTCTCTACTTTATGAGAAATAAGAAAAGAAGAAAAGGCTTTATTGCATTGAAAGTTGACATGGAAAAAATATATGATCATTTGGATTAGGATTGCAAATACGCTTTCCAAAATTGGTTTAGATGCTAAAATTATCAACCTTACCATGGCTTGTGTGCCAACAAATACCATGAAAATCTTATGGAATGGTGAAGAAACCCCTCAATTTTCCCCTACTAGAGGTCTTAGACAAGGAGATCCTTTAAGTCCTGACCTATTTGTGTTATGTATGGAGCAATTTGGTCATGCGATTGAAGAGGAATATCAGAAGAAGAGATGGAAACCTTTCACTTTTCAGGTAAAGGTCTTGTTATTTCTCATCTTTTTCCAAAATTGGTTAATGATGTCCTTTTTTTTTCATAAGCTTCAATTGAACAAATGAATCTGATTAAAGGAGTTATGTATAAATTTTATAGTGTTTATGGACATAGGGTAAATTTGAATAAGTCAAAACTCTTTTGCTCTGTAAATAAGGCCATGGATCTATGCTAAGAGGTAAGGATAGTGCTCCCTTGTGATCATGGAAAATACCTTGGTGTCCTACTACTTCACACCAGACCAACTAAAGCTACTTTTGAACCTCTTGTGAACAAGGTTGGGAAGAAATTGTTCATGTGGAAAGGTAATTTCTTAAGTATGACAGGTATGAATGTTCTCATTAAGGCTGTTATCTCTACCATCCCTGCTTAATACATGCAATCCATGCTTCTACCCAAAGGAATCTTTAATGAAATTGAGAAGATTGGTAGAAACTTTTTATAGAATCAATTTGATAAGATGAAAAAACTTCACCTTATTACTTGAAGTAATATTAGAGAAAAAAAGAAGGATTAGGGTTCAAGGATCTCCATAGACAAAATAGAGCCTTTGTGTTTAAATTTTGTTAGGGAATCCTCTATTACCTAAACTGCCTTTGGGTGATGTGTCTAAAAGCCAAGTAAAGTGTGATAGTGGGGCTATTTGAGTATTTCAAAGAAGCGTCGTTCCTCTGCTACTTGGAAAGGAATTGCTGAAGTTTGGGATGATTTTTGTAAGGGTGTTAAGAGGAGAATGGTGAGCAGATGTGAAACTAGATTCTAGTAGGATTTATGGGCAAATCTTGAACAATCCCTCATTACATATGTCATTGCTGGGAGCAGTATAGGGAACTCGTGAGCTTTAGTCAAGGATTTTGTTACTATGAATGGTGAGTGGGACATATCTAAATGTATGAATTATTTTCCTTTAAGAACAAGATTTTTCATCCTTTGATGAGCTCTCAAGCTGAATGGAGTCCACCACCTCAAGATTATGATCAGTTTGATATGGATGCATCCATATCCAGTGGTCAACAGGCAGTAAGTAGAGGGGCAATAAGTAACTCCGGTGGTATGTGGATCTATGGCTTTCAAAAAGACTTAGGCCAAATGAGTATTAACATTACTAAAATTCTAACAGTTAGAATTGGATTAGAAGTATGCAAGATGTTTTAGATTCTTGAGAATCAAAGTTTATATTGATTCTTTCGAAGCCATTAATATTTTGATGAGAGATACAGGTTTTGGAAATACTTTCAACGATAAGCTAGAGCAAACTAGAGAAATCATATGTTTAGATTAGGATGTCCAAATTTCTCATGCACATAAGGAAAGCTTACCAAGAATGCACATGGTGTGGGAGAAGATACTGTTCTCCTTTAAACTATGCCTACTTACTGTAACAGAGTCGTTTTAAGTGTTATTAGAAGTGGATCTTTAGCTTTGTCACTTAATGCTTAGTTGTCTAGTCTATATCTAGAGTTGAAAAAAAAGACTGAGCTTGAAAAATTACCCTGCTTAAATAAGGGCTTGAGTTTGAAAAATTAGTGATTTTTTGAAAAATCAGACTTCTAGACCAAGCCTTGATAGGCCCTAAAAAAGGGCTCTAACTCAAACAGCACTTCAAGCCTTGTTCTTCAAAAGATCGATAATTTTTTAAGTATTGTTTTGTCAAAATAATTGATGTTGTTTCTTTTGTCATTTATTTTTAACATGATATTGACAAATTTTTTATTAATTTTTTAAACACAATTACTTTATAAGGTCTATTTCTTGGTTTTGTTTAATGTTATACTATATAATACACAAGTTTTTGTATTTCTTAGATTTAATAAGGTTGATTTGAATTAAAAATTTCTATCATTATTTTAAAACTTGATTAAGATTCTATCTCTGTATTTATAGCTATTTATTTTATTGATTTTTTTATTTTTTTAAATTTTTCTCAAAAAATAAAACTAACTTATGGATGCAATCCTGAATCCTTTAAATAAGGGCCTAACTTTAAAATTAACCATTTTTTGAGAAATTAAGTTCAAGGGTCTAAACCCTTAAGGGCTAGGCCGCCCATTTTTGCATCTCTATCTTTATCATTAAGATGTTCAAGTTAATATGTCTAATGTGTATCTTAGTGTAGCGTACTTTCAAGTGTTTGCTTCCTATTGTAATGAAAAAAAGAATTTAATGAATTTACTTACCTTTTAGTTGTTATTTTTCATTGACATTTAGTTTGATAAAAAAAGGAAAGAAAGGGACCTCGCCAACTTTTCATTAGAAATTATAAGATAATTTTAATCAACTTTCACTTTAAAAAAGGCTAAAGTATACATTTAATTCTTTAATTTTATAAAATATTTTATTTTAATTTCTTAACTTTCTAAAGTATTTTTTTAATCCTTTAACCTTAACACTGTTAGTTTTATTTTAATAAATGTTTACATTAAACTTTTAAATATTGACAAAACATTCTTAGATATTGACATATTAAATTTAATGTTTTTAAAAATAATAATAATTGACATAAAAATAATTATTTGAAAATAACAATGTTAGGGTTAAATGATTGAAAAGATAATTTATAAAATTAAATGATCAAAATGACACCTTATATAAAGTTAGAGGATTAAAAATATACTTTAGCCCCTTAAAAAATTAATATTATTAAAAAATTATTTATTCTATTCATTTCTATCATTATTTATTAAAGTACCTTAATCACAAACAAATATATAAATTTCATTAATTTTAAATATTTATTGAAAACATTTTTTTAAAAATTTCATTAGTTATTCATGGAAATCGTCAAAACACCTTATTTCAAATAAGATATTATTATATCTCTAGAAAAAATCTCTATAAATTTAAACTAATAGAATATAAGAGGAAAAAAGAAGAAAGATTTTAATGGTCCTTCTTATTTTTATTTTTCCTAATCGAACAATTTAGTTTATCCAAATAAATGAATGAGAAGTGGAGTAAAATAGGTCCCCTTCACTCCCTTTCAAATGCTTTCAACCAAACATACCATAAATGATTCAATTTTTGAAAGAGTTTAGTATTGTAATCATGGACAACACACGAGTCAGTTGCTAGTTAAGAGCATCCTTGGGATGCCGCATGGGCGCTGTGTGCTGCGCCAGACTCTAAGCCTGTGACATAAAGCTACCATTTATTTCATTCACCGGGTAGTATTCATTGGACCTTAACATGAGAAACCCATTAATTTGAAGCCATGCCATTTGGCAGCTAAAAATATGACTACAATTGGCTGCTTAGAAAGACCTCATATACATGTAGTCATGTACACAGAAAAAGAAATCACAACCTATGGAAAATATATGAAGGCAAAATACCTAAAGCTGTACATGAGCTGGTTCACTTGCGTTCCAGCTCCATGGCTTCCAACGTTGGGCTATGAATACCATCGTAGTAGAGAGGGAAATGAGTGAAAGCATTAGTACGATTTGTCCTTGCTTTTGGATTATTCACAACACCAGACTCCACGTCCTACTCACCCTCTGTGTTCGTAATATTCTGGTTATTCCTGTTTGCACTGGCTCGCGATTCCTCTTCCACTGCTTAGAAATATGCATATGAACCCCATCCTGAAAATCACTAGATTTCATATAAGCATGGAGGAACTCAACATTCCTTAAATTCAGTGATTTAAAAGGGATAATGATACTTAGTCCTTTAAGTTTGTTTTAATTATCAATTTAGTTCCTCAATTTTTCATAATTTGGTCGTTTAATTTGACTCCATCAATCCACCATTATCTTGTCTTTATTGTTTAAAGACAAGTTAGCACTGTTTAAATCTATAGACATGAATAATGCAATATTGAGTTGACAATCATGTAAATTAATGAAAATGAGTATAATTATTTATATTAAAAAAAGAAAACAAACTGAGCAATTTTAAAAACAAAATGCAATGTATAAGAAAATGAGAGAAAATAAAGAGGACAAGAAAATAAGAAAATAAGCTGAAAAAGAAGAAAATAAAAAACAATCAATTTGTTCTCATTTAATTATATATACATAAGCCTAATTATCAATATACTTTACATAAATGGAAAAGAACCGGCAAGAATCAAAGAGTGACAACCAATGTCAATCTGACCAGTGACCACAGAAACATCTATTCTTGTTTTCAGATGACAAGGTGCTCTTCAAGACAAATATCCCAAGACACAGTGATTCAGTGAATTAAGAAGAAAAGACGCACATTTATTACTAAACATTTGAGATATAGTTATAATTATCGACACATTTACAGTTACCCCATGGTCCAATATATTGAACCATGTCTAGTTAAGAACATAGGACGATCAAATATGTCTCAGAGAAGACCAACAAAATTTCAACTTGGTAATTTAAACCTTGTAGAGAGGATTTATTATAAGATGTCAAAAGAACAGAGATAAACGTGTTACCATCATCATTATAAGGGGATGGAAAGAACTGCCGATACCAAAAGGTTGCTACAACAAGCCCTGGAAGAAACATACAAAGAGGAGAAAGTTTATTTCTTGTTCTAATTAATTGAGTTCTGATATTGATATAACACTAAATTATTTTTCTTGCAGGGTAAGTGATTAGAAAAAGACCTAGAAGACCTCCAGCAAACACATCTTGCCAATGGTGCCGATAATCATCTACCCGAGAGACTCCAACTAGAGAAGCAGTAAGTAGAGGAAGAAAAACAATGCATAGCTTTGCCACATGGCCTCTTCGATTAAATGCTTTAATCTTCCCAGATAGGTACAAAGAAAGAAAACCTAAGCTTGTAAACGACCTTGCAGAACTGAATTTCATAAGATCAGAAGTTCATGCATAAAATATATTTCTCTACTGATTAGCTAGTAATACGATGGAGTGAAAAAATAGTTAATCGGCATGAACATAATCTACATTATGAATAGTATTCTTTACTGCTTAAAACTATATGAAATTACTGCCACTCTTTGACCCTGTATTTTCAAATTAAAAGAGCAGTACGAGTGAAATATGCTTGGAAAGCGTTTACTATATCAGTTAATTAGTGATTTAAAAAACTAATTGAAATATTGTTGCTCACAAGATGTATGGCCGCTTGGGAAACTCTTGTGTTCTTTTATATCACTAACCTTGCTATGACAAACCACACCTCCCCATTTATCGTAAACCTGTGAAGATTCATGAAGGAGATGATAATTATAATGACCATCTTCCAAAGTAGATTATCATGTGCTATACAAATTGATTAGTTGAGGACTGTTCCCCCATTTTGTAATTAAGCTTTTAAGTTAAGCTTAGGCCCTCGTTTTCCATAAGAGGAAAAAGAAAAGGAAAAATTGGCAGCTTTCTTAGTACAGATAGTTTGCTAGAAACATTCAACAATCAGAGCTAATGAAGATTAGAATATGTAAAAGTACACTCATGATTAAGAAAGGAAAGTTTTTATTGTCACATGCATAAAATTGGGCACAAGTTCCGCCTGGGGATGAAAGAGGAAGAATTTCTGAAAAAAGTGATTCTGTGCCACACGTTGCAACTTGTGGATGATCTACCACGACGCATGTGTGACAACACACCTAGAAGAAGCTCTCTGTGCCATATGCTGCGGCGCATTGTGCGTCTACCGCAACACATGATCACATTTCTACTATCATAAGTCGTGAAAATGATGCAATAGAGAAGAGAAAAATGAAGAATACGAGGGAGAGGTGAATGAGCTGTGCTAGGGTTTGAAATTTGTAGGAGTAATTTGGAGTTCATAAACATCAAGGGTAAGCTTCCTACTCTTAAATCTTTCTCTCTTCTTCCATTTTATTGATGGTAAGAGTTAGGGTTGATTGATAATGGTGTTTTTCAGTCCATAAAGGCTATAGGTCCAAACTCATTGACTTAAAATAGAATTAATAGAAGTAGATTGAGATAAGTAAACTTGGTATTTATGATTATATGATAATTGGTGCTTGAAGGACATTTAGTGTCTAAAATTTTCATAAATATGGTGTTTGGGAACAACGTGGTCCCATTAATGACCAATAAAGAGCTCAATATTATTAATGATGTTTAAATGAAGCTAAGAAACCCTATAGATACTTTTACATGAGTCAAGAATAAATCTTGAGTATTAAGAAATGTTGAAGTGGTGGTGAAAATTAGCTCAAATGTAAATATTAATGATTTGCATTGTAAACAATTATAGAGTGACTATCATTGGCACCATTCTAGCTTATTGGAAGCTTTAGGAGTGGGTATTAGAGGGGTAAAACTTTTGATCTCTCAAAGGTTTGAGGTAATTGAGAGAATTCTAACTTAAACTTTTGTGTGTTTATTAGTTATTAATTGATAAATAATGATTGTAATATGTGGAACTGATTGAAATATAAATGTGGCTTGCTTTACTTGAAAAAGCCTACTAGAAAGTGGTGATTTAATGAAGTTCAATGATTTTGAAATTTGTGAAGTTTAATTATTTTCAAAATATGTGGTACCATGATTATGGAAATAGGATTTCAATGATTTTCATTAATAGAAGTTCAATGATTTTGAAATGTATTGAGTTAAATGATTGTGAATATGTAAGGTACAATGATTTTCAAATTTAGAGTTCAATGATTTATCTAAATTGGAGTTCAATGACTTGTGTAATTTGAAATTCAAGGCAAATGTGTTTGAGAACTTCAATAACTTCTTAAAATGGTGGAGTTCAATGAAATTATATATGTGAAGTGTTACGAATTAAATTAAATGTGAATTTTGCATGAATATGCATTGCATAATATTGAGAGGCAAGAGTTCACCTAGGAAGAGGAGTAGAAAATTAAATTCATGTGGTAAGACTCCCATTTGAGTGATGGTTTTCCTGGATTGATTGTATCCATATTATCTCACTTGTTTAACAAAAGATTATCTCACCAGTTTAACAAGGGATTTAAACCTAGCTAGCTATTTATTAGTTTAATGAGGAAGTTAGTTAGGGTGTATGACGCCCCATAGTGTGAGATATAAGGAAAACTGTGTTCCATAAGTGAGTTAGGTGTATCTTGGCTAGATAACCATAAGTGTTTAGGCTATAGAAGTCATGAATTATAGACTATCCCATTGTGTTATAACCCATAATTTCGTGTCAAAGGAATAAGGAGGATATAAGGAATGTGTGATCATGCATATAGTAAGTAAGGATATATGGTTGTCTGTATTATGACCTTAATAAGGATATTCATGAATTGAGTTTTAATTACTCTCAAGTATTCACAATTATATAGTGTGATAACCTTAATGGGATATAAAAATTGTTGAAAAGCTTTATTTCCCAAGTTGTATTATTATGCTTGGAAGTGTGAAAATATATATATATATATATATATTCTTAAATGTTTTACATAGTTTGTAGAATTGACTTTTATTGCCACTTGCATTTGAACTAATCGACATGTATTAGCATGGGTTGGTTAAACCTTGATTATTGAGTGGTTGTACTCACCCACTATCTTCAATATTACAGGGAATAGCTTAAGAGGATTGAAAAGAGGAAAGCTCCCAAAGGTATAAGAGTGCGATCCTACTTTAGTATGCCTCTTTATTCTTGAGTCACTATGTATACTTGACAATTTAAATTGCCAACTAAGCTTTATCCATTTGTGGTTCTTACTTGCATTATTTTTTTTGTGAGATGTAAGTGTATTTTGGGCCCTAAGGAATGAGTTAATGTTATGATATATATGTGATAGGACTAAAATAATAATGCAAGTAAGAGTTGAGCATATTATGTGTAGATCATGGATCATTTGAGGGAAATGTGCTTAAACTCCCCCTTGTATGTTTTTAAGATTAAGGAGTTGAGTAGTAAAAATATGATTTATGATTATTTAATATAATATTATGCATTGCACAAGTTAGTTTTGACGTTTTGCATATGGTCAAATAGGTGTAAATGGCATATGGCTTTTGGTAAATGAATTGGACACTTGGTTTTGTAAAAATTATTAAAAAAGCGTAAATTTTAAAAAGAGTGTCCAAATTTTGATTAAGGAATAATTTGCTTCTAAAACCAACACCATTAGTTAGAACTTGAAAAGAGCTTTTTGTGGACACCTAGTTCACCTCAATCGGCCGTTGGATGGAGAATTGGGGCTCATCAAAAGTTGCCCTAAAAGCTGTCAAATTGATAGCAGAATCCATTGTCAAAATTCATGCAATTTTGCCACGGCACATGGTGTCATGAGCTACTACTCATGTTACAGAGGCGAACACGCTGCGACATGTGTTCTACGAGCCATGACGCACGCCTTAAAATTTTATAGAATTTTATTGTTTTCAAATTCTTTAACAAATGCACTCATTTATGTGATGATCCCATACTTTTGCATAATTGTGAACTATGATTTGTCCATTTGGAGAATTTTAAAAATGGTTTAAGTTTTATAAACTTAGGATCGTAACTTTTCTAACTATTTGAAACTTGGGATATATATTCACTACCTAAATTCAATCTCATTAGTATTTAGGAATTGGAGTTAATTATGTCTTAGAAGGAGGAGGATATTACATATGCAGGAAATGGTGCAAGTACACAAAAATAAATGTCCTAGTTGGCATTATAATAGTCATTACACATAAAGCAAAACCAATTAAAGGCTATACAATAAGAAATCCATGTTCCTAAGTCTCTTATGCTTTTCTTTTATCCTTCCTAGAGCTAGTGTAACATGGTAAATTTTATTCAAGCATATTAAACAAGGTAGATATGGGTTAGGAGTAATGTGGAGCAAGATTTGGATCCTTAAGAGTGAATTGTAGGAGGAGTTTGGGTCTATGTGTATAACCATCTATGGATGTGCCTCAAAGGGTGAAAACTCACATGGACGAGCATCTCTGAAAGAAGAGTGAGCTCTCTATTCACAACTGTTCATGGTTAAGCCCTTCAATAAAGACAATTGTCCACGAATATGGATAGAAGGAGAAAATTTGCATTAGTGATTTCAACTGCGAATGGTTATAGTTATAACATGCATAATTGTCCATGGATGAAGCATTATAAGGCCATTTTAAATGCCCGAAAAATGCAAAAAAATGAAGAGAATGAAAGGGAGTCAAAGAAGAGAGTTTGGGATCTATTAAGGCATGCATTTTCCAACAATTTTGGGTATTTTTGAGCTTGGGATCACTAGAGGTAAATTTCTAAATCCTTCCTCTTCCATTCTAGCTACATTATAAGGTTATGGTTTCTAGATTTCCCTTGAATCCAACCCTTTAATCGATTTTTAAACATTTAGATGATTATGAATAAATTAATGGAGTTGTTGGAAGTTGGTTTTTGCTTTTAGAACATTGAATATTAGTAGTTTGGTCACTAGATCCAAATTTCCTTGACTTAGACAAACCCTAGGCTCTTTGATGAAGAAATTGGGCTATAGGCTGTTGTAATTTTGTTATTTAAGTTGTTGGGAGCTTAATAGAATTAATGGGAGAAAAAACTCTTTGAAATTGAGTTCACACTTGTGGGTTGGAAATTTAATATTTAAAGTGTGTAATTGAGAATTTGAAGTGGCATAATTGTTAATTATTAGTGATAATTGTTGTTATAGATTAAAGGCTAATTTTATGGTGCATCTTTTGAGCTTGAATGTAAGCTTGGAAAGTGAGTTTAATAAGGGATAACCTTTAATTTTTTAAAGATTTAAGATAATTAGGAGAAACTAATTTATACTTTTTCTTGTTTAATTGATTATAGATGTCTAGGATTTATTTTAAAAATGTGAATATGTTTTTGAAATATGTCCAAAATGCAAGTGTGGCATGAAATTGATGTTTAAAGTAGTTATTGGCAAAAATGAACTTAATTGTTTGATAATATGACTAGCATAATAATGTGCATGATTATGAGAAGATATAAGAGAAACTTGAAGTGTGATGATGCTGAGATGTTGAATGAAATCTTTTAGTTACCATTGTGATTTGATAAATTACCTTGAGAAAGTATATATGCTTGAGAAGTGATGAGCTGATAATTTGAGAAATTATATGCTATAAACATGATGATTGAGATTTGCATACAAAGTATATGATGATTGAAAATGTGCATATTATGAGCAAGCATGTGTTGCATTATATGATCACATGAAATGAGAGTTCGCTTAAGGAGAGAAGTATAGAATTAGATTTACATGGTAAGGTCATCATTGGAGCTCGATAGCTTGCCAAATAATTATTGTCCCACTTGTTCTACGAGAGATTATCTCATGGTTTATTGAGGAATTCAAATCTAGCTAGTTTCCACTTGCTCAACGAGATTAGGTTAAGGACATAATACTATATAGTGTGTGATGTAAGGGAAATAGTGGTTTAAAAGTGAGTGCAGTAGCCTTAGCTAGTGACTCCTCATAATTGGAGAGCTTGGGTAGTCTATTCATATGAATATCAGAAGGACATAAGGATAATGTTGATCATGTATATCATCTTCATGGTCATATGGTTGTTATTATTATGATCTTTGCATATTATGGCATTTTAGTCATATGGTTGTTATTATTATGACATTGTATGTGTTATTGCTTATAGTCACACGGTTGCTAGTAGTGTAACTATTTAATTAATTATTGTGGTTATAATATGTTTCAAACTACACTACTCATATTGCTATAATTAATTAATTTACATTTGTATAGATTAGATGTATTTTGATTAGTAAGTGATTGTACTCATCCTCATTTAACATTTTATAGGCGTAGGCTTTGGTCAGACAAAAAGGGAAAGAAATAAAGCTTAGGATGTGAATCCTATTGTAATGCCTCTAGATTTTGATTATATATGTGTAATTTAATATGATATTATCAATTATGTTGAGTTTAATCATACTTGCACCAAATGCACATTACTTGTGGTTATTGCGTTCAGGGCAATAATTATGGCTAAGGTAAATTTTGTCTGGGCTTGTCAAATTATGGGTATAAGTATGGATGTGATTATTTTGATATATGTAAATGTGTGAATTGGAAAATGTCACCAAGAATATCCCCTTTGTGATTTGGATGAATTGTTAGGTTAAGGGTTGCAATGATATTCTAGATTGAATATGATTAATGTGGTACATTATATAAGTTGTCTTAAGTTTCTTGAGTGTGGTTTAGGGGTAGTGTTAGGCTTTTGGTACTTTGGTTGGGTTGCGGACACCCTAAAGGGTTGAAAAATGTGAAAATGTGATTATTGTGATTTTGAGTGTCCAATTATGTGATATGATTTTTTTTTTGAAACGAAACCAATGCCATTAGCTAATTGTTTGAATAAGCTTTTTATTGATGCCTAAGTTACTTTAATCAGACTTTGGATAGAGATTTGAGGTATGAAAGAAGTTCAGCCCTTAGATCTATAATTTGATAGCAAGGGGCTATTTAAACTGTATAATGTATCACAACAAATGATGCCTATGCCATGGTGCATGTCACAAAATGTTTTTGGCCATGGCTCATCCTAGTCTTAGTCACAATAGACAATTATGTTTGTTAAAGTTTGACTTTTAATTATATTTTTCAAAGAATTCTACCTAGTTGGTATCCCATATTTCCAAATAATTGTGAACTTTGATATTTAGTTGTTATCTTTATTTAAAAAGTTTTAGTCATACTTAAACTTGGGATCCCATTGATTAAATGGTTTTACTAAAGAATATCTTATTAGTAAAGGAGTTTCCATCTCTTTGACTTTGATAGAGGTAAAATTACTAGGTTTGAATATATTTTACTATAGTGGGGATTAGTTGGTGCTTAATTTGAATAAGTTCAATTTTAATCAGTCATAATGGATTTTTGAATTAAATCTTTTTCTCTTTAATATGATTTTTTTAATAACTGTAGTTAAAGAATATTCCATGGTCAGTTACTTGGACATGAGTCATGCCCTAATTACCATGGTAAATTATGTTTTCTATGGCTAAGTTTATGGAGTAATTAGGAGATTTTATAGCTAGTACTTGTAAAATAATAAATAAGGGGTGAGTATAACTATTTAATAATCAAGATAATCTAAAACATGTTCATGTAAGTCAAATAACAATATGCATGTAAAGTAGGCAATTATAAAACAACTTGACCATATTAAACACAATCAATGCAATGCATGATCAACAGCACTATTAATCCTCGATCACTCCTAACTGAATTCATGAGCTACACAACAATAAACAGGTGCTGGACTTATATGACTAGGTTAGTCTAAGATCTTCAATCATGAGGGTAATAGGCCAGCGTCCCATACTCATTCTCGGAGTATAAATTCCCCCATCTCGAACATAAGAGTGTTACAAAATTGTGCTACTAATTTCGTTAGTTGGGGTTGAAGGGCAAGCCCTATTATTACCTTTGCTAGGTGGGGTTTAAGGGTAAAGTAAACTAAACATTAAAGCCTCGCCATATTAGTGTGATTCATGTGGATACAATTCGCTACTCCACAAAAGCGACTCCCTTCCATCACTATGATCATGCAAACTATCACATGCTAAATCACAATATCATCATCATTATGCTCATAATCATCAGCATTTACCAAAATCAAGAGTTGAAATCCTTAATTTCATATTTCACAATTACATTAATGTACAAAATCCTACTTGTATATTTTAAAACTAAAACAACATGCATGCATACATACATATAAAGTTCACAAATGCCTAAAATTAATTAACGAGCAATAACATGCAATTAAGTCTCTTGTTTACCTCAAACCTTTGAGAATTCAAAATTCACACTCGAAAAAACTTGCTTCTAAGCCCAATTCAAGCTTTTTGATTCTTCACAAGGTTAATCTACAAATAACACAAACCACTATCACTAATAATCAACAAAATCAACACTTTTAGCTTTTAACTTCATACCTTAACAATCAAATTTCTTAACCACAATTTCAATCTCATACCCAATGAGTTTAATAACTCTCATTAACTCAAATAACAACAATTATAACACTCTACAATTCCAATTCTTTATCAAAGTGCTTATGGTTTGCCTAAACCAATAAAATTCATATTCAATGATAAAACAACCATTAACCATTATTTTAGGAGAAAAAATGAATTTCCAAAAATTTCATTTCGTTCATTTGATTTACCTATAACCATCAAAAGCTCATAAATGTTGCTAAAAATTGAATTCAAGAGGAAAGCTAGACATCCTAACCTAAAAATGGAGCTAGAAGGGAGAGGGAAGAATTAGAAACTTACCTCTAGTGATTCCAAGCTCAAAAACTTTTCAAATCACCAAAAATTCCTTACCCTACCAAAGTTCCTTCTTCGCCTTTTCTACTTCTCACTTCTCTCCCCTCTTTTTCTACATTTTTAGTTTCTTTTAATGCACAACTGATGTGTCAACCTTGAATGATTGTGCACATTATAATCATGTTTGCTTGTAGTCAAATTCACTAATCTAGATTTGCTCCCTCTGTTTACAACCACGAATAGTCATCACCACTAAAAGGCTTAATCGTGGTGGATTGCAAACAAAGCATACTCCTCTTTTAGGGACTCCTCTATGTACAGTAATCACTTGTTGCATTACATCTACAAGCGATCATGGACAAAAACCCAAATTTTCCCTTAAATTCACTATTAAGTCCCAAATCATGCTCCACATTACTTCTAACTCATTCCTACTAAGTTTGATATTTCTAATTAAAATTTAGGATGCTACACAACACATCACCAACAAAAATACTACTCTTTTTATCCTAAATTATAAGATATTTTTAGATAAAATTACACATACATATAAAGTTCATTAAATATATTTTATAGCTTTATTTTAAAAAAACCAAAAATATAAGTGTCCAAAAAAACCTTTTATTTAAAGAACATTAAAGAGATAAAACATAATGAAAAGGATAATATTAATAAAATATTATTTTTGTCAAAGTATATTATATTTTAAGACATTGAATCTCTCCCAAAAATATCTTGTAATTTAAAATAGAGAGAGTACTATTATGATTAATCCCAAACAACTCAACAATTGCAATGTTGCAACTTGCCATAGTTACTCCCTTCATTTTCAAATAAAAGTAAAATTTTTATACGGTTTTTTATTTTTTACAAGCAAAACAACAATTTCAAAGAAGCATTTATGATATCTTTTATTAATTATCTTTTAAATGAAAACGCTATTAAATTAGAAAAAAGTGACGGATTAGTCACAAGAGCATTTTAATCCAAATTTTTAAATTACATATATAATTATTTCGATTAACCAAATTTTTTAAATTGTGACACTTGATCAAATGCTAACATTTAAAAAAAAAAAGTAGTACAGCTAAATCATTTCAAATTCACTTGTGATATATAATTCTAATTAACTTGTGCTAAATTCTTGTCTATGTACTGTTAAGAATTTAACTATGCATGGGAATGTAATCACTTTATAAATGAACATAATTAAGCGTTGAAAATTTCAATTGTGGCTGTCCAACGTAACATGCAAATTGCAAAAGCATAATCAATAATATCCGCTGGTTTTTCAGATGTTGACAAGGATAAAGTTGCCAAGTCGCACCGCTCAAAAATTCCACTTTAGTGTGTCATCACTCATCATCAATTAATTTGACTAAAATTATTAAACTTTTCTCCATCTTTAACTAATGTATTACACAATATAACAATTGTATAATTTGATAACATTCTTAGAATTTAATAGTAAGAGAACAAATTTAATAAGAAAATCCAACGAACTTGGTGCAAATGGGACATGTCGGAAACCTAGTGGCGTCCCATCCCTTGTTCAAGATTGGCCTCTCCTATGACTTTTTGCTCCAAAACAAGCACACTAATTATTAATAACATTATTGTCTAAAGCCACTTGTTTACTCTATATATAAATATATATATATATGGGAGAATGATATTAACTTTTTGGCAAAAAAGTCATATTTATTAACATCAGCAAAACAAAGTTATAATCACGAAGCCAAAAAATAAAAAACACTCAGCCTATACAAAAAGACTAACACAACAAGCTAAGCCAAAGTACAAGCAAATGTGATTAAACTTGTTAAATATTCATTCTGATATTATTTATAAATTACTTTCAATATATTTTATTAAAAATAAGAAAAATCTAAAATTTTATTAATTTCATCTTAAAATTTAATAAGTTTTTACATCTTTTCCCTAATAAAGATGAAGATAATTTTTTTAATATTTAATAAGAACATAAATGTAAAGATAAACATAAAAAATAATAAAATACTTTATAAATATGATCAAAATTAATATTCTCCCTGCTCTGCCCTATAAATAGGAGCAAAGAAATATTAGTTGGTGAACTCACACCGGCAGTTTAAGTACTCATGAAAAAAGTGGATTTGGTCGACATCTCACATTAAGTTATAATTAAATCATGTTTAATTGCAAATATTATTTTTAAAATCTTTTGAATAATGTGCTTTGAATTTGAGTAAAATATTCTCACCACTCTTCTATTTTATCATAATTATATAGGCCTCCTTTATATGTTGAAAACATATAATTTAGCCACTAACTCTGTTAAAAATATTATAAAAATATTTAAAAACTTATTTTTAAAATTAAAATTTATATTAAAATAAATTTTATTTGTTAATTTACCTGTGACCCTACTAAATCCTAATTTATATTATTTTGACAGTTACCTAATTTCCTTGTAAAAAACACGTTTACAAATTTTAAATTATTTATATAATCTCTCAAACTTATATCATTTTGTGTTATGTGATCAACAAAATATGTGTTTGAAATATGTTTTTAGCAATTTTAAAAAACATAAAAAAATAATTTTCAATAAATTTGATAAAACATAAAAATTTATAATATGATAAAAATAATAAATTTTATAATAAAATAAAAATTTCAAGATGCATTTATTATTTTGTTGTTGTATAAAAAACTTTTTTGGAAAATATATAGATTTTCATATAATTCTTATGTTAAAGAGGGGCATTTTGGTCAAATAAATTTTAAAAACAAATTTAGTGGTCAACTAATGATCTGATAGATGGAGATAGAATTTTAAATATACAATGGAGGTTCATGTAACATACTTTAATTTTAAAATAGGTTTATATGAATTTTCAAAATAGAGAGAATGTTTGTGTAATTAAAGCATAGTAGAAGAGTAGTGAGTATATTTTAATCTTTGAATTTTGATATTAGAAGAATGACATTTTATAGGAATATACATTAATTTTATTGGAAGTAATGTTTGTGTTTATTTTTATGAATATGGTTTCTCAGAATTTTTATCATGCACTTTATTTTTTTTTCCTCAAATTATGTATAAAATACCTCTAAATGGTAAATGATTTCTCATAGATAGTAGCAAAGATTAGTATTTTTATTGGCAGAATCGCATATAAGACTTCTGAAGGAAAATATTGATTTGAGAGGTATAATAGATTATGATAAATCTCTACAAGCTTAAAGGGCTTATGTGCAATTATTTTTGAAGCTGAAAAGACCAGACTGCCTTTAATGAAAACATCTCTGCTTCACGTGTTAACCAAAAAAAAAAAAAATAAATAAATAACAACAGAATGTCTGTAAATAATAATAAAAGTCTAATTATCTACAGCAAAAAGAAATTTATTTATAAGAATTTATACGGGTTTACACTTGTACTTGAAAATAAAATTACAAGTTTGTCAAGAGAAATTAACAACAAAAAGTCTATCATTATATTATAATAAAAATTTGTTTGTTTCCACGAATAAGTTTATACTTAATATCTTTTTACTTATTGTAGATAGTTGGGTCATTTCAACTTTGAAAATAATTACACATGAAGAATTATTAGAATCTATTTAGCCTACATGACAAATATCTTCTGGCCTTATATGAGATTCTTCCATCTTTATGAGTGTTTTTTTAGGCGTAGAGAGTAAATAATTCTGTTTCAGACGATTTTTTTGCCTTTTTTTTTTGGGGAAAAATTATGGAATGCAGCTAGAAATTGGTGTTCGTCCAAAAAAAAAAAATGGTGGGTTTATTTGGGATTAGAAGAAATAGTGTTGATTCTACTGAATACGCTCTTCATTATCAATGCATGGCTACACATTATTACTATTGTAAGTATACAATTTTAAAAATTGCTACTGAAAACTCTTCCAAAGGTTTAATTTTTTCACAAGTTCTGCAATTTTTTTAGGATAAACATAACCCTTAATCCTTATAATTTTAACATGTTTTGATAATGATCCCTATAGTTTTTTTTCATTGCTTCAAATCCCTTTTGTTTATCCCACACACATCAGCCTCTCTACTTTTTACTATGCCCAAAACGACAATGAGATGACAAAGTGCTAAACATGTTCACTAAATCTATTGAGACATAATTCAACCTTGGCATAAATATTAACGACGATAGTTACAGGTCAGCATATTTAACATTAATAGTGTCATCTCATCATTCTCTTTGACATATTAAAAAATAGAGGAATCAATATTGCACACGAGATAAAGTAGAAGGACCTGAAACAACGATAAAAAAAAAACTACTGGGACTTATACCAACACATGTTAAAAACAATAATAACCAATAATTGTGTTTTCCTATTTTTATATAAGCTGGATCTGAATATCAACGATCAAAGTTTATAAGTGTTTTGACAACTAACAAAAATCATACACTCTCACTCTGCAGTGATCTAAGAATCAAATCAACCGCAACATATCACACATTTGTTGAGAGCTAAAATCCTGGAAGAATCCTATGATATACTCTGAGGAAATGAGCATATATATATATATATATATATCAATTTCAATTCTTTCAGAAAGTTCAGGTGCAGAAATCTGCAACGAAATTCACAAACTCTAAAACTTTGTACAGACTATGCACATCTGCTTTTTTCCTATGACACTACACTGCAGTCGGAGACTGAAGTCCTTGTCTCCTTGCATTTTGCGATCCGTCGAATATAGGAGTTGGATCCCAGTTATTGCCACGAGCAATATTCCCATCACGATGAGGTGGAATACTTACAATATGAATCTCACCAGGTTGTGGGCTAATAATGTCATTGTTTGTAGATGAGACTTGAGCACCATTTTGAGATTCAGCCAACGTCTGAAAATATGCATAAGGGCCCCAACCTACGCACACAATTATATGAAAATTATACACATAAGAAAGTCCTGAATGAAAATATTTCAAAAGCCTGACCGTCAGATAAGACAGAGAGCCTGTTTGGTTTCAGGTTGGAAACCATCAAAACCATGGTCTCCAATATGAAACCAAACACAAACATTGTGTAGTAGAGGAGTATGGATACCAGTTTTAGCAACTACCAAGGATTTTATACAAAACTCTAACTTGCATAATATTGAGTAACAACATTTCTGAACACTGAACTGAAGTTGATGGAATGTTTTAAACATGCCCTGATATGAGCAACATACACACTTTTTTCTAATCTTTTGGCAGTATCATTAAGCTAAATGCCTGAATAAAAGCCATAAAGGCTAAATGTACCATTAACAGTTGACCATGCAAAATATGCCCACCAACAGCATAATCAAGCTCAAAGAAACATGTCCAGATGAAAAATTTATGCTAATCACACAAGTCCTTTAAGCTTCAGCACTCCAAGGAATTATACATACCAAGCAAACAAGGAATCCCCTTTCAGTGCAACAAAGTGTGTTCTTCATACTTGAACTGATATTGCTACTATTATAGTTTCATGCAGAAATACAAACATAATTAAAAAGGTTAAATATGTCAGGAGAGAACTGTGAGGTGTAAACTAATCAAGAGGAATCCAATATCACAAACACAATCACTACGCAGCTCCTCCATGTCTTAAAGATGACGATAGAGAAATTTCCATGATAATTGATTGGATGAAAATTTAGAGAAAACATTCAACCACATCAGCCTATTGATATCACATTTTCTTGGTTTTATTAAGCCCTTCAGATTTGTCAAGGGTTATTTCAACTCAAAAGCTTAAGTTATTAAATGAGAGCTTATAATTGCTTTTCACTAAATGCGGAGAAAGGATCGTGCCATCATACATCATATAAAGTTTTAATTTAAAGCAGAAAGAATGGGAACAACAATGATCGAACTCGACCATAGAGGCTTCAATACCTTATTAGGATCATTTCAAGCCAAGGCTTAAAGCGATTAAGCAAATTTTCATGATTGATTTTTATTAATATTTCTAACAAGTTGAAGCACGATTAACATATTGGTTTGAAGCACACCTTTAACATACTAAACCATATTACCACCACAGAACACGTACATTGAAAGTCTAAAAGCAGAGTGTCGCAACAATTCAATGTATTAAAGAGGTCAAGGAACAATTCATGGACATACCATCTACATCATATGGAGGAGGAAAGAATTGCAAGTAACAAAAAGAAGCGATGATAGATCCTGCATGAAAGAAGTTCACATAAGGAATTAAGCAAAAAGGTCTGGTGTTAATATTTAGTAACATAAAAACAGAAATTTTCAGGCCTTAAAGAACACACCAATAAGACCCCCAGCAAACACATCTTGCCAATGATGCCAATAATCATCAACGCGTGAGACTGCAACCATAGCTGCCATGAGGATTGGTAAGAAAACAATACAGAAATTTGCAACATGGCCCCTACGATCAAATACCTTAATTTTTCCAGATAGATACCAAGAAAGAAAAGTTAGACCAGCAAAAGACCCTGCGTAAAGAACAATGACATAGTGGTTAGCTCATTTTGAGGTAGCTCAAGAAGCCTGGACCTTATTTTTGTTTTTCCAGGAAGCAGACTCCTCAACGGTAGTTTGAGTTATGACAGTCTGGTCCTATTATTATCCAAAATCACTTCAATTAACATGTAAGATCCAGAACTTGGAGGACTTAACAATATTAAGATAATATGAAATTTAAGCATATGATTGCAAAATACATAAACACCGGTACAGAAAACTGGGAAAACTAAAAGGCAAAAGGATCGCTCCAAGAAAATGAAGATCTGAGCTTTTAAACAATTTAACGGACAAACTAAACTTGGCAGATTGCAGATAGGCTCATCAGGGTACTTACCTGAGGCATGTCCACTGGGGAAACTTTTGTGTCCTTCCTTGATAACATTCTTATCTCCAGTGCACATAACATCACTTGTTATTGAATCAAACACCTGAACATGTCATGTGCAAATGCCATGTTAGCTGTACAGATAACTTAGCTAAAGCAATGAGCATCACATGCAAATAAAATTATTTTCCATATAACAAAATGGTTAGTTGATAAAATAAAGAACCCACCCCCTTGCCATCTGGAAAACATCGCCAAAAGAAGTCAGGGCGTGGCCGTCCAACACCATCTTTGATAGCATCAGTTATCACCGCAGTAATTAGAACAGAAAATAGAAGCCCTGAAAAATTCATTTGACAATACATAATGTTAAAGAATTACAGTCACGGCAGCGTGATGTACAAACGAGATGGAGAGGAAAAACTTCTAAAGCACAAAAAATGTACCCAATATAGCATGATGAAAATCATAAATGTCCTTCCTCTTGACATAGTAGAAGAGAATGACTACCAGTGGCAACAATATAATTATTATCTATCCAGGAAATTAAAATATAAGAGCTTATATTTAAACTGATCACGCCACAAAGGCCAATATAAGATCAATTTCATTTTTTAATGAAACAATTCCTTGAAGAAAAACGAACCGGGACAGCCCAAAAGGGGACAGTATTATCTTTCATTGGGTATCTTAGGTCAGTCAGCATCCCCTCCCCAACAAAGCGGTGAAACGGCTCTATCAGATTCAAGATGACATCAATGACGACAAGAAGCAAAAAAATTAACCAGTCATGCAAATGTATTCTTGCCACTTTAGCTCCATGTGATTTAATAGTGTGTGTAGCCGACTGAATTTCTGGCATTTTTCTCTGTGAATGACAAAAAAGGAAGATTAGCAAATGTTGATCAAAATTTAAATCACCAGACATTAAAGGAATAAAGTGACATCACAAATTGAGAGGACTTAAAAATGGAAAGGATGTCACAAACAAATACAGATGCCGTTCCAAAGTGAAACCATCAAAACAGAACAGAGGAGAAAATAGAAACTAACAAGGAGGGTATAACAAGTGTGGCGAGAATAATTTGGATCATAATCTTAGATAGATGGTAGATGTTGAGAACTAACTTCCATAGGAGATGGGAGAAAACCAAATCCCCGATCGGCAACTCGAAGATGTAGCTTTTCAACACGGGGAAAAAAGTGAAAAGGCTCAAACAAAAGCAAACATGAGTACTAAGGTTTCAAAAATACTAATTTAATCAAACCAAAACATATCAAACTGGACAATCACGAAACATCCTAATTGAAATGGATCAATCCATTCAATGATCCTCTGTGTGTGTGTGTGTGTGTGTGTGTGGACTTTTCATGTACAGTGGACTCTGCATGCAGCTTTAAAAAAAAAAAAACGAACAAGAAATTGGAAGAAAAGAACCAAACACCCAATAATAATAATAATAATAAAAATAAAGACAAGTATTTTTTTTTTTATGAAATTGCACAGAGAAAAGGAGAAACCACAATGAGCACGAGAGAACAGAGAGATTCGTGAACAGAGGCACATACCTGCACGGAATCCGAGTTGACAGAGAATGCGAGAAAGAATAGAATTTTGAGGGAGTGATTGGAAATGCTTTAGGAAGCACAAGATTCAAACGTGGAGTAGAAGAGTGAGCGAGGGAAGGAGAAGGACGACGACGGATTCATTGATTTAAAATAGAAAAGCCGACGCGGTAAGGAACAGAGACGCGTGGGTTACACGTGCCGTGAAAAGGAGCGTGAGCATCCGCAATAGTGAAATCAGGTTATGATTAGGGTAAGATCAAGGATTGATCGCTTTTGTGTTTTTCCTCATTAGTGAGCTCTGTAAGGGGATAGTGGTTGGGGAAGAAGAAGAAAGAATGATTGGCTTCTGCGATCTCTATTTTTTATTTTGATTAATTAAACAAACAAAGGTACTATACAGATAATATGGGATTTTCCATAAATGCACATTTTCATTCAATATTTTAATTCTACATTCTAAATTTTTATAAAGTTTAGGCTGAAAAGTAATATCACAATGAGGGGAAAAAACAGAGAATGAAAATAAAGGTTAAACAAATGTAGATTTGATTCTATAATTTTATAAAATATATTTTTTATTTTTCCTATCTTAACATTATTAGTCTCAAGTCTCAACTGATATGTTTAATATTAATTGTTATTTTAAAAAATAAAATTTAATGGGCAAACATTTGAAAAATATTTTATAAACATTTGATATTTTAATATTATAATTTTTTATTAACAAAATTGACAGTGTTATAATTAGAGAACTAAAAAATATTTTTTAAAAATTAAATCATTAAAATAAAATCTTACATAAAATTAAAGAATGGATGTATATTTTTGTTAAAAATAAAAGGAAGACTGAATCTTCTAATCCTTGTACTTTCACTCGATTTGTAATCAGGTCCCTCTATAATATTTATACATCCATGTTAGAAGGAAATTCCAAAAATCACATTAGAATATTAATGTTAAACAAGAACATGCTCACATCTCAAACTCCCAATTTTTACAATTTTCTCGAATGAAAATTTCTTATTTATCATTAATCTTATAATCAGGCCTTGAATTGCCATTCTCCCATTACATTTTATATTCATTATTTTTATTTTGAAATTGTCAACAAGGTATGTTCGCTAAAAAATAATTGTTACGAAGGTTTGCAAAGTTGGTGGCCAACCTTCTAGTGTCATAAACTTACTGAACTGATTTATTAATACAATATCATGTTTTCTTAGGCCAAAACAAAAGTTATTGATATTACCCAAAGTTATTAATACATATAGCATTATATTACGGCCAAAAAAATATATTTAGCACAAATATATAAAATTAATACACGATATATACATCCAACAAGATATTAAAATGAAAATGAACTCTAACATCTGTTTCTTGCATGAAAATTAACAACTGATTAAAGGAAATAACTATCTTTTTTTTCATAAAATGGTCAAAATGTGTGTATATATAAATATATATGAGAAAAAGAAATTATCTGTTGAATATTTTGCAAAAGCAAACGATTACATGTTGAATATTTTTTAGGTATAGGGAATCGCATTTTTCAAAAGAATAGAGGATTAAAAAAGGAAAATTACATCCTGGTCTTACAAAAAAATTTATTATCAAGAAATTTCATAAATTTTATAAAATATTTTTAAATCTTAAATTATGTGTATTGATAACTTAACTAAGGACATTGATAACTGGACCATGACCGTTTACAACTTATTAATAGTCATTACTCAGTTGTCAATATCCTTAATCAATTTGTCAATATGCATAATTAGAGATTTAAAAGTATTTTATGAAATTTATAAATTTTTTTAATTATAAACTTCTTTCTGTAAGATTTGAATATAATTTTCTCTAAAAAAACGAATTAAGATACCATGCTTGTTTAGAGGAATTTTCCAAGAAATCATGTGGATTAGATAAACAAGAAAAAATTGGATTCAAAGACAAGGCAATAGAATAATGGACCACACGCCCACCTATCCTGGCCCACGCACACGCCCGCCCACCCCCGCGCGCAACTTTACTTTTAAAAATTATAAATTGTGTTTAGGATCTTGAATTTATTTTTAACACAATATTTTTCTTTAACATTTAATCATCAATTGATCAGAAAATTCTGAAAAAATAAAAAAAACTTAGAAAATTACAAATAAGAATCATAAAAAATTATATTTTTTAATCATTTTTTATAATTTTTGATGTCTTTTTCTATAAACTTTATACCTTTTTTAGTAATTTTTTAGTTAAATAAATATCAAAATTAACATCTGATAGGGATAACATTACACCATTTTTAAATATTAAAGAAAAATATTGTATTAAAAATAAATTTAAAGTTTTAAATGTCTTTAAACTTATAATATGAAAGAATTTGATTGTGAGAAAGGATTAGTATAGATCATATTTCAACAAAAAGTCATTGATTAATTAACAAGTACTTATTTGTATTTAATAAGTTAATAATATGAAAAAAAAACTTAATTGTGGGAAGGAAGAAGTATAGATCATGTTTTAATAAATAGTTATTCGTTAATTAACAAATACTTATTTGTATTTGATAAGAAAATATTCATTAGTTGATAAGTTTTTTTTTTTTTAAAAAAAAAAGCAAGGTTATTATAGTCTTGATGTAGAACAGGGAAGGAAAAGGGAAAAAAGAATAGAGAAAGAGGTAAACAGAGAGAGTAGAGAGAATAAACATAAGAAAGAAACCCATAAAAAGGCAAGGTAATAGCAATTATTATTTAATCAAAGGCATGTCTACAAAGTAAATGAGTTAAAGGTATTATTTATAAGTCTCAATCTAACCTTAGAAATAAACAATGGTGTTCATAAGATTTGACCAAGGCATCCCCATCTCATGTACTGTCTTAAAAAATGATTAAGACTAAAATTTTATTTTATATCTCATCCTATTCTAGAAACCATCTCGTTTTAACAGGAGTCAAGACAAGACAAAGATATCCTAATAACCACTCTTACTTGTATCTTTAAATGACTCATAATGCACAACCAACGCATATAAATAATTATACTTCTATGTATATGATTAATCAATTGAGTTTCAAAATATAAACAGATAAATATAAGGACATAAGTCACCCAAATACAAGAGCTCCTCCTATGCACTTGCAGGCTATTTGGTTAGAGCTTATTATAAACTTAGATTATAATAAGTAACAACAATCATGTATAGACTTGAAAAATAAACTTATTAGATTATTTGAATGGCATCAATTCGGGTTTGCGATTTTAATTTCTCAAATTAATATCAATAATTATTAATTAATTAATTATGAGAAAACATCTTGCAAGTTACTTGGCTAGATTGAGTATCATAAAACAGTGCAAAATTAAATAAAGTAAAAATAAACAAATAAATTATAAAAATAACATAATAATTAATATACATGTATATATATAATAAAAAGAATATATATATATATATATATATATAATATTGGGATGGGACGTCCGAAGGGTATCCCGGGTCCCATCCCATTCAGGCCCCTTTTCTGTCTCGTCCCACAAATATTCTATCTCAATTTTTTTTTGGCTGGAATAAACCTGTCCTAACATGAATGAGATATATACAAGCTAACCAGAACAAGTATAACTCTGAACATCCCTAGAAATAAATGCGAAATTTTTTTTTAGAAATTCTAAAATAAAATGAAAAGATAACAATAATTTAAATATTATGATAATTCAAATAAAACATATATTAATTTGCATTAGTGGTTCTTGAATGATATTTTCATGAAAATTAAACATATATTGATAGAATCATAATAACTATTATACAGTTTATTTTTTATCTATTAAAAAAAATCTCTAGTGATATCAAATGTGCATTTATTTAGTTAAAAACTCTTGTTGGTGTGAATGAAAATGGTTTTAACCTCTAAGTATGTAGTTGATGAAAGGTTTAATTTTTGTAAAAAATTAGTTTCAAGCTGGTATTTCATTTGTTGTTTGAGATGCCATTAGATGGTTGTTAGGTGGTTTCTCAACTACTTGTAATGTCGCAAATTTATTATTTTTCTTTGTTTAAGTATAACTCTGTTTTGGACTTTTTTTTTTTTTTGAAGGAATATATGAAACTTCGTTAGCAAGCGAAGAAAGTTGAAGGTTCATGTTATATATATATATATATATATATATTTGTTTTCTTGACAATATTAGTTATTTTAATGAAAGGTATTCTTGGAATTCGAAAAATGAGCCCTTACATGAATTAGTCATGATTCTGTTCATTGTCTTCTTCAAATACAACACTTTATTATATATACTCCTTTCAGATTTATTTACACCGTTAAAATTTAATTGTCATTATGTATAGGCCAAGGGCGGAGCCAGCTTATTAAGTGTGGGGAGCCAAATTTTTAGGAAAAAAAATTATAATTGAATTGAGATTTTAATATTTATCATTATTAATATTTTAAAAATTTAGATAAAATTTTTTATAATTATAAAATATTTGTAAATATTTATAAAAGTTTTAAAATTATACAAATTGAAACTATACATATGATATGTAATCTTATAATAAAAAATTCTAATATACTTTCTCTGTTAAAAAATGTAAAATATTTTTTTAAGATTTTGATGTTAAAAAAATATAAGGTATTTTTAGTCTTTTAAGGTATAATTATTATTTTTTTTCAAAAGTGCTCATATTAATGATGACTTTATATTTATTACAGGGTATTTAATAGGGGCAAATATAGAAAGATAATGTTAGTTTGAAAGTATATAACTACTTTATTGAGCGTAAAATGCAGTTAAAATGTCTTATATTTTTGAATGGAGAGAGCATTAATATTAAGAAATAATTAAAAATTTTGTAAAAATAAATAAGTTAATAAATAATATATAAATTTTAAAATAATGTACGTTTGACATATTTAAAATAATATTAACTAATTAAAAGTTGATATATTAATCAATAACATTTTTTTGTAAAATAATGCATTACGTAAAATATCTTTTAAATCAAGAATAAAATATATAAATTACATTATATAATACTATAAATATTATAAGGTCAATTGCTTATGTACTGAGAATCAGATATTCTTTTGTGTGTGTGTGTGTGTGTGTGTTTTTTTTTTTTTTCCCTGGGAAGGTATGGAGCTTTTGATACTTGGGGTAACGTGGTTCCGCCCCGAGCATAGGCGGAGTTTTGATTTAGATTAAAAGTTTTAACTTTATAATATATATATATATATAGTGAATATCTATAAAAAAAATTCATAGATGGCATGTATGAATGTAAAATTAAAAATGTTTATTTAATTGTGAGGTCGATGGTCTAATTTCACAAAACGTTAGCAATTAAAAAATGGATTGAAATGTTCATACCAGAGAAGCTCCATCTGGTGGAGAATTATCTAAAAGAACCTTTGATAATGTGTGTGTGTGTAGACCCAAGTCAATGTATTCTCTCGTAATACTCATGTTTTATATATATATATATATATATATATATAAAGAACTTACACACACATATTTCTTGCTTTTTACGTTCTCCCATTTCTATTAATCTGTTGAATTTAACATCTTTTACACACGCACACACGGTTTTATTTCTGCCAGAATAGACTAATGCATGCCCAAGCGACTGACTTGATTATACAAATTATGTAGATTTTGAAATAAATTCTTAAATATATCTTTGGGATGGGATGTATTGAAGAGTTTATACATTTATGTCAAAACAAAAACTGGAATGTTGATAAATTATTAGTAGGATAGTTCAATAAGCACTAAATTTAAATAGGAAGAATTACATTCAAGAACAACTTAAACAAATTATTTATATAAAGACTAATAGCCAGTTTCATTAAAAAAATACGTTTTTATTTTAATAATAATTTATTTTGTATTGGTCATTGTAAATAATTTACTTGAGTGGCTTGTGGATGTAATTTCCCCCGTTTAATACACATGAACAATTTGTTCGCGATTGAATAATAATAAAATAAGGCCTTTCCCAGTTAAGGACGTACCTGAAAGATGCAGACACTATAAACAGCCTCTCATTTAAAAGAATAAATAAATAAATAAACAATGGGTTTTGTATTCCAAGGTATGTTTGATTATGGCCACTGGGATGGGAATAAGTCAATGCATTGGTTGGGTTTTTTGTTTTTGTTTTTTGTTGGAAAACAAGTCAATGTATTAGTTAAAGAGACAGGACTTTAGACGTGTGAGTTTCATGATTTTAGTGATTTAATGTCAAACTAAACATGGGCTTAATTTTTATTTTGTTTTCAGCCCAACATGCACTTAATCAAATTGAGGATCTACAATTACAACCTTTGGGTTAGTATAAATTAAAAGGGACTTTTACTAACAAGGTTAGATACAGCAAAAATGGCTAGTTCCTCATAACATGATTAATTAAGATTTAAATTTTCGTTGAGAGGTGTGTTCACATTTATTATTTGACTATATTTTGAGCATGATTCTTTTCAGTAAGAAGATACTTATAAGCAAAAAAAAAAAATGAAGATCTTTCACTAACAAATATTGATCTAATTGATAAAGGTTTAATTTATGATATATAATATTGTGTAGTTTGATCCTGTCATTGATGTAGGAAGAACTTTGTTAATAAGTAATTTATAATAACTCTATAAGCACTCTAATATCTTAGAAAACTTAGGAATGCTATTATCGAACTTTTGTTGTTTGTAGTCATTATTATTGATAGTAGCTTTATATATGAATAAGTTAATTCAACTCTCTTAATCAATTGAATCAAACATCAAACGTTTCTCAATAGTTCTGCAAGACTTTATTAAAATAAAAGAAACCATAACAAAGAAAGCAAGGGTGCAAAAAATAAAAAGCACACAAAACATAAAGTTCAAAGAACACAGCCCGCCCGCCCACGCACCCCAAATAGAAACCTAACCCTAATTAACAGACCAAGAGGGTTCCCCTCGCTGCTATGGCGGCCATCAATATAGCAAAATGCCAAAACCGCATCACTGGAATCCACAACAAGGAAAAACGCCAACCTTCTCCAAGCCAAGCCATTATAAGGGGGTGGATCCACGTTTTTATCGGCAATTATCCAACTAAAATGATTGTAAAATTCGAGATTAATAATATATTTTTTGTATTATTAGTTGTTCTTTTTTAAAAAAAAAACCAGTATGATATATTTGACCTAAAAAAACAATATGATATAAATTTGGAAAATAAACCAACATTAAATAAAGGTGGTATGGAAAAGATATACTAAATATTTATATGGTGCCTTTTCAAGAAAATAAAATTTTCTCTACAAATACCTTATAAAAAGGACATGAAAAAGTATAAGTAATAGTAAGTGAAGTTTGACACCTGTATTTAAAAACATTTGTGTCTAAAAAAATTATTTCAGCTGTTTCATTTTGTCTCCAATAAATAAATAAATAAATAAATATATATATATATATATAGTGAGGCTAAAGTTTATTACTATTTCTTTGAAAATAGAGAGTCTAATAGTTATTTATGAAAAATATTTTTGTAAACTTTATGTCAAATATTCATGAAAATTTACAATATTTCTTATAAGTGTTTTGATAATGGAGTATTCTCCAAATTTATTTCTGACAATAGAAAACCCACATATTATTATTTTTTAAAAAATAAAACCCATATATTCAGGAGGAAATTAAAAATTACTACTCCCTCCATATTAAATTATAAAAAACTTTTAGATAAAATTACATATACCGATAAAGCTTATTAACTATACTTTACAACTTTTTCAAGACAAAAATATAAAATTTTAAAAATGCCTTCCATTTAATTTTTCATCTATTAAAGAATATTAAAGATGGAGAATATATGGGAAGGATAACATTAAAAATATTATTAATGAAACATTATTTTTGTTAAAATATCTCGTATTTTGTGTTGCTGAATCTCCCTCAAAAGTATCTTATAATTTGAAACAAAAGTAATATTAATCAAGGGACACTTAATTCAACTAATTGTGAGAGTTGAATCAACTTATCTTGATTTTTCAAGTTTGAGACTTGGTGAACCCTTTAATTGATAGTGCCACAGTATTTTAAATCTTAACTACTCTTGTTGAATACCCTCCATCTATTAAGAATAATATTATTAAAAACAAGTAATAAATATATCTTGAAATTTAGAGCATAACATATACTCCCTTCTTTGTCAAATATAAGAAAAATTATCATCTGTATTTTTATTTTTATTTATAAATAGGACTATAAATTTCAAGAGGAATTCATCATATATATATTTTTTTAAATTGTCTCTCATAACGTCAATATTTATTTTCCTTAGACAAATTTGTTTCATTAATTACAGGAATAATTTAATCAAAATTTTTAATTTCAAACATAATTATTATACTTAATCAAATTTGTTAAATTATATGAATTTTAATTATTTTTTATATTTGAAAACGAAAGGAGGATTTGAAAATGAAATGAGAATTGAAATTAGGACAAGTACATAGAATGGAGGAGCCGAGGAAGCATCTGACAATGGATGGAGTAAGAAATTAGGACAAGTACATAAAGTTAGATTGGACTGGTTTTTTGACAACATCAATTGGGAGATGAATCATCAACTTACATATCATTCTGATCACAGACTTATTCTGGTGAGAAACTTCAATAATCCTCAGAGGGAAAGAAGGGATAGATTCATTTGAAATTTTGCTTGGTTCACTACTACAAAAGACATAATAGAAGACACATCATGTAAGACGATTGTACGCAAAACCATCTTCTATAAGAAGGCAAAGCTAATGTGAGAAGACATATAAGAACATGGGACCATCCTATATGATTAATATATAGGATGTTCTTTAAGCAACCGTCCCATATGTGTTTAAAAAAGATGTAGAAACATATACAAGACGGTTTCCTCAAGAAACCATCCTATATGTATATTTATATAGGATGGTTAAAATGAATAACCATCTTATATGATTTAAAATTAAAACCTTAAACCCACTTTTGTTTATGATGTCTTCATCTTCTCCAAGCCAAAAACCAAAGTTCTCTTAATCTCACTATCAATTTCCTGCCCAGAACCCCTTTCCGTCGCCTAAACTTCCTTCTCTAGCCCCATCATTTTCGGATTGTGATGACGTTGATGGAGGAGACGTTGCCATTGTTGAGTCTCTGTTTCATCATTTGCTTCATCCTCACCTTTCTGTTTTCCTTTTTCCCCCCTAATTTCTTTGTGAATGCTTGAAATTTGAAACTCCGTCTTGTAAAAATCAAGCCCCAAGCTCGTGGTTTGGTTGAAACACTTCCTTTTCTTCTAGGATCAATGTTGATGAAGGTATTTGGTTGAAATTTTCTCTCTTCTCCTCATTTTTTTTGGCAATGTACCTCAATTTTAGCTTGGGAATCTTTAATGGAAGTTAGAGGTAGCTTGAAAATAATGATTTAGATAGTAATTTATGATTGAAATTTATTTTAGGTTCAGTTTATTTTTTAATGAATTTTATGTGAATTTCATAGATATTTTTATAATTCAAATTATATTCTAGAGCTTATTTGATTAGGGGATTTTGTTGGTTCGAATTTATGTATTGAATGTACAAGTGTGCCAAATTTCATGAGAATTGGATTTGATTTGAGTTACCATTAGTTACTTGTAAATCTTTTTTTTTTTTTATACTTTGGGCTATATATAGTTCTAAAATAATTGTTGTGGCCTGTTATTGTGAATATTTTTTGTTGTTGATGATGTTCTTTTTCTTGTTACTGAGGGCAAAATGCCCAGGAAAGTTCCATTTGTAAGTCATTATGTTATCAAATTTTAATTTAAAATTAATAGTTTGAAAAATTATTCTTCTTTCTAGCTACAATTAACTTCAATCAAATGTTTTAAAAAAGTTTTCTTGACTTGTGATGTTGTCTACATTACATATGATTGTTGTTGTTGTTGAAAGTTAATTAGATTCTTCAATTCAATCTATTATTAGATTGTTGTTGGTTAATTAGATTGTTTAATTTAATATATTATTAGACTATTGTTGTTGTAGTTTGAGAGTGGTATTGTTAACTATTTGTTTGAGAGTTTGTTACTATTAGATTGTTCTTGTGTTGTTATTTAAAGTAATAGTTGGGTTGAAGAGAGGGTCAAGTGTTTGGAAAAGTCTCAATATTTTTAACTATATGAATATTCATATAGGACAGTTCTACAATACTCGTCTTATATTTTCCTTAATATAGGATGGTTACATAACCGTCTAATATATCTTTGACAATAGAAAATGATCAAATAGAGGACAGTTATGAAAAAAACAACCGTCCTTTATAATCAAATTTGTTGTAGTGGTTCCTAGAGGATGATTTTCTTGGGTTGGTTGAGGATGCATGGAATGGCTATGATTGGATGGAAGGGTTATCAAATTTTTCCTCAAAAGCCAAAGTTTCGAATAGAGAAAAATTAAGTAACATCCCATGTAAGAATCGGGAAGTTTTAAGAAGATTGGGAGGTATAGACAAAGTAGGAGAAAATGAAGAGAATGGACTTAAAAGATTGGAGATCAAGTTATGGGAGGAGTACCACAAATTATGTGCTAAAAAAGAACTTATCTAGTTTCAAAAATCTAGGGCCAATTGGTTATAGTAGGGATATAAGAATACCAAATTCTTTTATGCTACAACTAAGATTAGGAGGAAAAGAAGTAAGATCCTGACTTTGAAGGATGACAATGGAGAATAGGTTATAGATCTTAATGCTTTGAAATCCATGGCTAACTTATATTTTAAAAATATGTATGCCAAAGATCAATGTGTTTCTAATCCTTATAGGTGGATAGCCAATTTCACTGCGATCAAGGAATATGACTTAAGAGAAATCTAGAAAGAAGTGACTAGTATTGAAATTAGGAATGCAGCTTTTGTCATGGGAGCTTTCAAAGCTCTAAGGCCTAATGGAATTCAAGCTCTTTTTTTTTTTCCAACAATGGCATCTTATAGGTAACAAGGTTTGCAATTCAATCAAAAACATTTTTGAGGATCCTTCTAAAATCAAAGAAGTGAATCAAACTAATGTGATACTTCCTTTAACCCTTAAGGACCTTCGACTAATCTCTCTTTGTAATGTAAGCTTCAAAATTGTCACCAAGATTCTCGCTACGAGACTAAAAAGGTGCATGAGCTACTTGATCAAACCACAACAATGTAGCTTTATGAGAAATAAGAAAAGAATAAAAGGCTTTGTTGCATTGAAAGTTGACATGGAAAAAGCATATGATCATTTGGATTGAGACTTCTTTGCAAATACGCTTTCTAAAATTGGTTTAGATGCTAAAATTATCAATCTTATCATGACTTGTGCGTCAACAAATACCATGAAAATCTTATGGAATGGTGAGGAACCCCCCCCCAATTTTCCCCTACTAGAGGTCTTAAGCAGGGAGATCCTTTGAGTCCTTACCTATTTATGTTATGTATGGAGCGACTTGGTCATGCAATTGAAGAGGAATGTTAGAAGAATAGATGGAAACCTTTCACTTTTCAGGTAATGGTCGTGCTATTTCTCATCTTTTTTTCACTGATGATCTCCTTTCTCCTTCTTTTTTCAGAAGCTTCAATTAAACAAATGAATGTGATTAAAGGAGTTATGTCTAATTTTTGTAATGTCTTTGGACATAGGGTAAATTTAAATAAGTCAAAACTCTTTTGCTCTACAAATGTGAATTTTAATAGGGCCATGAATCTGTGGCAGGAGGTAAGGATAGATCTCATTTGTGATCATGGAAAGTACCTTAGTGTCCTACTACTTCACACCAAACTAACTAAAGCTACTTTAAACCTCTTATGAGTAAGGTTTGGAAGAAATTGTTCATGTGGAAAGGTAATTTCTTAAGTATGGCAAGTAGAAGTATTATCATTAAGGCTGTTATCTTTGCCATCCCTATCTATTACATGCAATCCATGCTTCTGCCCAAAGGAACCTTTAATGAAATTGAGAAAATTAGTAGAAACTTTTTGTTGAATCAATTTGATGAGATGAAAAAACTTCACCTTATTGCTTCAAGTAATATTAGAGGAAAAAAAGATGAAGGATTAAGGTTCAAGGATCTCCATCGACAAAACAGAGCCTTTATGTTTAAACTTTGTTGGGGAATCCTCTGTTACCTAGATCATCGTTGGGTGAAGTGTCTAAAAGCCAAGTACCAGTGTGATAGTGGGGGCCATTTGATTATTTCAAAGAAGCATTGTTCCTCTGCTACTTGGAAAGGAATTGTTGAAGTGTGGGATGATTTTTGCAAGGATGTTAAGAGGAGAATTGTGAGTGGATGTGAAACTAGATTGTAGTGGGATTTACGGGCAAACCTTGAACGACCCTTCATTACGTATATCACAATTGGGAGCAATATAGGGAACTTGTGAGCCTTAGTTAAGGATTTTGTTACTGAGGATGGTGAGTGGGACACATCTAAATGTGTTAACTATCTCTCTTTAAGCACAAGTTTTTTCATCTTTTGATAAGCTCTCAAGCTGAATGGAGTATGCCACCTCAAGATTATGTTCAGTTTAATATGGATGCATCCATATTCATTGGTCAACAAGCAACATGTGGAGTGGCAATCAATAACTCTAATGGTATGTGGATCTATGGCTTTCAAAGACTTAGGCCAAAGGAGAATTAGCACTGCTAAAATTCTAGCAATTAGAATTGGATTGAAAGTATGCAAGATGTTTGGATTCTTGAGAATCAAACTCTATATTGATTCTCTTGAAGCCATTAATATTTTGATATGAGACGTAAATTCTAGAAATGCTTTCAGAGATAAGCTGGAGTAGACTAGAGAAATCATTTTTTTTTTATGTCCAAATTTCTCATGCATGTAAGGAAAGCTTGGAATTGGTTGGTAGACTCACCAAGAATGCATATGGTGTGGAAGATACTGTTCTCCTCTAAACTATGCTTACTTATTGTAATAGGGTCTTTCAAGTGTTATTAGATGTGGATCTTTAGCTTTATTACTTAATGCTTAGTTGTCTTATCTATATCTGGAGTCAGGAATAAAGGCCGAGCCTAGAGGGTCAAGCTTGAAAAATTTCTCTATTTAGATATGACCTAAAAAATTGGTGGTTTTTTTAGGAAACCAAGCTTCTAGGCTCAACCCTAATAGGCCTTGAAAAATGGGCTCGAACTTGGGCGGCCTTTCAAGCGTTGTTTGCCAAAATGTTGATGATTTTTTAAGTATTGTGTTGTCAAAATAATTGATGTTGTTTCTTTTGCTATTTATTTTAAAATGATATTGACAAATTTTTTATTAATTTCTTAAATACGATTACTTTGTAAAGTCTATTTTTTAGTTTTGCTTAATGTTGTACTTTATGATACATAAGTTTTAGTATTTATCAAATTTGATAAGGTTGATCTGAATTAAAAATTTCTATCTTCATTCTAAAACTTGATTAAGATTTTATATCTGTATTTAAATTTATTTATTTTATTAAATTTTTTGTTTTTTTTAAATAAAGCTAACTTATGAGCGCAACCCTAAGCCTTTGAAATAAGAGCTAAACTTTAAAAATTGATCATTTTCTAAAAAATCAGGCTCAAGGGCTTGAGCAGTTAAGGGCCAGGTCTTCCCATTTTCCCACCTCAATCTGTATCATTAAGTGCGCGTTTGGATAACAATTTTAATTGCTATTTGAGGGAAAAATCAATTTTTGCCAAAATTATTCAAACACACATCAATCCAAAAACTCAATTTTTGCCAAAAAAAATTGATTTTTTTTTTCTGAAAGCTTCCAAAGCCAGTTTTTGCATTCAATTATTGAAGGAATATGGGAAAATTACAAGAAATGCTCGGGAAAAAAATTATAAGAAAGGCACAAAATTTAATAAAACTAAAATCAAACTCTCTTCTCTTCTATTTTTTTTAGTAAAATTTAAAATTTAGATCCTTAAAAAAGTTATTAGCATAAGTTTCTATCAATCACCCTCTCCATTTAGCACTTGTTATAAAACTAATTTAAATAAAATATTAATTGGTAGAGAAAAAATAATTTAATTTAAAATTGAGGGTCATTACAAAAATTGTTACAAAGGTCCAGAGAGAAATTTTGTATCATTTGTTATATTGCTACATTTTTTATATTGCCAAAATTTCTAAACAGTATTTAACATCTTCATTAGATATGACTTATATTCATGATGTCATTAGAGATCAACTTATACATTATCATTTTCATTAGTTATTGTAAAATTAGTGCTTGGTATTTAAAAATTAAATCTTTCTTTTTTATTAAATTTATTTGAACTAAGATATATTGAGTTATTTATTTACATATATTAAAATTGTTAATATTAATATAATTTAAATTTTTATAATTAATCATATATATAATTTAAATAATATATTTTACTCTTTAAATATTACATACAAATTTATCAATAATTTAATTTTAAAAGGTAATGTCTTTTATGATAATTTATATAGCTAAAATTAATTCTAAATAAATTATCCAAACATCTTAAATTCTATTAAAATAAATTTAAAAAAAATAATATCCAAACATATTGTATTATAATATAATCAAGGATAAACATAACTTTTGGTCCATGTACTTTGCTCACATTTTGCTTTTAGTCCTCATACTTTTTTTTTGTGTTTTAGGTTTCTAGACTTTTATTTTTCATTATTTTGGGTCCTTCTAAGGTCCTTATACTTTGCTCATAGAGGGATCAAAAATAATGAAAAATAAAAGTATAGGGACCTAAAATATCAAAAAAATATAGAGACTAAAAATAAAATATAAGTAAAGTACAGGAATCAAAAGTTATGTTTACCCTACAATCAATTATGATTAAAATTTACTATTTAATTAATTATTTTTATAGTCTATTATACCTAACTAAAATATAAACAGGCACTAAAATGTTCAAGTTAATAGTGTCTAAATGTGTATTTTGGTATAGCATACTTTCAAGCGTTTGCTTGCCTATTGTAATAAAAAAAAAATAGTGAATTCACCTGCCTTTTAGTTTTTTATCGTACATTAACATTTAGTTTGATAAAAGGAAAAGAGAGGGACCTTGCAAACTCTTCATTAGAAATTATAAGATATTTTTAATTAACTTTCACTTTAAAAACTTAATATTATTAAAAAATTATTTATTTTTTATTTCTATCATTATTTAATCAAATAACTTAATCACAAACAAATATATAAATTTCATTAATTTATATTTATTGAAAACATTTCTTAAAATTTCATTAGTTATTCATAGAAATCGTTAAAACACCTTATTCAAATAAGATACTATTGTATCTCTAGAAAAGATCTCTATAAATTTAAACCGATAGAATATAAGAGGAAAAAAGAAGAAAGATTTTAATAATCCTTCTTTTTTTTTCCCCTAATCGAGCAATTTAATTTTATCCAAATAAATGAATGAGGAATGGAGTAAAATAGGTCCCTTTCACTCCCCTTCGAATGCTTTCAACCAAACATACCATATGATTCACTTTTTGAAAGAGTTTAGTATCGTAATCCTGAAGACACGACTCGCGAGTCAGTTGCTAGTTCAGAGCTAAAGCTACTACTTATTTCATTAATCGAGTAGTATTCACTGGACCTTAGCATGAGAAACACATTAATTTGAAGCCAATGCCATTTGGCAGCTAAAACTAGAACTACAATTGGCTGCTTAGAAAGACCTCATATACATGTAGTCATGTACATAGAAAAAGAAATCACAGCCTATGGAAAATATATGAAGGCAAAATACCTAAAGCTGTACATGAGCTGGTTCACTTGCGTTCCAGCTCCATGGCTTCCAACGTTGGGCTATGAATATCATCGTAGTAGAGAGGGAAATGAGTGAAAGCATTAGTACGATTTGTCCTTGCTTCTGGATTATTCACAACACCAGACTCCACGTCCTGCTCATCCTCTGTATTAGTAATATTCTGGTTATTCCTGTTTGCACTGGCTCGTGATTCCTCTTCCACTGCTTGGAAATATGCATATGAACCCCATCCTGAAAATCACCAGATTTCAAATAAGCATGGAGAAACTCAACATTCCTTAAATTCACCGATTTAAAAGGGATAATGATACTTAGTCCTTTAAGTTTGTTTTAATTATCAATTTGGTTCCTCAATTTTTGATAACTTGGTCGTTTAATTTGACTCCGTCAATCCACCATCCATCTTGTCTTTATTGTTTAAAGACAAGTTAGCACTGTTTAAATCTACAGACATGAATAATGCAATATTGAGCTGACAATCATGTAAATTAATGAAAATGAGTATAATTATTTATATTAAAAAAAAAGAAAATAAACTGAGCAATTTTAAAAACAAAATGCAATGTACAAGAAAATGAGAGAAAATAAAGAGGACAAGAAAATAAGAAAATAAGCTGAAAAAGAAGAAAATAAAAAACAATTAATTTGTTCTCATTTAATTATATATACAAAAGCCAAATTATCAATATACTTTACATAAATGGAAAAGAACGGGCAAGAATCAGAGAGTGACAACCAATGTCAATCTGACCAGTGACCACAGAAACATCTATTCTTGTTTTCAGATGACAAGGTGCTCTTCAAGACAAATATCCCAAGACACAGTGATTCAGTGAATTAAGAAGAAAAGACGCACATTTATTACTAAACATTTGAGATATAGTTATAATTATCGACATGTTTACGGTTACCCCATGGTCCAATATACATGGGACGATCAAATATGCCTCAGAGAAGGCCAACAAAATTTCAACTTAGTAATTTAAACCTTGTAGAGAGGATTTATTATAAGATGTCAAAAGAACAGAGATAAATGTGTTACCATCGTCATTATAAGGGGATGGAAAGAACTGCCGATAGCAAAAGGTTGCTACAACAAGCCCTGGAAGAAACATACAAAGAGGAGAAAGTTTATTTCTTGTTCTAATTAATTGAGTTCTGATATTGATATAACACTAGATTATTTTTCTTGCAAGGTAAGTGATTAGAAAAAGACCTAGAAGACCTCCAGCAAACACATCTTGCCAATGGTGCCAATAATCATCTACCCGAGAGACTCCAACTAGAGAAGCAGCAAGTAGAGGAAGAAAAACAATGCATAGCTTTGCCACATGGCCTCTTCGATCAAATGCTTTAATCTTCCCAGATAGGTACAAAGAAAGAAAACCTAAGCCTGCAAATGACCCTGCAGAACTGAATTTCATGAGATCAAAAGTTCTTGTATAAAATATATTTCCCCACTGATTAGCTAGTACTACGATGGAGTGAGAAAAAATTTAATCAGCATGAACAAAATCTACATTATAAATAGTGTTCTTTGCGGGTTAAAAACTACATGAAATTATTGCCCCTCTTTGACCCTCTATTTTCAAATAAAAGAGCAGCACAAGTGAAATATGCTTGCAACGCGTTTACCGTATCAGTTAATTAGTGATTTAAAAAACTAACTGAAATATTGTTGCTCACAAGATGTATGGCCGCTTGGGAAACTCTTGTGTCCTTCTTTTATATCACTAACCTTGCCATGACAAACCACACCTCCCCATTTATCGTAAACCTGTGAAGGTAATGAAGGAGATGTAATTATAATGACCACCTTCCAAAGTAGATTATCATGTGCTATACAAATTGATTAGTTTGGGAACTGTTCCCCACCATTTTGTAATTAAGTTGTTAAGCTGAGCTTAGGCTCTCTTTTTCCAAAAGGGGAAAAAGGAAAGGAAAAATTGGCAGCTTACTCAGTACAGATAGTTTGCTGGAAACATTCGGCAATCAGAGCTAATGAAGATCAGAATATGCCAAAGAACAATCATGATTAAGAAAGGAAAATTTTCATTGTCATATGCACAAAATTGGGCACAAGTCCCCCCCCCCCAACCCCAACCAACCGGGCGCGGATCTCAAACCTCTCGCAGTCTCTCTCTGTCCAAAACATTTTTGGTTAACATTAAACTATCTAACGTGAGAAAATGCAGTCTATACAAGAACTAGAGTCTATTCCATGACCCTACTGAAATAAGAGAGTTAGCAATGAGAGGACAATCTCTTTTAACCATGTTTTTAGGTAAAGGGAAGCCAATTCTTGCACTGACAAGTTAATTCACTATACTCATAACATGGATGTATAGAGTTTTAGCTAATGCAAAAAGTATCTTCAGGTTATTCGAATCTTGAGTTAGTTTTTTTTTTTTGTTTTGCCGGAGAATCTTTTGTTAGTTGACGTGTATAATATCTTCCACATGGCTTTTCACTATATCTCATTTATAAAAATTGATTATATTGATATTGATGTTAACAATACAATCAATTTGAATTAGACGATACTTGCCTCTACCCCGTCAGGAAAGCAACGCCAAAAGAAGTCTGGTCTAGGCCGGCCAACTGCATCTTTTATTGCATCAGTCATCACTGCAGTGACCAGCACCGCAAATAGGAGACCTACTAACGATGAAGTACATTATTTACTAACTTTTCAACTACCTTTAGGTACTGATCTACGCATATGAAAGTGAAAAGAAAATTTACCTAAAATACTGTTGTGCAAATCATAAACATCTCTCCTCCGCATATAGAAGAAAAGGAAAACAGCAATGGGCAACAAAACTGCATAGAGCTGACAGTTAAGTGAAAAAATATATATTAAATTCACTCAGCTATTTGCAACAACTAAGCTTAACAACTTGCTGAAAGAGAAAAGTGTGGAAAACTAAGCAGGGTCAATGACTAGATGCCAGTAATTTGTTCTGTTTTCTTGATAACTAATAAAGCATCAAATCAATCAATTTTCAGTGGAGAACTAAAATGAGTACAATTATCAGTCAGCTCGGTACCTTAAATTGACGCGATAAAATGGATGGATCTTATGCAGAATAAACCTATAGACCCAACAGAACTGATCCCATGACAAGCGGACAAAGCTTTTAGTATTGAAGTCTTAAACTTTTCAGATCAAGAATAACTTACAGGTACAGCCCACACTGGCACTGTGTTATCTTTCATAGGATATTTAAGGTCTTCCATCATGTCCCTTCCCACGAAGCGATAAAATGGATGAATGGCAAACAGAACGACCTCTATCACCAGAAGAAGAAGCAATATAAGCCAGTCTTGCAAGTGATTTCTTGCAAGTGAAGCTCCATGAGATTTGATAGTGTGAGCAGCAGGATCGACTTGCCCCATGCTTCCCTGCCGTGAAAAACAAAGCCAGACAGTGAAATTGGGACGGAACCGTCTAATTACCAGGTTGGGACATTGTAAAAACTCAAGCATTTCCTGCACTAAGATATCAAATACTTTCAAGATGGCTTTAAACTCTTATTAATTGACCACGCTTCCTGTTGTAAGAATCTAAACTTAATACAAATATACACGCTTGTTATTCCCTCTTCTGATCGAAGAAGAAACACTGCTTGAACATGTAAAATTTAGGTAATAATAGCAGACATGTTTTCATACTGTATCCCTACCTATGATCATATGTTTTCAGAATTCTGTTCAAATTCCATAACTCTCCTATTACACCTTGGTGAATCTGTGAATCAATATAAAATGAAAATTGAAGAGCGCCCAGGTTACGCTGGTTAAGCTAGACTAGGAAAAGCAGTTCTACTAAAACGTGACAATTCAAATTGTCGTGCACCAAAACTTTGGCAAAACTACAAACCTCTGTTTCGGTATAATATAGTTCTCTAAAATATGACACTACAATCCAAATTCATAAACTGGCTGAAGATTAGGAACATGATTTACGTAGTTAACTGAATTTAAAAATTGCACTTGACAAAAGGATAATTGTTGAAAAATTATATGATAGCGCAAAACCACTCCCTACCGAATCAGGAAAACGGAAAGAAAATCAGAAAGCAGTTCACTAACCTTAATCAAAGCCCAGAATCTTCCAAACGGAAATAGAGACGGCAGCACATCCTTCCACGCCATAGAAAACGAGGCAGTTTATGAGCGGAGTCACAAAATTTCCGATAATTATGCCTATAATACAAAGACGCTGAGATTAGCCCACAGTACTGAGGGAGATGGATGAAAAAGGTTCATTGTTCCAGAAGGAAGAGAGAGAGAGAGAGTGAAAAATTATCCTAAACAGGACGAAAAAGAAAGTTAAAACACAAAGGAGTAGAGGCAAAGAAAAGCAGCCACTGAGTAAAATGGTGTTAATTTCAAAATTAAAAAAAAAAAGAGGAAATTTTCTGGGAAAATTGGAATCGGGGAAACTTTATCACCAAAGAATATTTCAGTCACCAGTGAATGCACGGAAAGAGAGAGAGAGAGGGAAGTTTCAACTTCGCAAGTTCGAAACGAGATGATTTGGCGCGGAACGGTTGTTTCATTCCTTGCGCGATCGCGTGTCACATTGCGCTTGAACCGAAGTAACGACACCTTTTTTTTTTTTTTAAGGTGTTTGTTTGGCATAAGTAAATAAATGGAAAAAATGAGAGTAAGTCCCTTCGAATTACATGTCATAGTTTAAATGAAGTTCCTTTAAATCTCTATATCAATAAAATTTAAAATTAAAAATTATTTTATTTTTTATTAAAAATAATAAACTTTAATTATAATTTTTATTTTATAAATTATACTAGTTAAATAATAAATTATAATTTATCAAATGTAATTCTGTTGTTAAAAACAAGTTTTAATTATAATTTTTATTTATGAAATAAAATTTTTTGTTATATGAATCATAAGAGTTGTATAAAAAATTATAATTTGATAAGTGTAATTTTTATCATTAAAAACTAAGTTTTTAAAATAATAAACCTCATTGATAACTTTTATTTAAAGAATTATAATTTTTATTTAAAAAATTATAAAAATTGAACAAAAAATCACAATTTGTCAATAAAAATAAAATAATCTTTTTAATAAAGACTTTATTAAAATTATAGTATTTTAAGGTATCAGATTATCATTTATATAATTCAGATAAATTTTATTATCATTTTTTAAAATAAATTCTCACATTAAAAAATATAAAACATTTTAAAGTAAATCTCTCCTTAATAAATTAGTTATTTATTTTTAAATTAATACTATCTTTTCATATTTATTTATATTTAATATGACATTTTACTTTAAAATAAATATAAAATGTTCTTTCATTAGGGTCACCGCTAAAAAAATTATAATGATTATACCTTAAAATATTAAAAATATTTTATATTTTTAAACATTTAATATTTTAAAAAATATTTTATATTTTTTAATAGAGGGAATAGAAATTTTCGTCTACTAAATAATAATAATAACATAAATTTTTAACATATTTTTTATCTATTGAATAGGAATTCTTTGATCAAATATACTGAAGTATAATTTCTTTTTGAAAAATTTTTAAATAAATTAAGCGCATCATATCATTTATGTTCTATCTAATTTTTTTTTATTTTTTGTATTCATATTGATGTTTATAATTTTTTTTAAATGTAAACATAATGTTGAATATAATTTAATTTGAAATATTAAAGTAATGTTATTCAAATTGTCAAATAACAATTCATGGCCACTGACAAGTGAATTAATGATCTGCCAACACAAAGCAACAGTCTCGCAGATACAGAAATGAAGATATTTGTGTTTTGCCGAGAAAAGTAGAGATTGACTTTTCTCATTTTTTTGATTCGTATTGCCTTTTATCATTTTTTAATTCTTGTTTATATAATAATTATCATTTTTCCTCCGTTTGTTTTATGTTGTTTTTTAAGCAATTTTTTATTGATTTTTATTTTAAAAATTTTAACGCGGTATTAATTATAGTTTTTCATATCATCATTATATACGTTAACTTCAAAAGTTCATCATAAACATTGATTGCTAAAATAAATTTAGCATTTTAAAAAAATATATTTCATGTATTAGTTGAATTTCTTATCCAGAATATAATTGTTAATTATTAAAATTTCATCTATTATAAAAACGATTACTCTCCCTTTCAAAAGTACAAGATATATTTTTTTTTTTTTGAGTTGGGAAAACAATATAAATAATTTTGGATCTTTTAAAGTATAATTAATGATATTTCCCACACACAAAAAAATAAACCTGAATTAGGGATTATAATTAATAAAAAATTTTAATTGAGACCCGATTAAATAATGATAAACGTAGAAAAAGTATAATTTTAAAAATAATTAATGAACTTATTGAAAGGTGTAATTTAATTAAAAGTGTTATATAACGTTGAACAAAATGATAATTATTTAAAGTTACAATACATATATTAAAAAAAATTCAATTGATGAAAAGTATTACAATAATTAAAAATATTCAAAACATATCCTCCATCTATTATCAATTATCAAATTTAAATTTATTAGATGAAAAGTATTTTTAAAAATTTATATTTTAAAAAATATAGATTCAAAATTAAATTTAATTAATTTTTTTTATTTTCAATTTTATCAAAAAAGGATCTCATAAAATGGAGTGGAGAGAGTACTTAATAAAATTATACTCCCTCTATATCAAAATGTAAACAAATTATAATCAACTCACAAAATTTATAAAATTGGTTAAGCAAAATAATTACACATAAGATTAAAAAATTTGAAGTAAATTATTCTTATTATTAACGAAACAAGTTTGTCTCATGAAAATAAATTTTGATTTAATGAGATGTAGTTTAAAATATATATATATATATATAATAAATACTTCTTAAATTTTATAGTTTTATTTATGAATAAAAAAAAGCAGATAATGCTTTCTCAAGTAATAAAAAATAGAGGGAGTAGTTAGATAAAAAAAAAAGACAAGGCCATGCATTTCTATAATAAAAAATTAAAATAAAATAAAAGGTTTAAAACAACATTCTGGAAAGAGTATTAGCGAGTTATCTTCTTCCACCTTTAAATGTGAACATGTTCTTTTCTCTATTTTTTTTTTTTTACGTTTCTTTTTGTGCCATGTTCTGATTCTTGAGTTTCAATCATAAATCATAATCCCTCCCTCATTTAATTCTCACTTTAGAATTCTTTATACCAATTAAGGAAAATTTAATTAGTAGTTAACAAAATGTAATGATATTCATTAAAATGCTCCTATTTATTATAATACCTTAAAATAAACACTTCATATTTATTGAAAGGAAAAATTATCCAGAAAAATAATTAATTAATTAATCAATCTCTCACAATCATTTGTATGCATTCAAGATTTATCACATACATCTAAAACACTACAAAAGTTATGAGGCACTTTTTCCTATAAAAGGCTTTTTAATTGCCCCCTCTCACATATATCTTTTTATTATAAACAATCATGATTCGAAACATGATCAAATATTAAATATAAATATCTCTCCTAATAATAATTTAAACATTGATTTATCATATTATGAGAAATTAATCTATTTTACTAGACTCAACCCTTGTTACTTTCTATAAATGATTTTTAATACATGATGGAATATCACCTTATTTAATCACATACTTAACAATTCAAATTAAACCCTACCATGATAACTAAGCAAGGATCATTTAAACTTACCATGGCAAATAGAAATTCTTTTATGAAAAATGGATACCTAGTTTGCAATTAAAAACCTAAAAGATTTAGGTTAAAATAAATCTAAATCAGAGTATCAAAACAAATTGAAGTATGGGATAATAATTAGGTTTGAAAACATTTGCATAAAATGGGTAAATATGTCATTTTTCAACACACCAAGCCATTCATGGTTGAAATGCATTGTGCAACGGTTGGTTGCTATTTGCACTATACGCTACGGTGCATTGTGTAAATCTTGACAGCATTGAGCTGTCATTTGACAAATTTCAAGGTCCAATTTCCAACGAGTATAAAATCTCTATTTGATATTCAACTGAGGTAATCTAAGAATCCTTAAAAAGCTCATTTCACGAACTAGCTAATAGTACTGCTTTCATTTTCAAATTCTTTCATACAAAGGAGTTTGACACCTAAATATTGTACACTTTTACTCAACAAAGAGGTGTCCAAACCCCATATCAAGTGCCAGAAGCTCATACAATCACCTAAGCCAAAGTTAAAGGAATTAGGATAACCTATATAACACACAAATAGATGCCAGATCTCATTTTTCAATCCTTAATCTCATATTCATCAAAAGTAAAAGGGAAGCAAATCATCATTCAATCATCAGAACAATTCTTTACAATAACCCAAAAAGCATACTTACACTAATATTTTGGCCATGATCTAACATTCATAACCCATACCACTTGGCTTAGAGCACAAAATACCAACAATCAATCACATATGTAGGCAATGGTGCAAGTAGACAAAAATAAATGTCCTAGCTGGCATTATTATAGTCATTACACATAAAGAAAAACAAATTAGAGGCTATACGATAAGAAATATGTGTTCCTAAGTCTCTTGTGCTTTTTCCTTGTCTTTAGAGCTAGTGTAACATGCTAAATTTTATATAAGCATATTAAATAAGGTAGAAATGGGTTAGGAGTAATGGAGCAAGATTTGGATCCTTAAGATTGAATTTTAGGAGGAGTTTGGGTCTCTATGCATAACCGTTTGCGTATGTACCTCAAAGGGTGAAACTCATGCAAATGAGCATTCTTGGAAGAAGAGTGTGTTCTTTGTTCACAATTGTTCATGGTCCAGCTTTTTAGTAAAGACAACCATCCGCAGTTGTGGATAAAGGGAGCAAATTTGCATTAGTGATTTCAACTATAAACGATTATGATTATAACATGTACAACCATTCATGGACAAAGCATTGCCATTTTAAATGCTTAAAAATGCAAAAAAAAAAAAATGAATAGAATGGAAGGGAGTTGGAGCTCTGCTAAGTCATGCATCTTCTTACACTTTTGGGCATTTTTGAGCTTGCGATTGTGAACACCGTATTTTGTCCGGACATTTTTTTTAAATTTAATAATAAAATCAAAAAATATAAAAAAATATACAAAAATGAAATTTAATTCTTTTTTAGATTTATATTTTCAAAAAAAATCTTGCTTAAATTCTTTAAAAAAAATCTCTCTCACATTATCTCAACTATTCAAAAATATTGAGTGTCAATTTTTTAGAGTAAACTTTTCTCTCCTTAAATATTTTTGTTCTCCATTTAAATATATATATATATATATTTTTAAAATTAAATTTTCCTTTCTCTCCTTTAATCTAATTAAAAAAAAGAAGCATTAAAAAGAATGGCAAAAATGCTGGACATGCACGTACGGAGCATGAGAAGCTTCACAGAGCAAGCAAAGCCCAGATGCAGACTAAAAAAAAATTAAAACACAGACACGAAAACACTTTGAGCCAGACGCATGCATGCACAGCAAAACAAGCGCAGAAGGAGCAACAAGCAACCAACATGCGTACACTTTTTCGGCTAGCAAAAAAAAAAGAAACAGAACCAGAAATGCAGCATGCAGAGTAGACAAAATAGCAGAGAAAGCAGACGTTACAGCAAGGAAAAAGTGAGATGAAACAGAGCACAAACGCAGCACCCATACGCCAGCTGAAACGAGCACAGAAAAACGCAGAAAAAGGCAAAACATACAGCCACACGAAAATGAAAAAAAGCAGAGCATAAGAGACGGAGAGGAGAAGCAGTCAGGGAGGGGAAGAAAAAAGGAAAAAATGCGGGAAGGAACACTGGAGATGGGACACAGAGAAAGAAGAAAAAATGGAGGAAGGAGAGAGCTGAGAGAAAATACGGAGAAGACGGAGAGGAAAAGGAACACTGGAGACGAGAGGCACAGAGAAAAAGAAGAAAAAACTGGAGGAAGGAGAGAGCTGAGAGGAAAACTGAGTGAGAGATACACGAGAAGCAGAGATGAGGAGATCGAGAGAAAAAAAACTGAGATGAAGAAAGAGACGGGAGCGAGAAGCTGAGAATAAAAAAACAGAGTATAGAGAGAGAAACCGAGAGTGAAGCAGAGCACTGAAACCAGACAAAAAAGGGAGATGAAAATGAAGAGGGAGTGAGTCTGAGAGGAGACAGAAAAGGAAGCAAAAACAGAGCATCGGGACAAGGAAAAATGGAGGAAGGAGAGACCGAGAATGGACGAGAAAAAACGGAAGAAAAACAGAGCCTAGAAGGAGAGAAACGAAATCAAAAAAGCAAAAACAAAAAAATAGAGACCGAGAAGTAGAGAGAAAACTGAGAACGAGAGTTTGAACGTTGGCTTTTGACTGAGAGATTTTCTGGAAAAAAGCATGGTGAATTCATTTAACAAAGGAAGCATCGAAGAACTCGGCTGGGTTTGCCATTTTTTTTATTTCTCGAGGTCTTCTGGTTACTCACGCTTCCCTTGCATGGCAAGGCTTCGAGTTTTGAGAATGTCACGAAGGAAGAGGGTCCTGTGATCGGAAAATCTGAGTGGAGAAGACTCACATGCACCGAATATGGAGAAGAGTCTGCCATTGACAGACCACCCTTTCGTTTTCTGTTCTTTACATTGGAACCCAATCCTCTTTTCCTTCCTGTTCTTCTTCATGCAGACACATTCTTCTATGTTCAGACAGGGAGTGGAAAGCTGACCTGGGCATATGATGGTGATACTGGAATGGTGAATCTATGTCGAAGTGACATCTATATGATTGGCACAAGCTTCGTTTTCTACTTATAATGTTCTTGGAGGCACAGAGACACAAACCTTAGGCTTTTGCAAGGTGGAGCCTCAAGGCTGCTGCAACTTGAGGACGTGGTCATTGGCACTTAAATCAGGTGATATTTAAATCATGTCATCTCCCTTAATCTAGATTTGATTCATTGATGAACATGTATATATTGATAGATGCTAAGAGTGTGGACTGATTCAGATGTATGTTTAGGTATTAAAAATTCATGAATCAAATATTTGTTTTAGAATTTAGAACATACTTGAGAGGTGTTTGACAAAATAAAAAAGAAGAAGAAGCCTGTGAGAATATCGTTGATAATTTGTTAGATGATTGTGGTTTGAAGCCATATCTATCATGCTTATGATCTTGCTAAAGTTTATGCCAAATATGAATTTTTTAGAATATATCCCCAGGTCAAAAGAATAGTGAACTGTCAAAATAATTTATTTCTCTATTCTTTCCATTGCTTTCATCGCATGAATCGTTTAGCCAACCATAATATTATGCATCGATGTCGTGTGAGATTTTAAGAATCTCCGTAGGCATTAAAATGATTTTATACCGTGTAAATCAATAAGATTTCGCAGGTATGAGGATCAATCTTATAATAAATATTTAAGTCTCATGTGAGATTTTAAGAATCTTCGTAGAGACTTAAATTAATCACATTATCGTGTGGGATAATATATCCCTGCAGATATCGTGATTCTCAATTTGTATATATTACATAAACAAATTTTTGTAAATAAAATAATAAATGTTTTTTATGATTTTAATTAATTAAATTAATAAATTTGAATTATAATCACATTTTCTAATTAGATCTTTTGGTCATGTGAGGTTTTTGAAGCTCTGTAAACTTTTAAGATAATCGTACTATCGTGTAAGTCAATAAGACTTCACAGGTATAACGATTAAGATCTCTATATTAAAAAAATATGTGTTATATAATTACACATTAAAATATATTCAAAGTGAATATTATTTAACCATTTTATCGTGTGAGACTTTGAATCTCTACAGATATTTAAGATAATCTCGTATCGTGCAAATCAATGAGGTTTCATAGATATGAGAGCAAAACTTATATATTGAAATTAACTCTCCTTTTATAATCCAAATTAATAATTTATTTAAGTCTTATGTGAGATTTTAAGAATCTTCATAGAGACTTAAATTAATCGTATTATCGTGTAGGATAGTAAGTCCTCGCAGATATAATGATTATCAATTTCTATAATAAATAAATAATATTTGTAAATAATCATATAATACACAATTTAAGAAACTTAATTAACCAAATTAATGTATTTAAATTATAACCATATTTATCAATTATATCTTTTAGTCATGTGAGATTTTTGAATCTCCATAGGCTTCTAAGATCATCGTATTATCGTATGAGTCAATAAGACTTTGCAGATATAACGATTTAGTTTTTTTAAAATATATATATATATATATATACATATATATTATATAATTAATTAAATCAATTAATTAAAGTTAATTCCTTTATCGTGTGAGATTTTGAAATCTCCACAGATATTAGGGATAATCATATTACCGTACAAGCTAATAAGGCTTTGCAGGTATGATGATTAAGTTTCTTTGAAACATATATACACACACTTAAAATTATTATTAACACTTGAAAATATACATAATAATATAAATAAATAAATTAAATGGCCAAACTCTTTTATCGTGTGAGATTTCAGAATCTCTGCAGATATTTAGAGCAATTGCATTGCCGTATGAACCAATAAGGTTTTGCAGGTACTGCAATTAAATCCTCAATCATAAAATAAAAAAAATAATAATAATAATTTTAAACCCTTTTCTTTTCTTTAATTTGAAATTCAAAAATTGAGAAAATAATTAAAATTAAATTACTTCTTGCAATTTAAAACACACATATCAAAATTTCAGAAATTGTTTTATTTGCAAAATGGTGAATTATTTCTAATTAATTTCTCTTCAAAAAAAATATTTTCACCAACAAACTTTTAAGCCCGAACTACGTGAACTTTGCTCCCCATCACAAGGTATGTAGGCCTCAGAGTCAGATTCTGAGTCAAGTCCGTCCTCCCTCATAAATAAATAAATATTTCTCACCTAATTCTTATCATTTTTATCAAACACATGAATACAAAAGAGATAATTAAAATAATTATAAAATCATATTAAAAAAAAAGCACAACGAACTTCAGGTAACCGTTCTGAAGAACGGGTGTTGTGGGGTGCCTAACACCTTCCCCACACTCAACCGACTCCCGAACCTATTCTCTGATTACGCAGATCATCCTTATCCTCCATTTAATCGGTTTCCCGAGATTTACCTCAAAATCTTGGTGGCGACTCCTCGTTCGATCCGGTTCCCACCGCAAAGGCCGGGACCTCTGCTCGCGCGCCGTCCGCGTCGCATTTTTTCGGGTGCGACAGCGATCACTAGAGGTAAGTTCCCAAATCCTTCATCTTCCATTCTAGCTACATTTTGAGGTTATGGTTTCTAGATTTCTCTTGAATCCAACTCTTTGATTGATTTTTAAACTTTAGGATGACTATGGCTAAATTAATGGAGTTGAATGGAGTTGTTGGAAGTTAGTTTTTGCTCTTAGAACATTGAATGCCAGTTGTTTGGTCATTAGATATGAATTTCATCAATTTGGACAAACCCTAGTGATAAATCACAGATTTTCCACACTTTTATCTTACTTTTTTTTTTTTACCATATTCCATTAGTTCAAACTCTTATATGTATGATTTTGGCATTAGATTTTATCATCGGCTCATTTACATTAAGTGTTAACGTTAAGGGCATTTTAATAATTTTGCACATTTTATTGGAGTTAATTATTTTTAATCTAGAATTTTAGTTCCTTAGCATATTTTATTATTTGGACAATTTTTATTCTCATTTTTAGGATTTTATTTGGTACAATTTCATTGGATTGATTTAGTTTGATTTGCTTTGTGTTTTTAAGGATTAAAGGGGAAATTTGGTAATTTTATTTTTAAATCAGAATTTGCACTTTTAGAAAAGAAGAAGACATGGGCCAAAGAAAAGGAGGAGGAAAAATGGATAACTGAAGGGAGTAGTACTCAGTTTTGAATTAACATACACGAATGCTCATCTGGTTTTGAGTTTGATTTTCAGCCATTCACATTGAAGACTCTCATTGCCTCACTCATGGCACACATCTTCTTTGGGTTCAGAGTTCATCTAACACAAATTGCACAGCCACCTCACTACCAGAGACACCATCGCTTATCTCTCTCTCTCTCTCAGCCTGAGTTTGACCACCAAAGATGTACAATAACCTCACATCCACGATATTTGACTTCCCTCTCGTTCCACAAATTCATCACATACTTGTTGCAGATTCTCCTCTTATTTTCAGTTTGATCACTTATCTCTTCTCGGTCTTAGTTCATTCACACCCCTCACATGATTTTTTCTCATAGTTTCAGTTAATTCAGACTCATTCCTTTGAGCATTCATCCATAATAGCTTTTTGTGGATCTCTCCTTCAGTCAGTAGTTATGGAAAGTAAGATGAGAGGCTAAATCTTCAAGGATTCTCTAAGATGATGAAATTCCACTTGAGCTTCAATTCTCTTAATTCAGTTTTATTGTAGCTCAATTCTAATTCTAGTTTCTTGTTTTGATTTCAAATTTAATTCATTAATTTTGGTTAGATTGATTGATTTAATTTGATGTCATTATTCTTATTGAGGATCAGATTACTTCGGTTTACATTTTTCATTGAATTTGTGCACTTCAAGTGTTTGAGTTTATGCTTTAACGATTATTACTTGTTGAATTCAAATTCTTCTTAATTTTTGCTTGATATTTTTAATTCATTTAGGTTCTATTAGGTCTTAATGAGGAATTGATTGTTTAGATTCAATTGTTCTAAGTGTTAGAATAAGGTTTTAGCAAGGTACAATTAAGTGTAATTTGTTTTATCAAAGTTTGGCAACTGTTTAGAGGTTACATGCTTGGTCTAAACTCATTTACCTAATCCTAGTGGTTATTAGGCATTTATTTTGTCAATTGAGTCACATAGAGACCGAGTTCATTGAATAAAGGAGTCTATGATAGTAGAACGAATTCAGAACTTGGAGAATTCACTCATTTTTTTGTTTGACTCAGTTTTATTTTCATTCACTTTCACTTAAAATTTAAAAAACTGAAAATACTTTTCTTCTTGATTTTTGTTAAACCAATATTAATTTTAAGTTGTAAAATAATTTATGACTTTAACTTGTTTGTATAACTTGCTCTCTTGGGATTAGAATGATCTAAGGTATACTCAACTATATTCTAGTTTCTTTAAGAAGTTTAATATGACTTAAGACTTTTCACTTAGGCTCTTTAATGAAGAAATTGGGCTATAAGGTGTTGTAATTGTTGTTATTTAAGTTATTCAGAGTTTAAAATGGAGTTAATGGGAGCTAATAAATGCCTTGGAATTGAGTTGCACTTGTGGGTTGGAATTTTGATATTTGAAGTGTGTAATTGAGAGTTGGAAGTGGTATAATTGTTTATTATTAGTGATAATTGTTGTTATAGATTGTAGATTAACTTTATGGCACATCTTTTGAGCTTGAATGTAAGCTCGGGGCTGAGTTTAGCAAGAGATAACCTTTGATTTCTCAAAAATTTGATGTAACAAGGGAAAATCTAATTTATACTTTTTCTTGTTTCATTGATTATAGATGTCTAGGATTTAGAAAAAAAACTTGAATATGTTTTTGAAGTATGTGCAAAATGCATGGCATGAAATTGATGTTTAAAGTGGTTAGTGGCAAAAATGAAATTGATTGTTAGATAATATGATTAATGTAATGATAAGCATGATTATGAGAAGATGCAAGAGAAACATGAAGTATGATGATGCTAAGATGGTGAATGAAACTTTCAAGTTATTATTGTGATTTGATAAATTACCTTGAGAAAGTATATATGCTTGAGAAGTGATGATTTGATAATTTAAGAAATTGCATACTATAAACATGATAATTGAGATTTGCATACAAGGTATATGATGATTGAAAATATACATACTATGAGTAAGCATGTATTACATTGCATAATCATATGAAATGGAAGTTCGCTCAAGGAGAGAAGTAGAGAATTAAATCTACATGATAAGGCTGCCATTAGAGCTCGATGGCTTGCCAATTAATTATTGTCTCACTTGTTCTATGAGGAATTATCCTTTGATTTATCGAGGGATTGAAACATAACTAGTTTTTTCTTATTTAACAAGGAGGTTAGCTTATGACACAACACCTATAGTATGATATATGGGGAAAACCATGTTCCAAGGGTGAGTGAAATAGCCTTAGTTAGGTTACTCCTCACAATTAAAGAACTTGGGTAATCTATTTACATTAACATTAAGAGGATACAAGGATGATGTTGATCATGCATATCATCCTCATAACCATATGGTTGTTATTATTATGGAATCTTATAGTCACATGATTGTTATTATTATGACATTGTGTGTATTATTTGTATTATTGCTTATAATCACATGGTTGCTAGTATTACAACTGTGGTTGTTAGTTAATTACTGTGATTATAATATGTTTCAAACTATACCTCTTGTATTGTTATGATTAATTAATTTACATTTATATATATTAGATGTACCTTAATTACTGAGTGGTTGTACACTCTCTTATTTAACATTTTGTAGGCATTAGCTTCAATCAGGACAAAAGGAGAAAGATATGAAGCTTAGGATATGAATCCTATTGTAATGCCTCTAGCATTTGATTATAGGGTAAAGGGGTAAAAATATCTAAAAAGTAGTCAGCCAGGGACACCCAGGATTCTAAAGTGAGAAAAAGGGCAAAAATACTCATAATGTTACAGAGATAGGTGCAAAAGTGACCAAACTGTTAATTTTGATCTAAAGTAGCTAACTTTAACTGTTAAATGCTGACTGTGCATGTCATGTGTCATTTTTTGTTGATGTGGACTAATAAAGGGGTAAAAATACTCACAAAATTATTGGCCAGGAGCAAAAATACTCATAACATTTTTAGAGTTGGTACAAAAGTGATTAATCCATCAAATCATTTAGATATTAACTATTTAATTGACACCTAAGCAAAAGTTGATCATTTTTGCTAATATGGATAAAAAATATTTCGAGATGAAATTTTCTGAAAGTTAATCAGTCATTGTATGAATATCATGTGAGAAAATATCATTTTGACTTAATATTAAATTAAATCATTTGTTTCTTTACAGTAGTGGTGAAAACTATTTAAAAATTTTAAACTTATCATGAATGAAATTATTTAAGGTTGTGACAATGTTTTTAAAGTAGGGCGGCATATGAGGTATGACCAGTCTCGATCTACGATTGTGTATAACCTATCTCACTATATTGAATCTCAAGATTTTACAAACAAGAAAAATGAGTGGAGAATGAGGAAGGAAAGGGATGAGATACGTGGTAATGGATTTTGACAAATTGGTTACTATTACACCTATTAAAGTGACATTATGGATACTCATACAATGATCAATCAACATCAGTAAAAATTCATCTAGGAATATTTTTTTATCTACATCAACAAAAAAAGTCAACTTTTACTTAGGTATTACCTAAATGGTTAACATTTAAAGGATTTGATGAATTGATTACTTTTATACCAACTCTGAAAATATTATGGGTATTTTTGCTCCTGGCCAATGACTTCGTGGTATTTTTTTCCTAACCGATGACTTCTTTAGTATTTTTGTCCCTTTATTAGTCCACATCAGTAAAAACTAACACATGACATGCACAATTAGCATTTAATAGTCAAAGTTAATAATGTTAAGTCAAAGTTAATGGTTTAGTCACTTTTACACCCACCTATGTAATGTTATGGGTATTTTTTTCCTTTTTCTCACTTTAAAATATTAGGTGCCCCTAACTAAGCACTTTGGAGATATTTTTGCCCCTTTACCCTTAATTATATATATATGTAATTTAGTATAATATTGCCAACTAGGTTGAGTTTAGTCATACTTGCACCAAATGCATATTACTTGTGGTTATTGCATTCAGGGCCAATGATTATTGCTAAGGTAAATTGTGTCTGGGCTTGTTAGATTATGGGTACAAGTATGGATGTGACTATTTTGATATATGTAAATGTGTGAATTGAAAAATGTTATCTGGAACCTCCCCTTGTGATTTAGATGAATTGTGGGGATGAGGGTTGCAATGATGTTTTATATTGAATGTGATTAATGTTGCTCACTGCAAGTGTACAGGTCGTAGCAAGTAATATAAAATAAATAGAGTATCGTTTCCTCGAGCATTTGTTTAGAAAACTATAATCAAGCAAAAGACTAAGCAAATTTGATCAAGTTGAGCTACACATAGTTAGGTGAAATGATTTTGCAAATGAAACTAACACTAGAAAATAAAAAAAAGTGAGTGATTCACAAACTTCAAACACAATTTAGGACCTAGAATTATTTATCCCCCTTGCATTTCATAACACCAAAATTACCTCTTCTCATAAATGCTTTTAATGAAAATAAGTGCTAACCTAGGGTTTTAAAAATACTTGGACAAGCTCTCTCAAGTCATGAACAAGTGTTTAGTTAAATTAATTACCCAATCTCTTATTACAATTAATAAAACTCAATTTTAAACATCAACCCTAATGTGGCTATGTAAGGCTAGCAAGTATATTTCTATCTTACTAACAAAACCATCCATTCAACATGTAAATATTAAGTTCTTACACAATATTACCTAAGTTCTACACTCAACCTAGCCCTCTCAAGTATCAATTAAGTGAACCCAACATCTAAATGGTGGCCAATCATGTAGAAGCATTAAGAAAAGAGTAAAATAAACACATATATATCATTAATCACAAAAAGAGAGGAAAAATATAGTGTTAATCCATACAAGGGTTCCAAATAATCCTAGAATAAAGGGTTTAGCTACTCATAATCATCCACAAGCTACAAATATACAAAATAAGTGGACCCATTTCAAATTACAAGAGAGGAAAGGGAAGAGGAATAGAAAAACTAAAGAAAATGAGCTCCAAATGTCTTTAAAGCTTCAATCTCTTAATCTCAACTCTTCTAATGTCCAAACCCTAGCACAACCAAGCTCCAAAAGTGTCTAAAAGTCTAAAGAATGCATTTTGGGTCGAGCTCTCAGCTTATATGTATCTTAGCCAACTAATTTCTGATAAATGAAACGCAGCGTTTTTCTAACAGTGGCGAAAGTCACAAACGAAAGTCACGACCTTGGGACGACTTTGGCAGTTTTGCACTGTTTTTATAGCTAACGAAAATCATTCATTTTTCTCTTGATTTCTTCATTCAAAAGCCTTCCAAAAACATCCACAAAGCTCCAGAAATGCTTCTAATCAAAACTTCAATCAAAATAACATGAAATTAGGTTAAAAAATTAAATTAAAGTCAAGAACACAAGCCCAAAACAAAATGCACATTTTCCTAATTTGGGCAATAAAAACATATACAATTGAACCAAAATGGATTAGAATCTAAGGAAAATGTAATAAAATAACATGAACTTGTAGATGTTAACAATTAATATGGTGTATTGTACAAGTCATTTTAAGTTCCTTGAGTGTGGTCTAGGGGTATTGTTAGGATTTTGGAACTCTATTTGGGTTGTAGACACCCTGAAGGGTTGAAAAGGTGATTATTGTGATTCCGAATGTCTAATTTTATGATATGATATTATTTGAAAATGAAACCAAATGCTATTAGCTGGTTGTTTGAATAAGCTTCTTGTGGATACATATATAACCTCAATTGAACATTAGATGAAAATTTAGGATATGCCGAAAGTTCGGCCCCTAGATCTGTAATTTAATAGCAAGGGGCTATCTGAACTATACAATGCATCACAACAAACGATGCCTACACTATGGTGCATATCACAAAATGTTGTTGGTTGTGGCTCATCCTGTCTTAATTATAATAGACAATTATGTTTATTGAAGTTTAAATTTAAATTATATTTTTCAAAGAATTCTTATTAGTTGGTATCCCATGCTTTCAAATAATTGAAAACCTTAATATTTAATCGTTATCTTGATTTAAAAGGTTTTAGTCATACTTAAACTTGGGATCCTATTGATTAAATGGTTTTACTAAAGAATATCTTATGAGTAAATGAGTTTCAATCTCTTTGACTTTAGTAAAGGTAAAATTACTTGGTTTGAATATATTCTACCATGGTAGGGATTTATTGGTGCTTACTTTGAATAAGTTCAATTTTAATCAGTCATGATACACTTTTGAATTAAATATTTTCCTTTCTACTATGATTAGTTCTTTTAGTAACTGCAGTTAAAGAATCTTCTATGGTTAATTACTTGGAGATGAGTGATTCCCTAATTACCATAGTAACTTGTGTTTGATATGACTAAGTTTGTGGAGCAATTAGGAGATTTTATAACTAGTGCCTATAAAATATTAAATAAGAGGTGCATACAACCACTTAATAATAAAGGCAGTCTAAAACATGTTCATGCAAGTCAAATAACAATATACATGCAAAGTGAGCAATTATAAAACAACTTAACGACATTAAACGTAATCAATGCAATGCATGATCAACAACTTTATCGATCCTCTATTACTCTTGATTGAATTCATGGGCTACACAATAAACAGGAGCTAGACCTATGTGACTAGATTAGTCCAAACTCTTCAATCATGAGGGGTAGTTAGGCTAAGGCTCTACGTTCATTCTCGAACCATAGATTCCCCCATCCCTAATAATAGAGAATCTTATTACCAATTTCGTTAGTTGGAGTTGAAGGATAAGCCTTATTATTACCTTTGCTAGGTGGGGTTTAAGGATAATAAACCAAACATTGAAGCCTTGCAGCATTAGTGTGATCCTTGTGGACACAATTCATTACTCCACAAAAGCAACCCCCTCCATCACTATAATGATGCAACTCATCACATGCTAAATCACATAGCATATAACAATATTATCATTATGATGCTCATAATCATCAACATTTACCAAAATCAAGAGTTGAAATCCTCATTTTCTTATTTCCCAATTACATTAATGTACAAAACTCTACTTGCATAGTATAAAACTAAAACAACATACATATATATATATATATATATAAATATATTTTCAAAGTTCACAAGGACCTAAAATTAATTAATAAGGAATAACATGCAATAGAGTCTCCCATTTACATCCAATTTTTGAGAACTCAAAGGTCACCTAAAAAAACTTGCTTCCAAGCTCAATTCAAGCTCTTTGATGCTTCACAAGGTTAACTACATTTCTTAACTAATAATCAACAAAATCAACACTTCTAGCTTTTAATTTCACACTTTGACAACCAAATTTCTTAACTACAATTTCAATCTCATACCCAATAAGTTTATTAAATCTCATTAACTTTATTTATCTTCCATTAACTTAAATAACAATATTTTTAACACCTTATAACTCCAATTCTTCATCAATGTGCCTAGGGTTTGTCTAAACTAATGAAATTCAGATTCAATGATCAAACAACCATTAATCATTGTTTCAGGAGCAAAAACTAACTTCCAAAAACTTTATTTCATTCATTTGACTCGGCCATAACCATTAAAAGTTCAAAAATTTTGCTAAAGACCAAATTCAAGAGGAAAGTTAGACATCCTAACCTAAAAATGGAGCTAGAAGGGAGAAGGAAGGATTAGAAACTTACCTCTAGTGATTCTAAGCTCCAAAACTCTTCAAATCATGGGAAATTCTTTACCCTAGCAAAGCTCCCTCTTCTCCTTTCTGATTTCTCCCTTCTCTCGCCTTTTTTTCTACATTTATGGTTTCTTGTAATGCACAACTGATGCATCAACCTTGAACAGCTGTACACATTATAATCATGTTTACTGGTAGTCAAATTCACTAATCTAGCTTTGCTCCTTTTGTTCATAACTGCGAACAATCATCACCACTGAAGGGCTCAATTGTGGATGATTGCAAATAATGCATATTCCTCTTCTAGGGATGCTTATCTACATGCAGTAATCAACTGTTAGGTTACATCCGCAAGTAGTCATAGACAAAAGCCCAAATTTCCATTTAAATTTACTATTAAGTCCTAAATCTTGTTCCGCGTTATTCCTAACCCATTCCTACTATGTTTGATACTTCTAATTAAAATTTAGGATGTTACACAACATATCACCAACAAAGATACTACTCCCTCTATTCTAAATTATAAGATACTTTTAGATAAAATTACACATACATATAAAGTTTATTAAATACATTTTATAGCTTTATTTTTTTAAAATAAAATGTAAGTTTTCAAAAATACTCTTCGTTTAAAGAGCATTAAAGGGAGAAAATATAATGGAAAGGGTAATATTAGAAAAGCATTGTTAATAAAACCTTATTTTTGTTAAAGTGTTATTTATTTTGGAACATTAAATTTCTTTTAAAAATGTATTATAATTTAGAAGGGAGAAAGTACTATCATGATTAATCCCAAACAACTCAACAATCGCAATGTTGCCAACTTGCCACAGTTACTCCCTTCATTTTCAAATAAAAGTAAAATCTTTATATGGTTTTTTATTTTCTACAAGAAAAACAACAATTTTAAAGAAGCATTTATGATGTCTTTTCTTAATTGTCTTTTAAATGACAATACTATTAAGTTAGATAAAAGTGAGGGATTTGTCACAAGAACATTTTAATCCACATTTTTTAATTTCATATAATTATTAGGATTAACCAATTTTTTAAAATTATGACAGTTGATTAAATGCTTATATTTAAAAACAAAGCAGTACAACTAAATCATTTAAAATTCACTTGTGCTAAATAATTCTAATGAACTTGTGCTAAATTCTTGTCTATTTACTGTTAAGAATTTAACTATGCATGGGAATATAATCACTTTATAAATGAACATAATTAAGCGTTGAAAATTTCAATCGTGGCTGCCCAACGTAACATGCAAATTGCAAAAGCATAATCAGTAATATCCGCTGGTTTTTCAGATGTTGACAAGGATAAAGTTGCCAAGTCGCGCCACTCAATAATTCCACTTTGGTGTGTCATCACTTATCATCAATTAATTTGACTAAAATTATTAAAGTTTTCTTCATCTTTAACTAATGTATTATTCAATATAACAATTGTATAATTTGATAACATTTTTAGAATTTAATAGTAAGAGAATAAAATTTAAGAAGAAAATCCAAAGAACTTGGTGCAAATGGGACATGATGGAAACCTAGTGGTGTCCCATCCCCTGTTCAAGATTGGCCTCTCCTATGACTTTTTGCCCCAAAACAAGCACACTAATTATTAATAACATTATTGTCTAAAGCCACTTGTTTACTATATACATACACATACATACATATATATAGGAGAATGATATTATTTTTTTGACAAAAAAGTCATATTTATTAACATCAGCAAAACAAAGTTATAATCACGAAGCCAAAAAATAAAAAACACTCAGCCTATACAACAAAGCCAACACACCAAGCTAAACCAAAGTACAAGCAAATGTCGATTAAACTTGTTCAATATTTACTTTAATCTTATTTATAAATCACTTTCACTATATTTTATCAAAATAAAAAAAAATTTAAAGCTTTATTAATTCTATCTTAAAATTTAATAAGTTTTCACACTTATCCCCTAATAAAGACAAAGATAATTATTTTTAATAATTTTTTATAATATTTAATAAAAATAAAAAAGTAAAAATAAACATATCATATAACAAAATACTTTATAAATATGATTAAAATTAATCACCTCTATGCCCTGTCCTGTAAATAGAAGTAAAGGAATATTAGTTGGTGAACTCACACCGGCCGTTCAATTACTCTTGAAAAAAGTGGATTTGGTCAACATCCAATCAACTCACATTAAGTCATAGTTAAATCATTTTTAATTGCAAATATTTTTTTTAATCATAATATTCTCATCACTTTTCTATTTTATTATAATTAAATAGGCCTCCTTTATACTTTGAAAACATATAATTTAGCCACTAACTCTGTTAAAAATATTCTAAAAAGATTTAAAAACTTATTTTTAAAATTAAAATTTATATTAAAAGAAATTTTATTTGTTAATTTGCCCCTCCCCCTAATAAATCGTAATTTATATTATTTTGGGAGTTACATAATTTTCTTCTAAAAAAACATGTTTACAAATTTTAAATTATTTATATAATCTCTCAAACTTACTCCCTCCATTAAAAAAATATAAGGCATTTTTAGTCTTTTAAAATATAATCATTATTTTTTTTTTCAAAAGTGCTCCTATTAATGAATGATTTTATATTTATTATAGGATATTTAATAGAGATAATATTAAAATATATGGCTAATTTAAAAGTGGGTAACCACTTTATTGGGTGATAAAATTTAGTTAAAAATACCTTATATTTTTAAATAAAAAAAGTATACCATTTTATGTTACGTGATCAAAAAAATATGTATTTGAAATATATTTTTAGCAATTTTAAACAACATAAACAAATAATTTTCAATAAATTTGATAAAAAAATTTATAATATGATAAAAATAATAAGTTTTATAATATAATAAAAATTTGAAGATACATATATATATTTTTTGTTGTATAAAATTTTTTTGGCAAATATATAGATTTTCATACAATTCTTATGTTAAAGAGGGGCATTTGGTCAAATAAAAAAAATTTAAAATCAAACTTAGTGGCCAACTAATGATGTGATAGATGGAGATAGAATTTTAAATATACAATGTAACATATTTTAATTTTAAAATAGGTTTATATGAATTTTCAAAATAGAGGAAATGTTTGTGTAATTAAAGCATAGTAGAAGAGTCGTGAGTATATTTTAGTCTTTGAATTTTGATATTAAAAGAATGACATTTTATTGGAATATACATTAATTTTATTGGAAGTAATGTTTGCGTTTATTTTTATGAATATGGTTTCTCAGAATTTTTGTCATGCACTTTATATTTTTCCCCCCTCAAATTACGTATAAATTTACCGCTAAATGGTAAATGACATATTTCTCATAGACATATTTCTCATAGATAGTAGCAAAGATTAGTATTTTTATTGGCAGAATCGCATGTAAGATTTTTGAAGGAAGATATTTGCTTGACAGATCCAACAGATTATGATCAATCTCTACAAGCTTGAAGGCCTCATGTGCTCCACATGTTAACCAAAAAAAAAAAGAATAACAACAGAATATCTATAAATAAAAAAAAAAGTCTAATTATTTACAATAAAAAATCTATTTATTCACAAGAATTTATATGAGCTTGCATTTGTACTTGAAAAAAACATTACAAGTTGGTTGAGAAAAATTAACACAAAAGATTTGCAAATAGCAATAAAAGTCTAATTATGTATAATAAATAGTATGTTTTCACAAATAAGTTTATACTTGATACATTTTTACTTATTAAAGATAGTTCGATCATTTTAATTTTGAAAATAATTACACATGAAGAATTATCAGAGCCTATTTGGCCTACATAACAAATATCTTCTGGCCTCATGTGAGATTCTTCCATCTTTATGAATGTTTAAAAAGAGTAAATAATTCTCTGTTTCAGATGCTTTGTTTGTTTGTTTTTGTTTTTGTTTTTGTTTTTTTTTTTTGTTTTTGGGAAAAAATTGTGAAATACAGTTAGAAATTTGTGTTCGTCGAAAAAAAAAACAAAAAAAAATCGGTGGGTTTACGTGGGCTGCTTTGCTTTTGGACTCATCCGGTGAGCCCATTGGACTTTATCTTAAAAGTAAATACCAAATTCTGATATAACGTGGTTGCCATTGGAGAAGATATTCAAATATGAATTTGCTTAGCTGGTAAGCTTTTTCTTTTTCTATTTTTTTTAAGGGAGCGTCAGAAATTTGTATTTGAATTTTGTCTTCTTCATTAAAACCTAAATCGAACTACTTTACACCAGTGACACCAATGTATGCCCCGTTTGGTTGAGGTTGAGCCGTTGAGGCAAGATTCTTAGATAAAATTAAGTATGAGAATGGAACAGAAATTAAGCATATAAAAAAAAATTGACAAACAAGTAATTGGTTGACTACTAGCAAGGTCAGATATATCAAGTTTGAGTTTTTAAAATGCAACAATATTTGGTGATAGAATTTCTGCTCAAAATAATGCCAGATTTGAATTAGTCAAAATTTTGACTTTAGACATTGCATGATTACTTAAAAAAGAGTATACACACACATATATTTGGTAAAATGTATTGCAGGTTCGATCCATCTTATGGGTATGTTTAGCGTGCATGTGAGAGAGAGAATTTGTAATGTAATAAATACAAAAATTAGAGAAGGGTATTTTAAAAAAAAAAGTTTCTTTAACTTCATACACTTGAATAAAATTTTCATATGAAATTTTGATATTTTAAATCTTACTATAAATATATTTATAAGAAAATAGTGGCATTTTTTATTTTTTTTATATAAACTTCTCTTTCTTTCAACTATGAAAACTAATTGTGCATAAGAAGTTGTGTTGAAATCTCACGTTGCTGAAATCCCTCATTTTTCAGTCATGCACTGTAACTTTACCATGTGACAGTGCCTTGTATATTTTCATCTAGTTAATTTAAGAAAAACATAGAGATAAACATAGAACATAAGTATACTTTGTCAGTGTGGGTCCCACAATATGATCTTAATTTGGTTCAATTGCTTGAATATTGAGTAATTGAATAAGGCCAAAGAAAAGAAATAATTAAAGGATTGAAAAGATTTTAATTCTTATAGCCTCTAGTCCCCACATTTTCTTTAGATATGTGACTGTTTAACAGCACAAGATTTGATTTCAAAATGAACACTACTCTAAAAACAACTACGATTAGAAATTATTACACTTGAAGCATATCACTTATAAACAAATATTAATAATTATAACCATTGACAAAGGTCCTGAAATAGTATGATATTTCTTAACTTTTTTTAATTTTTTTGACAGTTGAGGTGCATCTTAGAAAAATTAACAAAGGTCAATTCAATTGGTAAAGATTTGATTTATAATATAAAAGATTGTGGAACTAAATCCCGCTCTTGATGTGAGGACCTTATTAGTAGGCAATTTGTAAATATTTTTATGAACACTTGTTAAACTTTAAAACATGTTTTGATCTCAGTGAGTCTCTAGACTTGACTACCTAAACTTTTATACATAAAAAAAATGAGGTACATCTTAGAAGGAAATCAAAAGAAGGTCCTTCCAAATATATATATATATATATATATGTATGTATGTATGTATGTATGTATGTATATCACTTGTCAAATATTCTCTTTATCTTAAATTATAAGACAATCTTAAAAAAAATTTTACTCTAAAATATAAGACAATTTTAAAAAAAATAAATTTTTATTAATAATATTTTTTTATTATTACCCTCCAATTAGAGAAAGAATTAAAATGATATTATAGCATAATAATAAGTGTGTAGGGACAGTTTTAAAAGTCTATAATTTGTTTTGAAAAAAAATAAGTTTGTAAAATGTTATTATTATGTTTTATTGGTATACGTAATCTTATATCAAATTATTTTATGATTTGGGATGGACAAAGTATTTTTTTTGAAAAAAAAAGGTTTATTCCTTAGTTTAATTACACACATTTCCTAAAACAAATAGTAAAATAATAACATATGATCAGATGCATCCTAGCTTTTTTCCCTTTTGTTATTCCCTTCACATGTTTTAATTTTTTAAAGCCAAACTAGATTTTTTTGTATGATGAATAATAATTTATAAATTCAAGTATTATCCTCACTTTTTAACATTGAATTCCGTTGAAATATAGGAAGAAATACTAAAGGATAAAAAAATTTTGCACCAAGTTCTACAAACTATAAGGAGAAAATTGTATGAATAAAGAATGAGTTAAAATTTTACCTTTTAAACTATAGATGTAAGAGCATTTGTATTTTAAATTAATTTTTATACAATATTCTACTTCAATATTTAAAAATGCTGTAATGTGATTCCTACTTTAATAAATAATATTTTTTTATTGTTAGTTGAATAAAAAATTATATAAAATGACTTAAAAAAATTATAGATATATTAGTTAAGTTGTAATTTATGAAAAATGTCATCTTTGATAAAAACGATCCCGCAGTGGGGTTCAAATTAAATTGGACAAGTTTAATCTGATTTTTGCAAAACCCAAATTTAAGAATACAAATAATACATTGAAAATGAGCAGCGATAGTGCAATACATCTTGGAAAGAAATCAAAAGAAAAGAAGGTCCTTCCAATATATATATATATATATATATATTTTATATATATCAATTATCAAATATTCCCTCAATCTTAAATTATAACATAACATTGAGGAATTTTTGTCTCAAAATATAAAATAATTTTAAAAAAATAAATTTTTATTAATAATTCTTTTTTATTATTACTCTTCAAGTGAAGAGATAATTAAAATAATGTTATAGCATAATAAAAAGTGTGTAGAGACATTTTTGAAAAGTTTATAGTTTAGTTTAAAAAGGTATTTTTAAAGTCATTAAAGTGTTATTATTATGTTTAATTAATATGTGTGATTTTATCTCATATTATCTTATAATTTAAAATTAATGAAATATTTTTTAAAAAAATTTATTCCTTACTTTAATTATCACACATTTCCCAAAAAAAAAGTAGTAAAATAGTAACATAAGATCAAAGGCATCCTAGCTTTTTTTTTTTTTTTACTCTCACCTTTTCTCATATACAAAATATTTTTAATTAAATCTCACATATCAATAAAATTTTATTATTTATTTGAATTCACATAAAAACATAATAATTTTTTAGTTTATCCATAATAATATCATAATTAATATTATAATGATAGTAAGAAAAATATACAATTAATGATCTATTTTGTTGTTTAAGACAATGGTAAAGTTTTCTAATTATTTAAAAATATCGTTGTCACCCTTTATATTTAAGGATAAAATAAATTTATAGAAAATATCTTATATATAAGAATTGAGGGAGTATTCCCTTCACACGTTTTAATTTTAAAGCCAAACTAGATTTTTTTCGTATGATAAATAATAATTTATAAATTCAAATGTTATACTCATTTTTTAACATTGAATTCCGTTGAAATATACGAAGAAATATTTAGGGATAAAAAATTTTGTCCCAAGTTCTACGAAAAATAAGGAGAAAATTGTATAAATAAACAATGGGTTAAAATTTTACTCTTACACTATATATCTAAGAGCATCTAAATTTTAAATTTATTTTTTATACAATATTTTTCTTTAATATTTAACAATGGTGTAATGTAATTCATACTGTTAACAAATATTAATTTTAATTGTTAGTTGAATAAAAAATTATAGAAAATGACTTAAAAAATTATAGATACATTAGTTAAGTTATAATTTATGAAAAATGTCATCTTTGATAAAAAGATCCCAAAGCGGCTGGGGTTCAAATTAATCGGACAAGTTCAATCTGATTTTTGCAAAACCCAAATTTAGTAATACAAATAATACATTGAAAATGAGTAGCAATAATGACCATTTCTTTAAAAAAAATGTGGCTTTTTACAAATTTATGAATTAATTTAGAAATAAGCATGATCATTTATAATTTTATATTAATATTGTGATATGATTTTATAGGCTTCAAAGAAGCCTTGTTTAAATAAAAGTTTAAGTTTTAAAAATTAAAATTTTTAAAGTAGTCGTGCTTGAGACCTTGACTCTGATAAATCTTGTATAAAAGAAGGGCTCGAACTCGAGCTCTGCCTTTCAAGCCTTAATAAGCATGATTATTTTATACACATATACATATATTTGATTGATAATGACATAATTTGATTAATATTTATTGTAGGTATGAAAAAGAAGTTATAGAGATAATTGACATTGAATCTTTACCTCCATCTTCAACAAATGAATTTACATATGAGGAATTTAATATTTTATTTCTAGATGAGAAGAAGGATTTAAATTTATATTGATGAAAATTAAAATTTTTATTTTAAATTTAAAATTTTAAATCTTTTTCAAATTTTATGTTAAATTTTATGTGAGATTTTGATTAAATTTTAAAATATTTTATTTAAATTAAAATATTAATTTTTTTAGGAAAAAAATATTTAAGGACTCAACCTTAAACTCTTCAAATAAAAATTGAATCTTAAAATTAAATTAAATTTTAAATAATTAGATTTTAAAATTTGAGCTTTTAAAAATTAGTTCTATAAGGGTTAAATCTTTAAGGATCGAGCATGTCGTAATTCCTACTTCTAACCCCAAGAAACACGCAATGTAGGAATATTAATTTTATTGTAATTATAAATTTAAAAAAAGAATCTTGTAAAGTGGAGATCACATCACCAGAAGCATCCGATTCTCTGTCCACTACTTCACAACGTCATGTCGTCGGAAAAAACGCTGCCGTGGTCTCGTGGACTCGTGGGTGGCAGTCGCAAAACCGCGTCCTACTCAGAGCCGCAACTTACGACGGCTTGGCCAAGTGGCCACCACATCTTATTCCCCGAGCATAAAGAGTAAGTTCACGGAGAACAAAGAATATCTCCCATTAATGTTGAAAATAATGAATAAATATCTTTTAACTAAATTATTATTATATACACAATAATTAAAGTTTGAATTTCTAACCACTCATTTACATTACAAGAGTTTCTATCATTTACATTAATTTTAATCAGTGATCAATACATTTTATGATGGCCATGTGAGTTCCTTGTATGAATTTCAAAGGTGCTTTATACTTTTTTTAGTTAAAAGAAATTTTTTCTTGTATGTTAAAGTTTAGGCTAGGTTTCAAGAATTCACGACAATTAAGGTATGCTTTTAAATTTAGAGAATGCTTGTAAAAAAATTTAAAAATTTAATTAAAGAAATTTTTGTTTTTAAACTCTTTTGCAAGAAACACAATCCTAAATTATTCGTTAAAATAATATTGCCTCTCAAGTGTAAAAGTCATTGTATTGTTACCTCTTAACTATCAGACATTCTTGGCCCAAAAAAATAATATCAAACATTGATATTGATAATTAGTCAGCAAAAAAAAAAGATATTAATCGTTAATTTTAAATTAATTTTGAATTAAAGAATATTTTTATTTCCATAGTATTTTTATATTTACCACGAACTTTTAGTAACAATGTTATTCTCTTGTGCCTTATTGTCACTTCAGGTATTACACTTTACTTATAATTTTGTTTAGGTTAGCATTAGCCAACCTACTACAAACAACTAGCCAACAATGGCATATTGGCACATCACTTCTTACCGCATGTTCAACCACTAATTCTGTTAATGTTATTAATTTTCTAAGATTACTTGTTATTATGGTTCTAGTATTTATACATTCAATTAGACACTTGACAAACAAACAAGTCAAGAGCTTTATTGTTAAAATAATGTTATTAGTTAATAAACTACAAGGTTAAGGGATCATTTTTACCTCTCAACGTTACTCAAAAAGTCAATAAGGATTCCAAATTCAACTATGAGTTAATTTTATCTTTCAATTTTAAAGATTTTCTCCTTTAGCACCTTGTCATTTTTTCACCATTAGTTGACTGTTAATGAATCCCACATTTCATTTTTAATTTTTATTATTATAAAATATTTAAGTTGAGAGTGCCCCAATGACCATTTGAATAAAAATTGAGGGAAAAAATGATCATTAATCCAATAAAAAATATTTAAAAAATAGTGCGACCCACTGATGACTGATAAAAATTAAGTATTTTTAACGTTAGGATGATAAATGAGAAAATCTTTACCATTAAGCACCAGGTAAAGTTGAAGGGCAAAATGACTATTAACCCTCAATTATATAACACTACTTGTGAATTGTGATGTTAAAAAATATAAAATATTTTTAACATTTAAAGGTGTAATTATTGTTTCTTTTTTAAAAGTATCCTAACGAATAAATCACTTTATATTTATTTTAAAATAAAACATCCTATTAAATATAAATAAATATAAAAAAATAATATTAATTTAAAAACAAGTCTTATGTCCACTCCCATTATTGATATTTATAGTATAGGTGGTTATGGTCAAACAATACAATATGAACACGTACGCAAAGAATATCTGAATAGTGCAGAGGCATGTTCGTACCTATCCATATCTTAATTAATTACATAATTAACAGCCAATCTTATTTCCTAACACTTTGCCTATCACGACATTGACTCTATTAGTTCCTCATGCCTTTTATGCTATTTCTTTTTGAAAGATTTCTTGCTGACTGCAGGACTACCTTGTTTTGAGAGATAAGCTTCATAGATTTCAACCACAATAATTGTCTTCCACAACCAGATCCTCATACTCCTCATGCTTAGCATTGTGTTGATGAGAGAAGGCATAATTCATGACTGGTTTTTCCTCAGTTCAATCTGGCCATCAAATACTTTTCACAATATGCCTTTAAATGCTTCCTCTGATACTTTTCAGCCAAAACTAATAGATCACATAAAATTAACAACATAGCATCAAGTTCAACATGAATAGATAGCAAGATAGCATCATAGTGATACTCTGTGAATTGAACTTACTAATGAGATGGGAATTTTTATTCTAAAAAACTTCTATGATTCGTATACTTCCACAATCCTTCAAGGGAGTACTTACTGTTTATGTATTTTGTTATAAATTGGTTCTGAATTGGTTGCATTTGTTTTATTATATTGGTTCTGAAAGTTTATAGGAGTCTTGGTGTTGCAAGTATTTTGATTGGTTGGATGGTCGAGTTCTTAAGCATGAGAAAGAACAGGTTAATGAAAAGAGAATTGGAAGATGAATCAAGAGATAGAGATGTTGAAAAGAAATGTGGATGATGGCTTGAAGGCTATGTTCTTCACTATGGCTATTGTAAATGATTTTCTGATAAGGAGAATACTGTTATTGATATTTTGGATCAAAGTGACGCGCGCACACTTGCCACAAAGTTCTATTAACGCATGTGATAGGGACCACAAATTGAATAGAGGCACAATTTTGTCTTTGTTTTTTTTTTTCTTTTTTTCTATTTTTGCTCCGCACTGTAACTGTTCACATTGAACGAGGGAGATACCATTATTATATTAAATAGGATCACAAAAAAATCACTCCCACACACATTTACATTGCAGATTACAATTACTATTAATATTAGCTTGTACATCAGATTCGAATGGTGAGATCATGATATATATATATATATATCCTATAAATTACCATCACTGTATGTATGTATGTATATCAGATCTACAAATCTAGAATAAAAATGAATCACATGACACTTGAAGGGAAATAGAAGAGACTCACAGAGAATAATGCGATTCAAAAGTTAAACAGAACAGCATATAAAGCCATGCTAATTACGAAAATTAACACAAGTATAAAAGTTTGCTAAACTAATACTTGGCATAAAGAGCCATGTTGCAAAATCTACTAAAATTAACACCAACTACAAAAGTTCACTGAAATTAACTACTGCTAGCTGCAAGTGCTTGTTTTTGTCTCTTGTACAGTGGAGGTCGCTCGCTTGAAGAAAATTGTTGAGAAGGTTGGTTCCTCGAAGAAGGTTGATGTTAATGGCTGCTTGCACATTCTCTTTTTGTTTCATCAATTGAGGAAAATGTTGAAGAAATACTTAAAATGAATATCAATAGAGGAAAATGTATTTTTTTAAAATAAAAACACCAGAACATTGAGGTGTACCTCTATCAACATCAAAGTGCCAAGTAATAACGAGAGTACTTATTGCATATTCATAATGGAAATAAAATCCACACAAAATCGAACCTTAGGATCACAATCTAAAAGTAAAAACTGAATAAACATCTTCAAATCAGGGGATGGACAAAGGAAATTGGGGCACAGCAGCAATGTGAGTAAGATGAAGCGTTCTTGACAACATTTTTTCTTCTACCATGGGATATACCCTTCTTATGTTAGCATCGAGGAACTCCTTCATGGGCCTTCGAACAATCCATTAGCAGGCTTCAGCAAGTAGCTTCTTCTAAGAAATTTTATTAGTAGTTATTCATTGAGGTTTGCATCCCAATCAATCCAAGCATTCTAGTGATATCAGAATTTTAACTACAGGAAGGTTTTATGGTAATTTGAATTTGAAAAATAAGTCAAGAATCATCAACATATATAAATAGGACTTGGTTTCGGTGCTCATCTTGTGGTGCTCAGCACCAAAACACTGCCTTTTGGCAGTGTTTTTTTTTCTTTTACTTTTTTTAAATCACAAATTTATTATAATAATAAATAATTATTATAAAAGTATTATTTTAATATTTAATAAACTAATAAATATTAAGATGTTAAAATTGAACCTGAATAGTTTAAAAAAAATTTTGGTTTAAGCATTGAGAACTGTACTGAAAAAATAAAAAATGATCTGAACAATTTAAAATAGGAGTTGAATCTAGCAAAATGAACCAGTTTTTTACATTATAATAAATCAATATTTGAATTCCTATTATGAGAAGTAACTATATTTAATACCTGACTAAGCCTTGAATGATATTATCTCATAGGTAAATAACTGTGCAAAATCAATAAAATAAAAAAATTTTATTTACAATTTTAATATTTTCAATATAGTTCTAAACTGTTCAGATCAAAATTTATATATGAATTATTCAAGTTAAATTTTAATAAGTTAATCTGTTCATATTTAATTTTAAAATCTTAATATTTATTTATTTATTAAATATTAAAAAAATAATTTTACAATATTTCTTTATTATTATAATAAATTTGTAGTTTAAAAAAGCAAAAAAAAACAAAAAACACCAACAAACGGCAGTGTTTTAATGCTAAGCACCATGGTGTTCATCTTACCGATTCTATATAAATGCCCGTAGGTGTGATTTGAAGTACTCAACTGTTTGATTCGCTTACCTGACGCCTTCTCAGCTTCAGTCGAACGAAGCCGTCTTCCCTTCTCAGCACACGAAGTCGTCTTCTTCCTCAGTTGCAAGCCCTAATTGCTCTGTCACAGTCGCACTGTCGAGGACAACAAATCTGGGGAAAATGAAAATCTTACCTGGCAAAAATTTTAATCCAGCTCATCCTCCATGGTGTCATGATTTAGCAGTGTTAAATGAATTCAAATGGACTTAATTAGTTAGTGGCATAAGGACTCACGGACCTAAGCCCACAAAAATACAAGGCCTAATTCCAACAAATGAAATTACAAGAACTTTTAAAAATTGAAGCGAACTCTTAAGAAATCACAGATATGTTTTTCCTTACTTATACAATCTTATATTCACACACATTATTATTTATATAAAATCAAAATATGGTTATATTTGGAGTATATATATTTTCTATGAATTCTTCAGAGAGTCTAAAACTATTACTTAGAAGTGAAAATAGGTTAGGTTGAATTAGACTTTGTCTAAATAAACTTGAGCCCATATGGTAAATTAGAAATCTGAACCTGACTTAAAGCTTATATAAAGTATTCTTCATGATTTAACTTTGAACCTACTTAAAACCTGACCTGACCTAACATGCCTATTAAAAACCTGCTTAAAAGTAAATCTTTTAAATAAATTCGTATTTTAGTTTTAAACATCTTAAATATACTTTTGAACTATTATAATATACAATATATAACCTGATTTATCAATTATAATATATAATAATTAAAATGACTTATCAACTATAATACAATATAACAATAAAGTAATAGGCTAACAGCACTAAAATTAATGTATAAATATAATATGATTGAAAACATAATTATAAATAAAAAAGAATATATTAATTAAAAATCAAATGATAAAATTGATATGTTTGTGATATATTACATTATGTGTGTTTTTGTGAATCGGCCAACCTGTTGAACTCGTAGATAAGGCTTTAAAAAAAATAAGACTGGTCTATTTAATTAAATAGACCTAATTAAAGGCATGAGCTTAATTTGAATATATTTAGTAAATAGGTTAGATTGAGCCTAAACTGTAGCCCCTATTGGAGGACTGGTCTATTCTCACCTTTAAAATTACTTAGTTGTTTTATTTGCTTGCTTTGTCTTTAATTTCCGTTGTCTCCCAAAAATAAATAATAAAGCAAAGCAAACATTTACAAATACAAAAGAGCCAAATAACTCATCAAATTAAAAAGGCACAATAAAAGGGGAAAATCACATAAATAAATGGTTTTCATACATAGGGGGGATAACAATAGAGGGTGCGCCGAGTTATGCTTAACAACATTCAACATTGATGCAAACGAGTGATATAAGATTAGGAAACACCGAACCTTTGATAATACATTTCAAAGTAAATAACAACTTCATTTTCTATTAAAAAAAACCCTTTATTTGACCCAATGGAAGACCTATATCCACAAAATAGGCTTGTATGATAACTTGCGTACAAGTGGCGGGAAATTGAGTTCAATATTATGTGAAAATGGCTTTCTTGGATGCTCTTTTTTTTTTTTTTTTCAAAACATTCGGGGCAACTAGGTCATTTCATTGCAAAATTTAATTTCATTTAAATCCTTTGTGTCAATAGTGTATTTTCATAATTTTTTGGGATTGATTAATAAATAAGCTGATACTGTGATCTTTTATTAAAATTCTCCCCATTTATGTAATTGTAAATGAAAATGAAAAATATTGAAAGTGTTGGATTATCATCCTTAGTGAATTAAGTTCAAAAAGATAAGCTCAAATGAGAATGGAGGCTTTATCAGAATGGGTAAGTCTAGGCCTATAAGTGTAATGTGATTGGAGTCTTGTGTGCAATTTTCTTCTAACTATTTGAATTACCGTGAGCAAAATTATTAAACTACATACATGATGTGTTAATTCCCATCGGGTGTGGGTAGTGTATATGAGAAGCCAAAGTATGAAATCGATCACTCTCTCCATTCTTATAGCATCCAAGCTTGTTTCTCGCTTACCCTCTCTTTTACCTTCCTCTTTTCTTAGTGTACATCTTTTGTGTATTGTGAATTGAGTTCGAATGCGTAACTCTGTTTGGCAAACATTTCATCCAACACAATATATCATTCTTTCGGGCGGTGGGAAGCCTCCTATGTCTCTCCACTGAGGCAGAGACAAATTTAGGTTGTCAAAATTTAATATTTTTAATTTTTATTTTTAAAATTTAAAATATATAAAAATTATAAATTTTTTTGATAAATATGCTTATTAATCTAACAGTTCAAATTTAATATGAATGATCCAAATTTAATATTAAAATTCAAATTAATTTATGAGATATATTTTAGATAGTGCAAATATACTCTAAACAAAGCAATAAACTTATTAAAAAATTTTAGTATTAAATTTGGTCATGCATATTAAATTTAGACTCAAATTAATAAGCATATTTATTAAAAAATTTATAAATTTTATTTTAAAAATATGAAATCTGAATAATCTATATTTGCCTCTGCTTCAATAGAGAGGCAAAGGAGGCTTCCCTCGGTGAAGGGAAGCTGATTCCTTCCTCTTCCATGTGCTCACACATAGGGTCTCTTTTAAAATAAAACATAATAAAAATAATAATTATCAACAAGTAATAAAAAATGAAATATATTATAATTTTTAAAATTTTGTAGAAAAAATTAATCATTTCGTCCCTACAGCTTTAATCTAATTGTAACGTAATCTTTAAATTTTGACTTATTATAACTCAGTCCTTATAGTTTTAACTTAGTTGTAACTTAGTTTCTGAACTTTATCTCTTGCAATTTAATATCTATAGTTTTAAGGATTAATGAACAAAATGGACCTTGAAGTATTGTGCGAAACATACTCTAAATTCTGAATTATTAAAATATGCAAAATAAATCTTAAACTTTTAAATTTATAGCAAATTAAACCCCATCATTAACTACTAATTAAATATTGTTACTGTTCACTTAGTGAGACCTAGTCAAAATGTTAATGTGGCAGTCCCTTACTAATGGGTTATTTTTAATTAGCACCACAAATTCTAAACTATTACAAAAGTAACGTCTTGGATTCTAAATTTTGAAATTCATGGCAAATTAATCCCACCATTTAATGTTGACTATTATGCAGATCAAATTAGCCTTAGCGTGGTCCACCGAGGTGAATACATCATTGATCACGACAAATGACCCATAATTTTGTGAAATAACTTTTTGCCCCCTTTTGCAATATTTTCTAAACAATTGGTATTTCATACTTCTATATACTCTATAACTTTAATTTAATTTTATTTTAAATAATGTTTATTTATTTAACAGTGAGAACTTGGGATCCCATTTGAAAAAAAGTTTAAGTGTCAGAGAATTTTATAAATGATAGATGCAAAAGTCAACAATTTTATCAATGGATTTCAAATCCAAATTAATTGGTTAATTAAAATCTTAAACTTCTTCTCAAATGAGATACAAAGTTTTTACCAATAAATAAATAATATTATTTAAAATAAGAATAAATCAGAGTTATAGAATATATGAAAGCATAAGATACAAATTGTTTGAAAAATATTGCAAAAAAAGGAGCAAAAAATATCATTTCACAAAATTATGGATTGTTCGCCACGGCCAATAATGCATTCACCTTGACAGGCCATACTGAAACTAATTTAGTCTACTTAATAATCAATATTTTACACATAAATGGTGAAAGTAATTTGCTGTGAATTTTAAAATTCAAGGTCCAAGATGCTACTCGTGCAATAGTTTACGATCTGTGATGCTAATTAAAAAATGACACATTAGTAACGGCATTAATTAGTAGTTAACAGTGGGGTTTAATTTACTATGAATTTAAAAATTTATAATACATTTTGTACATTTTAAAAGCTCAAGGTCCAAGATGCTTTTTGCGCAATACTTCAAAGGCCATTTTGCTCATTAACCCTAGTTTCAACTACTTAAATATTAGTCATTATATTTTTTTAAAAAAATTATAAATATTAGAAATATTTTGAACTTTTAATATTTATAATGTTTAAAGATTAAAATTATAATATTTTGAACTTTTAATATTTATAATATTAGTAATAAAATTATAAAGATTAAAATTTGATTAAAATTCATTAGTAATATTTTAAATTATTAAACTCTTTTAATCTTTATAAATATTAAAAGCTCAAAAAAATTTAATCTTTATAATTTTATTTTTTTAAAATATAAAGATCAATATTTAAGTGGTTGAAATTATATGAACTAAATTGCAAGAGGTAAAATTCATGAGCCGACTCACAATCAAATTAAAACTATAAAGATTGAATTATAATGAGTTAGACTTTAAAAAATGAATTACAATTGAATTAAAGCTAGATAAACTAAATGATTAATTTTTTTTTAATTTTTTATATAAAAGATATTTTCTTAAAGTGGTACCAAAGGAGATACGAGATAGGATGTTCTAACATCTAACCCATTCGATGTTATAAAAAATAATAAAAAAATATAATATAATATAATATAATATAATAAATATTGTAAAAAAAAAAAAAACTACCCAACGGAATCCAACCACGCAACTAGCTGGCTAGCCATCCTCCACCCATGCTTACACTTTTTCAAATTCCCCCTTCCCAGTATTTCAAATCCTTGAAAAAGAAATACCAAATCGTATAATATATTTAAAAAATTATTAGTTATTATTGATATTGTTCTTGTGAATAAAAAGAGTATATTAAAAGAACGAGTCTCATTAAAGTTCTATGATATTCAAATTCAAATGGATAATACAATGAACGAGTATGTTATTGATCTTTTTATTAAAAAAAAGGATAATACAATGAATAATAAGGTTAAAGACACGATTAAAAGACAATGGAGTAAACTTTATATGCGTGTGTGTGAGAGAGACATATTAAATATTAATATCTTAAAACTTATTTCATTCCATTCGTATTTTTGAATACATCTCATAATATTACATTTATAATCTTTTTAGTAAATAAAACATTTTAAAATAATATTGAAATTATATTTTAATTTTAATTTTCATACTTTAAGATATAAATTTTTTGAAAAAAACAGTCTTCTATAATTTTTTAAATATTTCAAATGTATATTTTTAATAATAACAATAATAAATATTTTTAAAGAACAAATTTAAAGTTAATTTTTTTAAATTATTTAACATTTTTGGATAAAGTACATATTTAATCATTTAATTTTACACATTTTTTTATACCTTAAAGTTTTATAAAGTATATTTCTGATACTTTAACCTGACACTATTAGTTTTGTTAACAAAAAAAAATTATATATTAAACTTTTAAATATTAACAAAATATTTATAAATGTTAACACATTAAATTTAATTTTTTAAAGTAACAAAGATTGATAAAAAAATTAATTGAAATTAAAGATATTATGGTTAGAGAATAAAAAATTACTTTATAAAATTAAAATATTGTATAAAATTAGAGCAGCAAATGTACATTTTACCAACATTTTGTTTACGACGTTAACGAAAGCATTTTCATGATAAAAAAAAAAAATTAATGGTCATATTTCTTAAGACTGATCGATGTATCCTTCCAATTACTATTCCATCATTTCGTGCTTTCAGCCAATCAAAGTTCAGATATGCAAAATTGCAAATATATTGATGATTAATGAATTATCAGTAGCCCCTTGTTTAAAAATTGGGAAAATATCAATCAATTATTATTAAAAAACATTTATATCAAATCACTTTTTATTAAAATTTAAATGAATATTTTTCAATTTATACTAATCTTTTATTAACTTATATTAATTTAAATGTTAATAATAATTTATTTTAAATTAATAACAGATCATTCATATTTGTTTTTCATTTGGCGTTTTAATAACAATTAGTTTTTAACTGATATAAATTTTCTTAGATTATTCTTAATTGTTATTTTTCCTTAAAAATATGAGACATTTTCTTAAAGACATGTTAAAAAATTATACTTCTTTTCGTTAAAAAATGTGAGATATTTTTTTTAAAAGTTAAATGTTTAAAAATATAAGATATTTTTAATCTTTTAAAATATAATTATTACTTTTTTTAAAGTGTCCCAGTGATTTTATATTTATTATAGAGTGTTTAATATGAGTGAATATAAAAAGATAGAGTTAGTTTAAAAACATATAACTACTTTATTGAAGAATGAAATTCAGCTTTATTGAGAAATGAAATTCAGTTAAAAATGTTTTACATTTTTTATCGAAAGGAATAAAATATTTTAACTTTTTTAAGGTACAATTAATAAGGTTTTCTTGAAAATATTCTTAATTAGAGTATACTTAATAAGATTTTATTCATTAATGAAATAAAATATAAAAAAATGCATAATTTAAAAATAATTAGCATCATTGTGATGATTTGACTGTAATTCACTTCAAAATATTGTGTAATATTAGAGGGGAAGTAATTAATAATGTTTTTAGTTTTTTATAAATTAATTTCTTTTTTTCCCAAAAAATAAAGTGCAAGGGAGGGCCAGCTGTGTCGTGCCTTTGCGAGAAGTATAAGAACGTCAAGTTCCACGTCGCTCAGCCTCTTTTTCTCCTCTCTCTCCTGCCGAGGAGGCAGCACACAGCACAGCAGCAGGCACTCCCCAAAACCTCCCCCAAACCTCTTCTCCGCCACCATCCATGGAGGTTCCTCCCGCTGCTCCGCCGCTCTCCTCCGCCCCACCACCCCCAACCCCTCTTCTCAATTATCCCGATTCCGTCGACTCTTCTCCGCGCTCCCGGAACACTGATTCCTGGGATGAGTCTATCCCTCCGGCGGCCGCCGCCGCCGCCGCTTCCGCCAGGCTCCGCTTCATGTGCAGCTACGGCGGTCATATCGTCCCTCGTCCTCACGACAAGTCCCTTTGTTACGTTGGTGGCGAGACGCGTATCGTTGTCGTTGAACGCCACACCTCCCTCTTCGACCTCTCCTCTCATCTCTCTAAAACCTTCCTCAATGGCCGTCCCTTCACTCTCAAATACTTGCTTCCCACTGAAGACCTTGATTCTCTTATTTCTGTGACCACCGATGAAGACCTCGATAACATGATCGATGAGTACGATCGAATTTCTAATTCGTCACTGAAACCCTCCAGAATCCGCCTTTTCTTGTTCGCGGCTAAACCCGATTCGACCCAATCGATACCTATAATTAATAGCTCGGCCAAGGCAGAAGATTGGTTCCTGGGTATGCTTAATAGAGGGTTTTCGGACTCTGGTTCCGTTAATTTGTTGATGAATTTTGATGATGAGGTTGGTGCTGGCAATTCGGATGGGGGTTCGAAAGAAGTCGAGGCTGTGGGTTCTGGATCTTTTGGAAACGGCAAGACTGTGAAACAGCAGGGGCAGGATGTTCAGTCTGTGCCCGATTCGCCTATGCTAGAAACTACATCTTCCTTTGGGTCCACTTCTTCATCGCCGTCGATGGCAAATTTGCCGCCAATTCGGGTTCACGTTGATGATGGCAGTGGCGGTGCAGCGAGGTTGCAGGATCAGAAGGCGGTGGGGATTGAGGATCAGCTTGCTCAAATGGGTATTGGTGGAGGACAGAAGCAAGATGAGGGTTATCTGCTGTCTTCACCTCCTACTATGCCCGCATCCACCGGCCCGGCTGCGCCGGGTGTGCCAATCGGCGCCTCGGTGGTTCCTGGTGAATACCAGAATCGTGTTGTCTCTGATGATGAGAGATCAGACCATGGGATCCTTGGGGGTTATTGGAGACAGCCGACACCGCAGCCGCAGACGGTGCCTCAGCCTCAGATTCTGCATACGCAATTGCAGCAGAAGCCTACCGGAGGCGTTGTTGATTTGCCTTCTCCAGATTCAGTTTCGAGGTATCTACAAATCCTTTTTTTTTTTTTTCCTTTCTGTCTTTCGCAGTTTTTCCATCTGGTTTTGACTGTGGCTTGTGCTTATTTTTATGACATTGAGTTGTTTCTCTTTTGATTTGGTTTGATCATATTTATGGGTTACTTGTTAGAGCTTTCTGTATTAGGTGCTTTGTGCTGATTGCATGTTTAAATTCTTCAGTGACAGTAGTATGACAAATGCAATGTCGCGCCCAAAACCTATGGTCTATCAAGACCAAGCTCAGCTTCAAATTCCCTCAGGAGCTGCAAGGGTTCCTAGTAATCCTGTTGACCCGAACCCGAAAATTACATTGTCTGATTCACATGGACGGATCCAAATGCAGCAACAAGTTTTGGAACAGGGATATGTTTTGCAATCACAATTCGATCAGCAGCAGCAGCAACAGCAGCAGTCTCAACAGCAGCACCAATTTATACACGGAGCACAGCAACAAGTACAGGAAGCGGGATATGTATTGCAGCCTCAATTCGATCAACAACAGCAACAATATATACATGGCACACATTTCATTCACCATGCCCCTTCAGCGGCCATGCAGCTCCCTGCATACTATCCTGTGTATCCTTCCCAGCAGCAGCTTCATCCCCAGCATCATCATCAGGTTGAGCAGCAGTATCAGATTTACTATGTGCCCACTAGACAGACCCAGCCTTATAACTTGTCTTCCCAGCAGCCTAATGTTAATGAATCTGCTTCAAAAATTCCTTCTAGCCATGCCCAAACAACATCAAATCCTGCAATGGTTCCACCATCTTCAGCTTACAACCCCATCAGGAACGTTCCAGTACCTAAATCTGAGATGACAGGAGGTGCATACAGAACAGCAATTTCAGCCACCCCTCAGGTTGTTCAAGTTGCATCTGGTCAGCCTCAGCAGCAATTTGTTGCCTATTCCCAGTATCATCATCCATCTCAGGCTGTTGCTTCCAATTCTGGTGCTCCTGCTGGTTATGCTTATGAATATGCTGATCCGGCTCGCACCCAGATATACTTCTCTCAGCCTCTGGCTCCCACAATGCCTTCACAGTACCAAACTATGACAGGTGCTGCTGCTCAAGTATTGCCAGAAGTTTCTGCCCAGCCTTCTTCAGAAAGCATGAAGCAGCAAATAAGAACATCACAGCCACAGTAAGTCAGTCCCAAGTAAAGAAATAATTTTGAAGAAAAATGGGTTTGATATTTTTTTTTCTTTCTTTAATTTTTCTGCTCCTGTTTTTGTTGTGTTATTGGTACCTGTTTTTGGGCTTGTATTTGTGATAGATTATTAAAAACTCTTCTCATCTTGTACTTTTTTCTTCTATGTCATAATTTATAGAAATTTATAGTCCAAGGTTATACTGTAAAAGTTCAAAGACTCAAAATTGTTTTGTCGAGTTCAAATATTGATTAGTGAGCTATTGCCGTGTAAATTAGCAGTCATTGTTCCTGGTTCTTTCATGTATTTTATCGTTCATGAACTATGGAAGAGTAATAATTTCCTTTTGCAAATAATTCTCTCATTGATTATCACAATGAGTATGACCATTGGGAGCGTAGAAGTTATAGTCCCTAACCCCTTCAACATCCTGGACCTCAGAAGGACCACTAGTTTGCGCTTCCTGGCAGACATCTAAAATTGTTCAACACGTTTAGTTAGACTTTTTATCGGTCTCGTTTGTTGTTTAATGAGAAATATCTGTTTTTTTTTTCCGCCAACTAATGTGTTTTTGTCGTTACCAAGTTTGAATTGGACCATCGTTGATGGAAACTAACCCTTGAATTACCACGAGATGCCTAGTTGAAACTGCATATATAAGAATTGCTATTTGTTTATTAGGGCATTTCATGCAGCAGATGGAAACCTTTATGCAGTAATTAAATTAGATGGTTCCATATGATGGGTATGTGTGGTTTCCTTTCTTAAATAAACTTCAATTACTTGTGCTTCATTTTGAGCCATTTCTCAACTTCTCTTTGCTTTTTCGTGAATACAACGCTGTTAAGAATGGCTGGTAACTCAGCTGATGAAGGTTTGGCGCAGTTGGTTAAGGACTTGGCCTTCACCCCACAAAGACCAAGGTTTGAATCCCGTTGATTGATGTGGGGCACTCATTGGTAGGTGATAGATAATTCCTCCCAAAAATCCTCAAAGAATGTTGGAAGGTCTGTCCTAACCTTAGTGAGTTATTCGCGTTTAGCCCATCTAAAATTTTCTTTATCAAAAGAAGAAGAAGAAGAAGAAGAATGGTTGGTAACTCAGTAGAGCCAATATCAGAAACCAACGAAAACCAAGGGAGATGTTCATGTGAGGAATTTTGACGTACAGTGAACTTTAAGATACACTATCAAACTTGCTCACAAGAAGCACGTTACTTCACGTGACATGCAGTGCAAGTTCATTAGATTCGGTTTTTTTTTTTTTTTTGGATGAACATTAGATTCGGTGTTTTATTGTGTTATAAAAGTAATGTTCTAACCAATGAGTGTGCCTCTTAGCAGGTTAGGGACTGTATTAGCTTAATTAAAGATCTCAAGTTTGAGTTTAGAGTATCTAACTATATTAAATACTCGTTGGGAGAATATGCTGCTTTTGTGGTTTGACCTAATTCGATCTAGATTAATTAAGTACAAACAATTCTTTAAACCATGTGCACATGCAAAAAGAAATAAAAAAAAAAAAAGTAATGTTCTGAACTTCTGGTGGTTACCTGGCAGTAAAGAAAGAAGATCCAAGTTGCTTCTAGTTGATAAAATTGGTCATTGTTGTTCCAAAGGAAGTGAAAACAGGCTAAGAAAGAAACGTGTACCCTCAAAGTGGTATATCTCGCCTACTTGATCATTTATTGCGGCTGATTCGAAAATGGTCATCGTCAAATTGCAGCTTAAGATAAGTTCTTTGGTTCTCTCACGACTCACGCATTGTTGTGTGCGGAATTCGGACATAATGTCTTTCTTTAATTCTTTTACATCCAAAATTATTAGTGGGTCCTGCGCATCCCTAAAAGAAAGTCTGAAGAATAAATTTAAAGCTCATGAACAGGGTTGTTCAATTAAGAATTTTGTTATTTTAATGAGCCGGAAACTATATTTTATATTGAAATTGGCATAATTAATAACATTGTGCCAGGGCTTGAACTTTGAATGATGCTTATATTTTAATACCTGTGTATTGAATATGATTGTTTTCAAATAAAAGTATATATCTGTAATGATAATATTGTACCATAATTAATGATGAACCTGATGTTTATTGTTTTAAATATTTGTTGATTGAAATAGTTTTTATTTACCTAATATTTAATTTGGGAACATGTCAATTGACTTGTTAAGTTTTAATATTAATATTAACTTTGTAAATAAAAAAATAATTAATATTAACTTCCTGATAAAATCATAAGATGGAAATAAAATTCATCATTTTTTACTTGAGGAGTAACATTTTGGGAGAATGATAGGTAGGTCCCAAAATGCTAAATTAATGATAGACAAGTCTTTGACAAATTTTTTTAAAAAAATAAGTTGAAAATATTAATTTATATTGTTAAAATTCAGGAGTTTCAATTGCAAATAAATATTTAAATATCAAATGTAATTCTTAAACTATAACATAAATTTTTGTTTGTAACTATTTAAACTGATATCTATAATTCATTTCATAAAAAATTTTATCAAGGACCTAACTATCAATAATTCATTATTTTAAGACCTAATTGTCATTTTTTCTAATTTTTTTATACTAAGGAGGCTAGTTAACAATAATAATGTACAATTATGGATCCCTATACTATTAAAGTATTTTGATATATCTATAGTTTTTTCGATGCTCTAAGGCTTACCAATTGAAGTCCTCAACTTGAATCATATACTTTATTCATATATATTCATATCTCTTGAAGAAACTATACTTGAATGTGCTTTTTGAATATCTATTCATAGTTTCTACATTAGGACTAAGTGGAAACCTCCTCAAGAAGGTTACTTTTGTCTTGATATTGATAACTCTATTCTTGATAATGGTAAGACAAGTTGTGGAAGGGTTATAAGGGATAGTAAGGGTGAATGGGTTAGAGATTTTACTTATAAGATCAGTGATTTTCCAACAGTTATAGCGGATGTTATTGCAGTAATAGAGGGCGTTAATGTTTGCTCCCAATTGGGGTTACAAAGAATTGAAATTTATTCTAACCGTGCTGAAGCCATCTGACTTATTATAGGAGGAGTTCATGCCAACCATCCTTTTAGTAATATCATTGAATTAGCAAGACTCTTTTTTAAGAGGAATTAACAAATCTCCTTTCAATACTTCTGCCAAGAAGCTAACTAATGTGCTCACTGCCTTGCTATGCTCTCCCACGACATCCCTTGTGACTTTTGTTCTTTTGATGATCCCTCAACTTTATGTAGAGAGTTGGTGAATTTTGAGAAGATGTGTAATGTAGCTTATTGACTTTTTTTTTTTTAGTTTGTATTGGTAGTTTTCAGTTTCTATTAAAAAAAATATAAGTTTCAAAAGCTGCAACTAGCTAGCCACATTCCCTAAATCTACAAACATTTAGAATAGGGAGAATTTTTTTAGTTAAGAACCACGATAGATAATTAATTTTGGGTTGGGTCCAACAAATTTTGAAATTTTAATTTAGTTTAAGAGACAAAAATTAAAAAAATTTTGATGGTGAAAAGACTAAAATATTCTTTATTTGTTATGTAGAATCGTTAATTATTAATTTTCTTACTCCATTTATTAATTTATGAATATGAGTTGCAAATTACATAAATTTACATGTCAATAATCATATAAGACTTGACATTAGTTTTTCAATCATAAGTAACAATATCAATTATTAAATTGTTAACTTTACACGTTAATTTACTAACATTAATTGTAAATTATTAACAATTCTTGTAATTTACTTTTTGGTTGGGTCCAACAAATTTTGAAATTTCAATTTAGTTCAAGAGACAAAAATAAAAAAAATTGATGGTGAAAAGACTAAAATATCCTTTATTTGTTATGTAGAATCGCTAGTTATTAATTTTCTTACTCTATTTGTTAATTTACAAATATGAGTTGCAAATTAAATAAATTAACATGTTAATAATCATATAAGACTTGACATCAGTTTTTCAATCATAAATAGCGACATCAGTTTTTCAATCATCAGTTATAAATTACTGACAAGTCTTGTAATTTATAACTAAAGTGAGTAAATTAACAAGTAAAGTTAGCAAATTAACAACTAATGTTACTAATTATCTGACAAACGGATATAATTTATAAATAATATTGGTACATTAACAAATACATTAAAAAAATTAACAACTAATGATTCTGCATAACAAGTGAAAGGTATTTTAATTTTTTTATTATCAAAATTCTTTTAACTATCCTCCTTTAAACTAAACTGAAATTTTACAATTTTTTTGAGCCCAACTTAAAATTAATTCTCTATCGTGTTCCTTAACTAAAATTTCCCCTTTACACCAGCTTTGGGATTCTTCTACTTAATGTTAAAAGCAAGTAAACCAAACCTACCCATATTTTCCCATTAACAATTTTGTGAAACAGAAGTGAATGAAGATGTACTTAATGTAGATTTCTGAGTTAACTTCGAACAAACAAAAAGGTTAAAATGGAATAAAGTTTCATTGGTTTTAATATCATCAAAATATATCAATAATCAATAAAATCTACAGAAGTAACATTGAAGGTTAAACAATATGACTAATCTCAAATCTATAAAAATGCCTAAGATCCAATTGAGTTTGTTATCAAGTATTTAAAATCCTTTTGCAAAATTTAGACTTGTTGATGTATTAGGAAACACTAGTCATAATAAACAATCCTCATTGTGGATTGAAATTGAACTGTGTCGTCAAAATTTAAAAAAAAAAAAAAGGAATTAGGAGAGGACATTGAGGGAACTACCCAGAAACGTTGTGATGGAATTATTATTATTATTATTATTATTATTATTATTATTATTTGATAAAGCGTTGTGATGGAATTATGATTTGGGATTTTGGAACAAGTGGGAGTGATGATGCCGGCAAAGCTTCAAACATGACACAATATGGTGGGGCCTAGTATGGCCCATGAAATGGGGATAAATGTCTTTCTTTCTTTTTTCTTTTGCTTTTTTTCTTTTTGAATCTAAAAGGCCGAAGTCAAGTGTAAAAAAATTAATTTTAAAACTATCAATATCCACTGATTAGAGAGCCTATCAACGCATCGATTAGTCTTTTTTTTTAAAAAAAAAAAAGGTTCGGTGGAAACTTGTCAATTGCATATAAGGGAAAAAAAACTACTTTTGATTCTTATATTTAGTATAGATTCCTATATTTTTTTTAATATTTTAAGTTCCTAAATTTTTTTTTATTTATAATGTTAGTCCTTACATTTTTAGAAGTACATTAACATGACACAAATAATATTAATAATGTTAACATGTTAATTAAACATTGTTAATTTTGTGCTCGTATTAAATTGATGCTGATGTAAAATTTTAAATAAACAATTTTTTTAGAAAAGCGTACATGAAATTTGTCGGTTTTGCTGATCACTTAAAAAGTTCAAGTTAGTCTTTTTATTTCATTTGATGTAGGTTTTTTTTTAAATTTTTTTCTTAATAAATAATTTCATGTTAGTATCATTTTAACACATAATCAGAAAATCAATGATTTTAATTGATATGTTAGTATCATTAACATCATTTATACCACGTCAATGTCCTTCTGAAAATACAGGGATCAATATTGTAGATAGAGAAAAGTATAGGGATTTAAAACATCAAAAATAAAGTACCTAGACATATATCAAAACTTTAACAAAATGCAGGGATTAAAAATAGTATTTTTCTTAAATGATTATGACCGTATTCATTTTAAATGAGATGAATATTTTTTTATGGAGTCATGGTAGATGTTAACATGAGTATAGCTTTTTTTTCCTACAGATGTTAAGCTTGAACAAGCCTTCCAACAAGCTAAAACATAATTTTGCTAAGCTTAAATGTATCATTATTTTTCTTAATATGATTTGGCAGACTAGAAACTATATCATTTAACATGGTCACTCTCCTCATCTGCAACAATTTTTGAATCTTTACAATGATAACTACTATTTCTTGAATTCTATTTACAAATGAGATATCAATGTTTTCTCTCAACTTTGTTATCCAAAGATTTGTCAGGATTATCCTATGATTATATGAATGGAATACCATAAGATTTGAATCTCTCATGATTATTCTCTGTGTTTTTGTTTACGAGTATAGATTCTCTCATTGGTGTACTAATTTAAAAATTGTATTTTGAACTTTTTTATTGTTAATAATATATTTGCTTTATTTTTAAGAAAGAAGCTAATATATGTATGAATTGACTTATAGGAAAACGCTCATAGCATTAGAAAGCTTTTTTTTTTTTTTATAGACCCAAATTTCAATTTTGTATTATTGATGAATCTCATCTACGTTGTAGAAGGTTGATTGAATTAGATAAGCAAAGCAATAAAGCTTAGCTTGGATGGGAAAAAAAAAGGGAAGAAAATAAGAAGGAGAGAATTAAAAGATAAAAAAAAATCATCACTTTTAAGAAATTTCTCTTCAAGTTCTCCTTCCTTTCTATCTTTCTTCTCATTTAAATGAAGGGTCAATATTTTTAGACTAAAATACACAAAACTTTCCTAAACTTTGAAGCAATTATACAAACTCCTCATTTTTTAAAATTTAAAATTAATCCCTTTAACTTTTTATTTATTTTTATTTATCTTTCTCCCCCATCAATGTTGTTGAGAAAGAGAAGAAAAAGCAGCAGCTTCAAACATGGTTGAGTCACGGTGATGGTGCTACCTGCCCACTATTCTCATTTGTTATTTACTATGAACTAATAATAATAATAATAATAATAATAATAATAATAATAATATAGAGAATAGCAGGTAAGTTTCAAAATAATCAAAAATCTCAGTTATAAAATGAGAATTACTATTGAAACTTGAATGGTTTACCTGAAATTGAAACTCCAAAATTTACAATTATCTAATATGATATTTACAATTTATTTTCTAAAAAATATTGTCAAAAATTGTTTTATCATATTTTTTTTGTTACCCACATGTATTCTCCTATTAAAAATAATTCTATTTAAAGCACTATAGGGTACTAAATATAAATACATCTTCTAGTAAAAATTTACATCTTAATTTATCACGTGAGAAACTATCATTTCTTGCTAAACCCAACTCCTGCTAATATCTCTTGACAATGGTGCACAGATACTAGTATGCAATATGTATTTGATATGTTGATATTTTACTTTTTAAAATCATAAAATATGATACATTTTCAATATGTGTGTATATATTTGTAAAAAATATAAAAAATATAATTTTAAGTTAGAAAATATCCAAATTAGCTATAATAATACCAAGCAAAATATAATCATTAATTGTACTTTTATTTTATTTATACCTAATTACATACCACTTAGTCCCTACTAATAGGTATAATATCAATATCTTTTTTTCTTGATTATGATAAGATTACATTCTCATATTTTTATAATTAAGAAAAATGTAATCTTTATACTTTTATTACATTCAAAGCATATTTTTTTTTTAAGAAAAACATAATATTTGACTTTAAAAGTAGATTAAAAAATGATATTAGTAACAAAAAGTTTATTATCACAATTTTTAATAAACTTAATTTTTTTTAAATTTTTGATTTTAAAATACCAATTTGCAATCTATAAGTATCAATACGTTTTGAAAATAAAATTTTTTAAAATTAAAAAATATTATTTAAATGTTTTATGAATATATATTGAATAAATATTAGTGAGTATTAATATTGAAAAATAATATTGATACAAATATACGAGAGAATTTGAAATTTTGGTGTTGTTCGTAGTCTCTTCATCATATTGATTCAAGTTTCGGAAGATGAAACTGACATTCTTACCAAAATAATTGAGCTGAGGAGAGGAGTGTTGTGGACCCCATTCGCACGAGAAGTTTATTTTGTCACGCCACACCCACGTGCTCAGGGACCTACCTCCATGCTTCCCTATTACTCAGCCCATTCTATAATTCAATCTTCACTGTCTCGTGCATCAACTTCATTTCTTCAACAGTTCAAAGCTTGTAGTACGTCACGATGTCAAACTAGAGTTGTTGGGGGAAAAAACATTCAAAATTTTCTGTCTGTACTGTTTTAGTGTCTACTAGCAAAGATGAACATGAATGAGTAATGACATATCAAAGTTTCTTTCTTTCTTTTATTCACTCACGCGCCTTACACTTCTCCCACATAGATAGAAGCCTACGCACGTACCCTCTCGTTCGAACTCGCAGCCTTGAAGGCGCCTTGATGCTATGAGGCTAGTAGGCCTTTTTAGCAATGAAAATATAAAAAATAACAATAAAATTATTTTAAATTATATAAATAATAATTTAATTCCTCAAAATATTATAATTTTATTAAAAAAAAATTTAATAAATTTTAAATTAAAAATATTATTTTATCCTGATTAGTTATAATTTTTTATTTAATTCTTGTAATTTTTTAAATGGAAATTGTGAATGAAATTTATTATTTTAAAAATTTATTTTTTAATAATATTTTTTTTAGTGTCTATCGGCAAAGATGCACGTGAATGAAATATGAAAGTTTCTTCTCTTCTTTTTTTTTTCCCCCTCGTGCCTTACACTTTTTCCACGCGCATGCCCTCTTGTTCAAACGCACAACCTTGTTTATTTGAACGCGCCTCTAGCAATGAAAATATTTCTTAATAAGTAAACAAAATTGAAATTACCCTTAGTAGTGAGATTGAATATAATAAAAAATGTTATCGATTCACATATTATGATAAAAAAAAACTACGTGGAAAGGGCTATTTTTATCTAGGATCAAAGGATAATTTAACTCCTAAATTACAAATTCAAAAGTGTTTGGAAGTTTAAATTTGTTTTTGTTATAATATTTTCATTCAACTTTTCAAAACAATATAATTTCATAGCCATTATTAATAAAAATTAACTTCGATCATTAATTTATAAAAAAAAACCAAAAACTATATAGTCAAGAATTAAGAAAAGTTGCTCTTTTCTGCCATTTTCTAATTAACAAATAGTTAAAATTAAATTTTGTTAATAATAAAGATGACATCATACCATCTTCAAAAATTGAAAAGCAAATTTGCTCCAAAAATGAATCAAGAACCCCAATGCTCCTACACAAATAACTTAGGGATCAAATTGCCATTTAACAAAAGCACAACATTTGAATATGGATTCGTTGATAATAGTTTTCACTAAACAAAAATGGAAAGTCGAATATGAGGACTAAGTGAGGATGCTGCTACTTCAATTAAAGAAGGCTGGACAAGTTATGGCAACCTAGGAATGAAGGAATGGGAGGAAGGAATGTGGGACGCCACAAGTTCCAAAGCCAACAGTTGAATCATTTGTTTGGCATGGATGAAATGAATTTCAAAAAGGGTAATGAAGAGAGATTTAAAAAAAAAAAATTGATATGCTTGCTTATATGTAAACAATTTTTCAAACCATTAAATATGCCTTGGACCCTACAGGATTCTGGAAGCAAACCCATCTAAACTTTAGTATAACAAAGTAAAAGATAATAACAAAACACATACAATAATCACATTAAGGCAGGAGATATAAAATTGTGGCTCCTGCCCCTAATTTTCAGTCCACTTTCAAAGAATACATCAAACTGCTTTTCTTCTAAGTCATACCTATGAATCAGAAATTCATTCTATAGGCATATCAGACTGATCACATGTTACTTCAAAAACTCTCACGCAATGATCAGCTCCACAAGAAGCCAGTTGCATACTCTGTTCACCTTCTCTCTTCTTCCTCCATGCCAGACGGTTCACAGAAGAGACATGGCACATAAGAGGATCCATGCGTACAGCAAGAGAAGCACCCAGACTTGTTTGAGAGTATGACAGGTTCCAGAGCTCTATTAGACCAGATTCCATCCCGATGGCGAGAAGTCCGTCGTTTCTCCGATCACTAAGACCAACCCAAGATAATGCTGTTACACTACTGTGAAACTGAGGCAGAGTCATGAGCTGCCTGACTGTAGATTCCCCCTTTACAGCCCAGATTTTCACTGTTTTATCCCGGGAACCTGTTGCGAATTCATGACCCTGTGGATTCCAAGAACATGACCAGATGATACGTTTGTGTCCTTCCTGCTTCGTGAGAATATTGTAGCTTATTTCACCTGTGCCTATAAACCAAAAGTGACTCAGATTTCTGTTCACTTTCAGCACTAGTTATGAAGAAAAAACTGACAGCTCTTGCAGTACAAAGGTAGCTCAGTAAATAATGTAAGGAGGAAAATACTTTCTTTTTTTTTTTTTTTGTGTTCCTTACAAGATCATCTGGTAAAATCAAGACACATGAAAACGTTTTTTTTTTAAAAAAAAAAAAAACACACACACACACACACTCCTTTTAGTTCCTATTATAAGACACCTCTAACCACCTCACTAGAACCAAAGAGAGGTGATTAGGACATTAACTTTGTCTAAAAAAAATTTCAAATTTACCTTATATTCTCTCTCATAGTTAATGAGTTTAAATAAGGGTAATAATGAAAAATGCAAATAATATCCCACCAAGGATCATTAATTTCTTTTAAAAGATGTCTTATAATAAGGACTGGATGGAGTATAAATATAAAAGTGACTGCTAATGTTATGGACAGTATGAAAAATGTTCCTATGCCACGCTTACTCTTTGCTGGAATATATGGGATATAAACACGTCAAAGTCACTTCTGATTGCACAGGCAATCAACCTGATCACTAGGGACTTCAGGGAGGACCATCCTTTCAGAGATATTATTTTTGAAACTAGATATCTGCTTACTTGAGTGTGGAATGTTTATTTTGATTTTAGTCATAGGGAAAATTTAGTTTATGCGGATGCTTTAGCCAAGTCTGATATTGTGGAATTTTCAGAGAGGAAAAATTGTATTATCTCATTACATTTCTAATGTACACACTGGTCCTATATATATACATCAAGAGATAAAAGCTAATAAATACTAATAAAGCCTAATTAATGGGATCCTAATAAATGTTAATTATTCACAATAATAACATAATATTCCCATACTTCCCCTCAAGTTGGATCATAGATACTAATCATGTCCAACTTGCTTATACAACTCTCAAATGCAGGCTTGGGTAGTCCCTTGATTAGTACATCAGCAGCTTGTAACTTTGTAGGTAGGTATGTCAGACATACAATACCTCCTACTTTCTCTCTGATAAAATGTCTATCCACTTCAACATGTTTAGATCTCTCATGCTGTACAGGATTCAATGCCATGCTTATACTAGCCTTATTATCACAATACAATTTCATTGGCGGCTCAACTCTGACTTGTATTTCTTCCATGACCCTTCTTATCCATAGTTCTTCTATAATTCCTTGAGCTAATGCTCTCAATTCTGATTCAACACTGCTTCTGGATACAACTCTTTGCTTTTGACTTTTCCAAGTTTCAAAGTTTCCCCACACAAATGAACAATAGCCAGAGGTGGATTTCTTGTCTCCATAAGTCCCTCCCCAGTCTGCATCGGTGTAAATCTCAATTGTCCTTTGATCATGCTTCTTGAATAACAATCCCTTACCAGGTGTACCCTTAAGGTATCTGAGAATACTATATACAGCTTCCAGGTGTCTCTTCCTTGGATCACACATGTATTGATTTACTACACTGACAGCAAAAGCAATATCTAGCCTCATATGAGATAAATAAATCAGCTTCCCAACCAGTCTCTAATATCTGTCTTTATCAATGGTTTCTTCTTTCTCCTTGTCTTCTTCTTCTTCAACTTCATTATCAGAGTTGTCTTCTCCTTCTAACTCCTCAGTGCCGCTTTTCTTAGGTGGCCTCTTCTTTTTCGAGACCACAATAGGAGTTTCCTCAGGTTTACAACCCAACATGCCAGTTTCCCTGAGAAGATCAAGTATATACTTCCTCTGAGATACATATATTCCTCGTTTTGACCTAGCAACTTCTATCCCGAGAAAATATTTCAAGTTCCCAAGATCCTTAACTTCAAATTCCTTACTAAGGACAGTTTTTACCCTTGCTATTTCATCAACATGATCTCCTTTAAGGATTATATCATCAACGTACACGATGAGGATGCACTTCTTAGCTCCCTCAGCCTTAACAAACATCGTATGATCTGACAATCCTTGCTTGTAGCCTTCTAACTTTTGCACCTTTGAGAATCTGTCAAACCATGCACTAGGTGACTATTTCAAGCCATACAGTGATTTTTTCAGCCGGCATACTTTGTCATTTCTGCCTCTATCAAACCCAGGAGGTAAAGTCATGTAGACTTCGTCCTTCAATTTTCCATTTAGAAAAGCATTTTTGATATCTAGTTGACGAAGATGCCATTCAAGGTTGGCTGCCACTGACAATAGAATTCTTAGTGTTCAGTTTTGCCACTGGCGCAAACGTCTCTTTGTAGTCTATGCCATAAGTCTGGATGAAACCTCTTGCTACTAACCGTGCTTTCAACTTGTCAAGTGTGCTATCAGCCTTATACTTTTGGGTAAAGACCCACATGCAACTAACCAGTTTTTTACCTCTAGGTCTTTCAATAATCTCCCATGTTTCATTTTTCTCCAAAGCTCTCATTTCCTCCATAATTGCATTCTCCATTCTGGTATTTCCAATGCCTCTTGGATGTTGTTAGGAATAACAACTTTATCCAAATTAGTGATGAAGGCTCGGTAACTAGGAGAATGAGCCTTGTAGGACACATGCTTCTGAATCAAATGCAAAGTACAAGACCGAGGTTGTTTCCGAAGGGCAATAGGTAGATCAAGATCAGTAGATTCACATCTTTGTTCTGAGTCATCTGGCCTACTAGATGGACCAATCTTTAGTACGTCAGCTTCAGGGACTACCTCTAGTTCTGACTCTCTTGGTGCCTCAGGTACAAGTTGCTCACTATCTTTTGTTTTCTTCTATCAAGTATAAACTAACAACTCTCCCTTTTGTGGTCTTTCCACATCTTTCTCTGTTTTCTTGTTTTCCTCAAACTTTGACATAAGAGAAGAGGTTGGTGAAGGTGGGATGTTAGACAAAGGTAAGGGTGATGGTTCTGGTAAAGGAGACATGGACTCAAGAAGTATATATTCAGCATTAGGTTCTAGTTCCCAAGTCTGAGATTTACCTACATTCTCCCCCTGAATTGAGGAATTAGAATAAAAAGGAGTTTCTTCATGGAAAGTAACATCAAGGCTTACAAGGATGCGTTTAGAAACAGGATCAAAGCATTTATATCCTCTTTGAGTAGGAGAATAGCCAAGGAAGATACACTTGATAGCTCGAAGTTCAAGTTTACTGCTTTGGTGGATATGAACAAAGGTTGTGCACCCAAACACACGAAACGGAAGTTTGGTTTCAATGTGGGATGTAGGAAAAACACTCTGCAATTTTTGGAAAGGAGTTTCAAAGGCTAATATTCCACTGGGCATTCGGTTGATGAGATAGGTTGCAGTTAAAATGACATCTCCCCAATAAAACTTTGGCACGTTGCAAGTGAACATAAGTGCTCTTGCAACTTCAAGGATATGTCTATTTTTTCTTTCTACGACCCCATTTTGTTGGGGTGTATGGGCACACATATTGGCATGGACAATCCCATGCATTTGGAGAAAATTACTCAAAGATTGGTTGAAGTATTCTGTGCCATTATCGATGTGTAAAACTTGAATGCTAGTGTTGAATTGGTTTTTGATCATGGTGAAAAAACTCATGAATGTGGATGCAGTCTCGAACTTGTTTTTCAAAAGGTAAATCCAACAAACACGAGTATGGTCATCAATGAAGGAGATGAACCATTTTGTTTGAGTACGGTTTGAAATGTGAGATGGTCCCCACAAATCACTATAGATGGTAGTGAAAAGTTTGATAGGTGTGTATTTGGCTCTAGGAAAGGAAGTTCGATGGTGTTTGGCAAGTTCACATACCTCACACTGGATTTCACTATGATTCAAGGTCAGGCATAAGGTTGGAAACAATCGCTGAAGGTAATGAAAATTAGGGTGACCCATTCTCTTATGCCATAGCATAAAATCATGAACTTTAGATGTAGATGCAGAATTACCAACAATAGGTGGGTTATCCACTCGAGTGATGACTTCTAAATGGTAAAGCCCCTCATATTCTTTGGCATTGCCGATTGTCATACTAGATGATAGATCCTAAAATACACAATGTGACGGGAGAAATTTAGCAAAACAATTTGAGTGCCTGGTCAATTGACTGATTGAAAGTAAATTATAGTCAAATTTTGGCATGTGAAGGACAGATTCCAAAATAATAGAATCTGATATACAGATACTCCCTTTTCCTGCCACCGGTGTTAAGGAGCCGTCTACAATTTTCACTTTAATATTTCCAGCACATGGGGTGTAAGTGGTGAACAATTGATGACAATTAGTCATATGATTAGATGCCCCGGAATCCACCATCCAGACCACTGCACTTCGAGTTGTCTTTAAAGCCTGAAGAAAAGACTCTCTTTTTGCCACAAATGCCATGGGTGCAGATATGGAATTATGCACAACACTACATAAAAGTAGCCACAGCACCACTCCTAGCACTTCAAATGAGGGAAAAACTTTCTAGTAGACTGAAAACAGAAGCCACAACCCAATATAACTCCAAACCAAACAAAACAAGGCACCAACAACACCATACGACCTGATATGGCTCAAAAACGATGTGCCCATTTACTGGATTGTGCTAGATCTGGCCGGAGAGAGTGCGTCGTTGCCGTCCGAGAAGATCGCGTCCTGAACGAAGCCGCCACGTGCCTCCACACGCCGCCGGAAGCTTGCTGACACAGTGAGCAGGGGTGGCGTGTGGTCTACACACGCCAACGTTCGCCGCCGCCATCCTAGGTTTCGCCTTTCGAAGCCTCCTGAGTATGTCTAGGGTGGCGGTGAGATTCAAAACTCGCTCCACCATTGTCCACACAAACGCCGTCACGTACTGTTCAGGCAGCCCCATTCTAGCCATTCCAAAACTAATTTAATTTGAAATTTTGAGCCTGATGCTCTGATACCATGTGGAATTTTCAAAGAGGAAAAATTGTATTATCTCATTACATTTCTAATGTACACACTGGTCCTATATATATACATCAAGAGAGATAAAAGCTAATAAATACTAATAAAGCCTAATTAATGAGATCCTAATAAATGCTAATTATTCACAATAATAACATAATATTCCCACAGATATTATAGGTTAGATATTTTTTGTGTCTTTGATCAACCCTTAACTTGTTTTGGAGGTTGATGATAGGATGACTTAGCTTGCTTTTTTGCTTTGTAATGTACTGTATGTCATGTTTTCATTCAAAAAAATAAAAAATAAAACTCATCCCATAGCAAACAATAACAACAAGAAGCCTTATCCTTTTAGGTTTGATCATTTCTTGACTTGCCAGGGTCATGTTAACAGGAAAGTCTTGCATATACTATACTAGTTTAGTTCATAATGCTCTTTCTATTTATTTTTTCTTCACGAATATCAAACTAAAATTATTCATATTCTTGTCACTCAATTAAATTGCTGAAGCACTCATGCATATGCCAATTCTATAGGTGATGCCTAGACCATGTACCTGTTCTTGTGATTCTAAAGATGGAGAAATGACGATCTCTTGAAACAGTCAAAAGAAAATTATCATCATGTGAGAATTCCATCTGTGTCACTGTTAAGCTGTGAGAATGCAGGTGGCCTACAGCTTTCCATGAGCCCACTTGCCAAAGCCATATCTCCGCCACATTTGCCGACTGAGCCTGAAAAGGCAAAACACAAGCAATGATTACCAAATTATAATGTAAAAATATCACTCATAAAAACTTAAAGTGAAAATAATGGTATTATTACCTACCAAAAACAAGCCAGTGTGAGCGCGCGTGTATCCAAGAACAAAAATTAACATTGAAATGAAGATAAAACTACTCTATCCATCTAATACCACAAATTAAGAAAGATGTGGTTGGAGCACCGTCACCTTGACCTAATATCTTGTATGTTAGGCATTTTTTAAGATGCTAGTTTCAGTAGATCCAGGGTGTCACAGGGCAAAAAAAGTTTAGGCGGTACCTCAAAGAAAGAAAAAAAAAAAAAAGGAACCTCAGATTACACCAGTCTTAGCTTAGTTAAGTTTAACAAAATATCGCCTGTGTCCATTTTATGAGAACTTTCAATTATCATGCCAAACGTCATTTGCTAGCGAGGTATTTCTAAGTGCCACTATAACTTTTAGTCTAATAAATAATTGTATATCAAGAATGATACCACATACCTTACATGAAGAAGCAACGAGTTCACCCCTATGGTCACAGCATAAAGAAAAGATCTCATTTCCATGACCATAGAGTTTGTGCGATTCAGGCCATAGTGTATGCCAAGCCAGTTGATCTTCAATTGGAGGCTCAGTCAACACTGTTGGAATTGCATCAGGAATAGTCTCAAGGGAGTCGAGACCATCAATCCCATTTCTCTCAGGGGTTTCATGTACAGCTGCATTGGAGCATAACCCATTAAACTATAAAAGAGATATAACTGATTTTATATGACTGTCAACTTCAATTTCAACAAGCACAAAAATTGAAATAAGGGATTTGAGTTTTCCATTCTTGACTGTCACCCTGCTGCCTACCATTGGGTAGTCTATATCATGGGAATTGGGTAGTCTATACCATAGAGAAAGGCCACCAACGGTGCATGCTACAGGCCATCTACAAAATACTTGTAGGATAACTAAAACATAAAGGTACACCTAAAAGCTAATATACCAGCTGATTTCCCAAGCTAGCAAAACCCCAAACCTATATCAATAACTGGTTCAATAAACAAGAAACTGAAATCAGATCTCAGAAAATACAATCCAAGGCTTACATTTATATGTTGAAGGTCCTCAAGCAGTACAGTGATTAAAAGACTTGACACAGGCTCACGTAAAGGGGTCAGAAAGCAAAAGAAAGCATATTATCTTGCATAGAGCATGATAATCTATAAGGAAAGTTGTCAAATGATGATGTCAATGTGCTTCACTATTCACTAGGGAAAATTTAGACATCCAGTTTTCCAGGAGCTGCCATACAATGGAATGGGAAACAGGTGAAAATTTGAATGGTCATCAAATATCAAAACAGACTGGTCAGGCAAACATCCTCTAAGATAGGAT